>NW_017728995.1:63831447-63848769 GCF_001723915.1 Gavialis gangeticus
ATCCTGACTCCAGGATCCCTCTCTGCCTCTGTGCTGCTGAGAGGGTCAGCCCCTAACCTATAACCATAATGCTGGTTCCTTCTCCCCAGGTGCAGCACTCTGCACTTGTCCTTGTTGAACCACATCCTGTTCAGATCCGCCCACTTCTCTAACCTATCCAGGTCTGCCTGGATGCGGTCCCTGCCTGCCGGTGTATTCACTTTACCCCACAGCTTGGTGTCATCAGCAGACTTGAACAGGGTGCTCTCCACACCCTTGTCCAGGTCGCTAATGAAGATGTTGAACAGCACCGGCCCAAGGACTGAGCCCTGGGGGACTCCGCTGCCCACACCCTCCCAGGTCAACATCGACCCATCCACCACCACCCTCTGGGTGCGCCCCTGGAGCCAGTTTGCCACCCATGTGACAAACCATGTCAACAATGGTTTATCTGACTGTTTATCTGTGGCTAGTCCTTTTCCTAATGGACAAATATCAATATCATAAAGCCAACATAAACAACTGTTATCCCAGTGAAATGCCCAAAAGGAGAGGAAGAGGGCTGAGTAGGCACAGAATGAGGAAAGGTGGTATTTCAAGTTAAGAACTACATTCAGATTTGATTCTCAGATTTTATGAAAAATTTCTGCCAAGTTACTTTGTTTCTCTGTGCCCTGTGGTAATCTATTCCATGTGGAATAGATCCACATGGGATCTATTCATTTAAAGCAGGGGCACTTGTTTCCTGAATATCTCAGGAGGCAAATGAAATGTGAGAGTTAACTAAAGAGCCTCAACATTTAATAGCCCCTAGGCAGATTGGGGCAAAAGCATTCCAGTTCAAAAGAAAAAGCTATAGTACAGTATCATGACTGATAGATATGAATAATGCAATGTGTGGACTGACTTCAGGAAAGATGCATGCAATGCATGCAGCACAAAGGCTTGTACAATATTTTCTATGAAAAGCCACAGGTGATGATCTGAAGAGCCACTTGCATATCAGTCTGAGTATCACAGGGCACCTATACACAAGCACAGAAGCTGCTCCAATGTACTGGAATTCTGGAGTGCAGCAATTCAATTGCTGCATTCC
The DNA here is from genome assembly GCF_001723915.1 of Gavialis gangeticus. NCBI lineage: Eukaryota > Metazoa > Chordata > Crocodylia > Gavialidae > Gavialis > Gavialis gangeticus. The sequence goes on from NW_017728995.1 coordinate 63,832,523, forward strand.
AGCAGACTCCTGTCTCATGTATCAGCATCCCTGCAGTTAAAAAATGGCAACGGGGCACTTTATCTAAAGCTCATTGAATGAACTTTAGTTCAAGCACCCCTGCCACCATTTTTAAGCTTGGGGACGTAGATACATGAGATGCTGCCCCCTACCACCCCCAGAGCATATGTAAAAGTGCCTAGTTCTAGAATGGAAGCTGATTTATGCACTTAGGACAATGGGGCCCAAACTCAAGTAAGATCTTTAGGTGCAAGCAAGCATTGTTAATAACTACAGAAGAATGTAAACTGGTATGTATGGAGTAGTGTAGAGAAGGTCACATTTACCTGTTCTGCAGATAACAAAAAAAAAGGCATTCATTACCAGCCTTGTCAATCTGGCACTCTCAAAACACTGAAAGGCATCTAAAAACTCATTTTAATGGAAGAAAGTACATCCAGAAATACAATGGCAGTCAAAACTTTGTGCCACTGATGGAAAGTTACCATATTGGGTAGGAGTTGCAAGTGCTGTTGCAATAAACTTTTTTCTATAAAAAGTGAATCATTTCTATAGGGCCTTCACCCACTCTTTGTATTAGTCCTGTCACTCAACTCTTATACTGAAATAACACACAGTTTCTGTGCTCCAAGGGCTCTTTCTTCCCCCATATCCCTCCTGAAACCCTCCCACAATTTATCTGCAGGAATTTACATCACACATTCATAGTTTTGTAGAGAAGTACACAAGCTCAAGGTGAAGAGGAAAACTTAGGATCTGGCAGGGGCAATTCTGGGAATGTCAAGATGTGTAACGATTTTTATCAATACAAGTTTCCCTCACCAACCGCTAGGGTTAGGTTGTTTAAAGTTCCTGTGGTTGGCAAAACCATGGTTGGCAAGACAAAGGGCTTATGGGGAAAATGGCAGGTGGTGGGCTGATATGCAGCCATGGAAAACCATGGTTACTCAAAACTGTATACCGTGGTAGCCAAAATGGTATATAGAATATTAAGCATGGATACTCAAAACTGTGGTTGGCAAAACAGTGATTGGAGAGGGAAACCTGTAAAACAAATTTGAGGAAACAAAGCTACAGTTTACCACAGGATTAACTGCAAGGAGGTGCCCTTGAAGAACCAATTATAGTAATGTTGTATTCGTGTGCCATGCCATGCACTAGCATGCTGGGATTTTCAGTCTGACTGATGAGCACAAGAATGAATGTGAATCTTTTTATTTACATGGTGCCACATGTACTAGAGTAAGAGTGAGGAGACAGGGCAAGAAACTAACTCTCGAGCCATGAACGAGTGAACAGAAGGCTCCAACTAAAGCAAAAGGGTACAGGCACTGCAGTCTAACGTAAGGGATGCACAAGAAGTGCATCTTCAATCAAAGCCCTTCACCTGCCTTCCTTTGACTTGGGATATACTCAGAATCACCCCAAGCATGTGACTTGGCGAAACATGCTTTTTTGACTACAGAGCAAGTGAGATGAGAGAGACCTCATCTGTATCTTCCTCATAAAGGTTTCTGTGTAGAACAATGAGCCATTGCCCTAAGCAAAAAAAACAACAGGACTGCTTGCTGGGAGGACTTGTAGCATGAGATAAGGACAATATTGACATTCCTGGGATGTAGTGCAGATTTCTGTTGATAGTATTCCTACAGATCTGTTTCCAGTGAGTGCTGTAGTTGTAACCCAATACCGAACACTGGAGTTTCTGCTTAAAGGCTGGCATGCTCCAGGATATACTGATTGTTTCAGGGGTAGAACCTCAGGGATCCTACCTACCCCGCCACCACCCCCCCCCATCCCTAAAGAAAGCAGTATAAAGTATAGCAGAGAAGTCTTGAGATACAGGTGGATAGGAGGTCATGGAGTTCTTACCAGCTAAATTAAGGGAAAGATTCTTCAAATCGCTCAAAAGGGATTTCCCCATTCATTTAAACTGAGGATGCACCTACATCTCAGCAAACTGTTATGACAAGCTTGTCCTTGAATGTGCAGTCCTTATGACTGCACCAACTGCTTTTGCTAAAGAAGAGCTGTACAATGTAGTATCACCAGCTAATCTTCCTCTCTACTGTTAGTTTAATACCCAGAGGAAACCTATGGCATTTTTTGAAGCTCTAGAGAAGGAGCTTTCTGCTGCCACCTGTTGGTGAACCAGAGGAAAAGAGGGAAAGAGACGATTTCTGTATGTTTGTTACTTGCACCCCTACTGCAAACATTTTGGTTAAATTTGAAGTGGGTTGCTATACAGGTGATGAAGTGGTATTATCCTTATTGAGCAACAAAACCACAAGAGGACTGTACTTGATATATCCTGAACAAAGGGCCACTTGACTCTGGCTCTACCTGACACTGGGCAGTAATGCAACTTTGGACCTAAGCCAGCCAGGAGGAGTGGCAGAGTTTTTACTTTGCACTGGGAAGTGAATCTCTGTTAGCTCAAGGGCTTTGCACTGGGAAGTGAATCTCTGTTGGCTCAAGGGCTGCTGGTGCTATTGAACCCATCCACAAAACACCAGAGTGAATTTAGCACCTGACTATGGCAACACAAAGACAGCCTCTACACAGTACCATTCAAGCTATATAGTCATTCCTCAGAACTGCACTTGGCATCACAGCTAAAAGAAGGAACATATATGTAAGGTGGAGTTGTACCACAGCCAGAGATGATATGGAGATGACCTCATGACAGCACTCCCCAGGTTGGAAATGGACCTACCCAACAGCTCTGCCAGGCTCTGGGGCCTCATTAACTACAAGCTGTGAGTAGAGTTCACAGAATGCAACCACCTACGTGCAAGACAGTGGTGTCCAACCTTTCGACCCCACAGGATGAGTAAGTGCTATAGGCTCAATTTGCAAGCGAAATCCATCTGTGGGCCCAATCAGGAATGTGCCAGATCAGGCCCCATTTCCAAGCATCATATTTCACCTGTGGTCCTGACCCTGTGTAAGATCAGTCCCCAGCTGCAGCCCTACATATGCCAGATTTGGCTCATTGCCCCAGCCCCACATGCAGTGGACTAACTCTGTGCACAGGGCCATGTCATCTGGCCTAGGGATCTTGGCAAATTGGGGGGGGGGAGTGGCAGTGTTAATTGCAATTGCTCCCAACCACCAAATATCTGGACCTTTGGGGAGCCCCGCAGGCTCTGAGAGCCCTAGGTGTAAGAGATTTTGGCTGTAGGTTATTCATAGCAACCACTGATGAAATTGAGGGAAAAGACTGCTGCCCAGGACAGTGCGAGGGTGGTGATTTTCCTTATTCTTAAAACCTTTGTTGTGTTTTTCCAAATGACTGCAGAGTTACTTTCACCCCTTCTTGAAGGCTTTTGTTTTTATGCAACAAACTCAGTGTTCACAAGAGGGAAAGTGCTGTCTTTTAAAGGCAGCTGGGGAAAGTACTTACTTTCTCAGGTTCCTGCAAACTGTTTGAGCTATGCATCTGTGAGGTACAATCCCTAGGTATTATAAACAATCCATTGTGCTGTTGCCACCAGGCAGAAGCATTACCTTGGTAAACATTTTCTGGTGCTGAAAGATTAATTTAATTTAAACAATTAATTAATTAATTTTAAAACAGCAAAAGAGAAACTTTGTTGGAATTGGATTGTTCCTTGAAGTGGAGTAATCATTTGCAAAGAAGGGAGAAATGGAAAGCAATAGCAGTGGGGGGAGACTAACACCAGATAGTGAGGAACACCGTAAGTCATCGAAAACGTAAGAACAGTAAAATAAAGTGAAGGTAGAGACATAAGGGCAAAAGAATGAAAAAGGAAGAAAAAAGAAAAAAAAACCTGGGAGACAGAAAAGCAGACAGAGAATTCTACCTGAAGAGATAAGCATGCTCTTGGTTATTTCTCACTTCACTGAGGGTATATGAAAGATTAGAATTACTTCTTGTATGTTGGTTAAAAGAAGCTGCACTTCTTTTTTTCCCTGCTGAGACTTACCTTTAAGACTGGAATTAGTTGAATCTAGTGAACAGGACTAGAGGAAGAAACCTAAGAGCAGTATTTACTCTACTTAATACAGCATAAGACATGTCATTTACAGCTGCCAAATGAGACTGGTCAGCTATCTTTATGTAATTTGAATTTTGGCAGGCTATAGTTTAGCTGCACTACTTAGAATGCATCTGCAAAAGGTGTGTACAGTCCAATATATATTTGAAAGCACAAATCAGTATTGGGTGCAGCCACAGATATGCATCTCCCCTCAAAAAATGTAAGACTTCCATTCTGAATTTACTCCTGTATCTTAGCTCCACAATATTTTAGAGCCATAATTTTATTAAAAATTCATCCATCAAAAGTAAATCTTCTCAGTGTTTTGCTGTAGCTGCTGCTTTTTGGAATCCTGACATTTATTTGTTCATTTATTTATTCATTTATTCTGTTTACATGGATATCATACCAGCTGCAACTAGTTATGGTGCAACAGTTCAACTGGAAGCATCAAGAGTAAATGAACTCCTGAAAAGAATGTCCTTCTATCTTGTGTATTTCCTTGCTAATATAGGAGAATGAAAAAATGAGCAGGATAAAGAATTGTGTTGGTTTCAATTTTTTGTACGAATGGGAAGGTTTAACATTAAACACACGCCAGCACAGCAACGTAGTCCTTTTACAACACAGGACATATGAGCTTGGTTTCTTCTTCTTTGGCAAGCAAGCATTAGGCACACTGTGACAGCAGTACATCAAGGTCATGGAGAAGGGTATGTTCCCTCTCCTTTCTATGGAATCACCATTGCCTTTGTTTTACAACATATCTCTGGCATGGAAATTGTAAACCATGGGTAAATCACAGGCTTGGAATTGGACTTTGCTGCTATCTGCCTCTTCAAGGACAAACATTAGTGCCACAAGAGACCAACAGTCTAGTCAGAACCACTAAACAAACAGTTCTTACGATCAGCAAGTCAAAAATAAAAGTTATGAATGTCAGCGGCCTCAGACAATCTTACTGTGTTAAAGGAACAACCTTGAGAACTATTAAGTTTACTCCTCAAGGCCCCATCTCTCAAGTCTAGCAACTGCATCTACAATAGAATAACTCAAGTGGGAAAAGTGCTGTTTTTCACAAGTTGCTACCAACATCCAAATCCAGTATCATCAAGATTGACACTAGTAGCTATACCCTAAGCATTCTTCTGTATGGTGTGAAGTTGTAAAAGAGCTATGAGTGGAAATTCAGCAGCCATCACTGTGGTACCTGGACCAGATATTCAAAGTAAAAATGATCGGCAGAATAAATAATGTTGAGATATTGGAGAGGGATAGCTCCCCACAGCTGCACAAGCCACGCAGTACACAGAGGAGAAGATGGACTTACCTTGGCTGTGTTTAAAGGTCAAACAACAAGCTCCCTAAACAAGCCCTGTTTTGAGAACCCAAAGACAAAAGAGGAGGTTGACATAAAGGAATCCTTTTGCACTGTTATGATGACTAAAGCAGCAGTGTTACAGATTAATAACTTGGAGAAATTGAAAGAATTGGCTCAGGGTAAAATATCTTGGCAACAACAAATGAACCAGACAGCATGAGAAGTGGATTGGATTGGGAATTGTCCTCAGTTTCCCCTGTGCTGTAATTTAGGCATACATGTGTAGCTGCTGGGTTGAAATGAATGTCACCATTAGTCTGCCTTTTGATGTCATCAAGCATCAGAAGTTGATACAACTGGTTGTTAAGGATGAAAGCAAGTTGCACATGGGACTAAGCTGATATGACCTAAAGGCACTGCCTGAGATCAGGACCTCATTGTATTAAATATTATAAGAACAGGCAGGAAACATTCTGTGCCTGAAGATCTTAAAAAGTTAATAGATCTGTGGTGTTATCAGATTAAAAACATCCAGATGCTTGCACCTCATAACTACCAACAGGGGACAAGAATCTTCAAGATGCTTTGGTCATAGTAACAATTCAGGCACTAAATAAGTTTTATTCATTACAGTTCAATGACTCCAAAAAGTGGTAAAGGAAGAGAAACCAAAAGGATGCAACATTGCAGAAGGGGTAGTGGGGACTGTATTAGCAAGGGGTGTCTTAGTTAAGTAGATGTGTATATATCAATAGTTTGATAAGGTTTCCTACTTTACTATGGCTGTGGTGCTTTTATCAAGGTGTGCTAGTTACTTTCCATTCTTCCAAGCAATCTAAAGGCCTTAATATTTAGTTGTATCCACAATGAGTTTAAAGCTTGATATTTTCCTAGGGGTTGGCCAGACACTTTCTGTTTATACAAGGCAGATTTTGCAGTAAAATATAGCATATGTAGGAAATGCAGAGGTTCCTCCCACATTTGGAAGTCTCTCTTTTTTTGTAAGCTGACATTTTAATAAATGTTGCCTCTTCCTTTTTATGGCTAGCAAATAATCTTCAACCAATAACTTAATGAAGTGATACTATTCACTAGGGCGGTGGTCTCCAACCTTTTCAAGGTACCAGATCACTTTTTGAATTAAAGTGCAATGCAAGATCTACCATGCCCCACCCCCAGGTCAGTCTGCGGGGGAGGGAAGGGTAGGGGGCAAATCAAAGCCCCTATGGTGAAAGAGGGAGTGGGTCCCCAGCTGAGCTGGGTGGTGGGACAATTAGCTCCTGGGCGGCTTGTCTAGGTGCAGGAGAGCTCCCACCGCTGCATGCAGCCCAGCAGAGGGCCAGGGGACATGTGCCCCCCGATCCGTGTGCAGGGCAGACACTGCTGCTGGTGTGAACTGGGCTCTGCACCCTGAGCTGCAGCTGCCCCAGGAGCAGCACAAGGTCACGTACATCCCGCCACTGAGCTGAGCTAAACACCCTGCCTGCCCAGCAGTGGGATGTGCAGTAGTCAGCACTGGTCAATGTGCACATGCGCTCAGTCCCCCCAGACTAAGACTGACCGTCAGAGGCTCCGTGATCCACTGGTTAGTGACCATTGCATGACGGTATTGCCAAACAACCAAGGGCCCCTGCCAGCTCACTGTGTACTGTATGTCCACAGAGGCTTCTCAGGATTCAGGCAGATGTTTCCAAAAACAGGAGAATGTATCTAGAAAGGAAGCACTGTCATTTCTGGGTTTGTAGGAATGCGCATGCTTCAACAGTTCAGACTTTCAGCGCTGTTAAGAATGGATAAGTGGTTGTGGTAATGGACTTAGAAATGTAGATGAGACTTATGATGATTTATTAGTTAGAGAGAAGAAAGTGAAGTAAAGGAATTGCTGGCAAAAGCTCCAGGATATAGTCAAGCACAAGATACAAAAATGGATGCAGCTGGAAGCACGTTTTCATTTAGGCTTTCCTGGGGAAAAAAAAAAATCTCTCCAAATGTGTGTTCAGTCACTTTTTACAGGGAGTAATTAAAGGAAGACATTTACCATGCAGTAATGCCTCTTGATTTTAAGCCAGTTACTTCAATCTTCACCACTTACTCACCACATGAGAAATCCATTTCAAGTTGGGCACAAGTCTTCTATCAGGAATTTACCTGAGATTGTCATGCTAATGATTAATAAGCCAAGGCACATGCTTGCTTTTCTAATCTGTCGTTTTAAAAAGTAGGTTTCTACCTACTAAGAAAAGCACCTGAGATGCTTTCCTGGTCTTGCCTGGTCTGGCTCTACTGAGTTTTAAGGGTGCTTCTCAATACATGCTATTAGCATTTCTTCTATGGATTTCCAGGAGTGAATCCAGAGGGTGCAGTGGTGTGTTTGTACCCTCCTTTGCTTGTGCAGACACACATTTGTGAAGATTCACCTTGCCCAGTCTGGCCATTCATATTCTGTGGAGGAATTTTTAGTCTCATCTTCACTTTGCTGTACTGCGGCTACCTACTTTTTTTCAATCTTGTGTGAGCTTTTGAGTTTCCCTGGAATCCATTGCCCCCAACCAGAGCAAAGAAATGAGATTCGCTGAATGTGACAGAAGAGGCTGGTTCAAAAGACAGAGCTCTACACTTGTGGTGAGGGAAAATCTGCTGGGGGGAAGTGGAAGGAAGGATAAGGGGTAACTTCTCTGGATATTTTCCAAACATGTTTTTCCACATCCTCCTAAAGATGCAGTGTGTCCCACTGGTGGCACAGGAGGTCTGCTTATTCCTCCACTGAATACAGTGCTGAAGCACCAAGTAGTAGGACTAGGACAGCTGCTGAAGTGTCTTGGAGACGGCAAGAGTTTGGCACTTTATTTCAGACCTAGCTCTGTGGTTGGACTAGGTGACCTCCTGTAGTCCCTTCCAGCCCTACTTCTCTATGACTCTCTAAGGATAAAGAACATATCAGTAACTTTCATTTATTGGGAGCAAGAGTGGAGACTCTTGCCCAAATTTAGAGAGTTATAATCATCCCCTGTGCCATCTACAATTACATGTCAATGGACACTGGCAGTCTTCCCTCTTTCTTCAGAGACCCGTGTGGAACTACTGCCTCCAGATTTGACCAGTTAATAAGTATAAACTCCTGTGCCAAGCGCAGAATGTCATGTTGCATTTTCCATTACACCTGAACCCTCCATAGTACACATCATATCTGCTGACAAACATGAGATGGCTGCAAAGGAGAACTGTATGTAGAGAAAATTCCCCATTTTAAAAAGGCAACACTTCCAACGCCTCATTGTCTGTTTTACCTCTTCCCCTTGTCCCTGTCTTTTATTCCCTTGTCATCCACTGGCCTTGGCGGAGGCTCACCAAGGATGAATTTGGGCCCCAAAGCTCTAGGACACCACTAGAGTTGTCCTCCTCAGTAATGAGGCCAGAGTATCTGCTTCAATAACTTGGTATACCTCCATTAGTTTCAGATTTGCACCAGCAATAGTTTGGCCCAGTAACTTCCTAGTACAGGTGGAAAGAAAAAATATTAAATTGTTTGGGTTGCTCTGATTACTTAGACAATATTTTAACAGGGATCAGGAGAAGGCTGACTCTTACTATCCACTTTTCACTATATGTAGCCATATGTTATGCTCCCCTTTCCACTCCTCAGCAGTGAGATAATAGATTTGCAAGCATGACATGTTGAGTTAATGAGAAGCTTTTCAAAATACTGCAAAGAGAAAATTTCTTTTCTTGTATGTTTATGACCCCACTCTGAGGTCACCCCTTCCAGAATTAAATAGTGTCACCTCTTAAGCAGTTCAGACATTGGGTTACAGGCAGGCCAGAGGAAAAGTGGGGCATTCTCCCATTAGTTGAGCTGTGACTAAGGCTTCCAGCAACTTGGATGGAATTGACTAGGAGAACAGTTCATCAACTTATTATGAACCAGGAACCACCTACTCTAAGAGGTTTTTCATTGATAATTACAACATTCTGCTGCACAAGGTCCCCTTTGACTTCTGAGGGCAGCGGTCTCTTCAAACCACTCAAGAGAGTTGATGGACTGAATGTGCTGCGGTGATTTATACTTCGAGTTATCATAGGCTGAGGCTACCCTTTAGCTTGCAACCACCAAAGCCAGCAGTCTGGATGTAGACTGTGTTTTTGTTGTTTTGCTGCCAAATGTGGTGACCAAGTGAAGCCAAGGCATGCTAATTTGAGAATGTTTTTAAAGAAACATTTGTCACTGGAGTTTTTAATTGGATTTTTGTTCCTGCACAGAAATAACCTAACATGAAACATCTCTCCCCATTCATGAGCCATTTCATTTTTGCACCTATAATAGCACAAGGCCGAACATGCTGGCAGAAAAATCCCTTCTTACAGAGATGAAAGGGACAGCTGCATAAGGTCTATGGTGGTCACTTTCCTTTACTGCTAGCTTGGACAGATTGGTGATGTCTGCCTGAAGTGGGAGACTTTTGCACCTGGCCTCTGCTACAGGCCAAATCCTATCACTTGCAAGCTAAGTAGAGGTTGGCCTAGTCAGGTGTTTGATAGGACACCATCAATGAAAGCCTGAGGAAATGGTACTGGCAGATTAGCAGGCAGCATTCTTCCCAGACGACTATAGTTAGAGCAGAAAGCCATAAGAGCTACAGGCTATTCTAACTAAATTTGACTACTAAGAGCTGTTTGCAGGGGGAGTTGCATGAAAACTTCAAGTAGCTGTACCCTTGACTTTTTTAGGCATTAGGTATGTAAGAAAATATCTGTGTACTTACAGTAAATCCATATTTGGAATATAAGACAGTTCTGTGTGTGCCATTCTATGCCTGCTCCTCTCTTGGTATGAGGGAGGCAGAGAATTCATATATGACTTTCAGCTCAAGGTTATGCATTTAAGTAGCACATTATACCAGGCTAGACTCAGTAGAATAGCCAGAATCCAGTCTATATGGAATGATTCATAAATATCAGAGGCTTGTCAAACCCATCCACACTTAAGCTGTACTGATGTTTGACTCTACCTCCCTCCTTCATCCAGCAGCCCCCACCACTCACACTATATAACTTAACCAAAGGATATTTAGCAGGGGGAAAAGAAGTTTTGCATGTCACAACCTATCTCAAATATTATGTCTAGCTCCTCCACATTTTCTCATGCAAGATCTAAGAAACAAATGGTTGCTAGAAGCAGATGAAGGCAAGAAATGTTTCAGGGAAAAGAGATACTTCAGACACCAGCCTCTAAGGGAAGGAATGAAAGGACAGGAGTGGGGGGCATGCCATTTGCTGACAGTTTAATAATGTCAGTTTGGGTGTCCCTCCCAGTTCTTACCTCTTCACAGGTAGGCAGAATTCATTCCTGTGAAGTATCCTAAATGCATATATAGCACCTTTCATTCTAGGAAATTACAAACCTTTAATAAACCTTCATAAGATCCTTTTGAAGCAAGCTAGATTTACATAGGCTACTTAGGGATGGTACAGTGGAATTATATTATATCACAGAAATACTGCACAGAAGTTCATTATAGGACAGACAGAATTCTCTGGCCATCTGAATTGCTAGAGGGATGGTAATAAGCAGAGTAATCTCCTAAACTAGTATTTCTGTCATACCATCTTGCTGGGGTCATCTAATCCCAGCAGTTTTTCCTGCTCAAGTGGAGGGGGGCTGGACCCAATGATCTATAAGGTCCCTTCCAGCCCCTAACAATTCTAACTATAACAAAATCTATAGGATACACAGAATGGCTAGTTTACAGGCAACAAACACAGCAGTCAGATTTATTTAGTTTTTACTAACCTATGTTAAAACTTTGAAAGTCTATATGTTAGCCTATGTACTGCCAGCTCCAATTAAAACAACAGCAGAGGCTCCTTAATGAAACCACAGCAGCTGCACAGTCTGGTGTTTAGCACGGTATTTCAAATGTATTATGTCAGGTGTGGTCTACTAATCATCTGATATGATTTACTAAGCACCCTTCAGGCTATGCAGTGGATACAGGAAGACTGACTTGGTGAGGGAAGAGCATGTTAGCAGTTTGTTGCATATTTTCCTCTCACCCTAAAGATTTGGGATTTCCAGCTAATCACTTATATAGCACAGAATCCACAGTAAGTCTTTGAAAGGCCTGAAGATATGAAAGAAAGGGATTGGGGGAGGGAAGGTTACTTAGTAGTAGTGTGTAGGGCATCAAACACTGTTGGGTGCCAATTTTAAGTGCTTTGCATATACAAAGCTGTTTGTCTCTCATGGCTAAATCCCAGAGGAAGAAGCACAACACATTTCTGTGTATATGCAGGGACAAGGCATATACACAGCCTTTCTAGCACAGAAGTACTCAAATGACCAAACTCTAGTCTGCATTCCATCCTAGCCTCTGCATTGCCTGCCAGACCCACATAAAGCCTAAGCTGGCAGTATCTGCTGCAGCATTGAAGTGGGTGTTTTGGGACCCATCAGAGCAGAAGTAAGTCTGTATATGCAGTGCCTATAATAAAAGTGTCTAAAGATTTCCAGAACCCCTCAGAGCCCAATGAGGAAGCAAGTTACTTGATGAAAATGCTATGGAAGTGGAAAGTCCAAGCTGTCTCCCTTCAAGAAAGTAAAAGGAATTCTCTAGTAGTGAGGAGAGGAGCAGCATGGCCAGAGAACCAGCTGCCAATGTCACTTTCCTACCTGCAGTATATTTTGTTCAGCTTTTGAACTTGGACCAAATCCCCATTTCTTGGACAGTGACCTGGGCATATCTCAGGCAAGGCTCAGCTCTCTAGCAAACCAAAAGCATTCTTTGATGGACAGCCCCATTGCTCCAGTCTCCTCTTCCAGTGTCAGAAATGTTCTTGTTCTACTCTGGAAAGAGAGAAACTTAGGGATCCCTATGAGCAGTGTTCCTAGTCAGTGGAAGGATTAGTAAGAGAAGGGATAGGGAACTGGATAGAGAGGTTTGTGAAGGGATAGGCAGTTCAGATGGCAAACATAAAGTATGCACTATTTTCCCATTGTAGCCCAATTCTGCAGCTTGGGCTCCAGAAAATTTAGGGGGCTTTGGTGATTTTTGTGGAGCATTTCTGATGTCTGAAGTCAGATATGACCAGAACAGCTGAACTACTTCCTAACCCACTCTTGGCTCCTGTAAGTGTCTACTTATCTGAAGAAAAGTGAGCCAATAAAAACCAAGCTGGTCTCAGTAATGCAATCAAAATCAGTGTCTTCATCCATAAGATATTATGGAGGCAGACAGTCCAAAAGTGTCAAACTCATTGCCTTCAAACAGCTGGTCTGATGACTTTCCCTCCATTTTCACTTTTTTCAAGTTTTCTAGCTATTCATTTAGTTTCTATAAACATATTTAAGTTAGATTTATGTACATAGTTCATAGCAAGTATTTAGCCAGTCTTAGTTCTTTGAAATGTGGAATTCCAGGTTTGACCTAAGTCACTTGGTTTTGTTCCAGTTACTGACTGCACGATCTAAATGTCAGAGGTTGCTTCAACTTCCACTTGAAGGTAACTTGTTTCACTAGGAGATAAATTTAACTTCTTGATTAAACTAACCACAACTACTAACATGAATTTAGAACATGTATTACATGCAGCATTACACATGCAGCAGACAGAATAGGGCCAAGTCAGTTATTTGACTGCTCACACATAGAAAAGGGGTATAAACAAGCAAAGTCCAAACTCCATTTTTAATTTGTTAAAAACTTGCAAGCAAGTTATTCACACCAACCACATGTACGAGGCGCTTTCTGCATACTTGTTACTGTGCAGCCATGTAGTACTTGCATACCCAAGTACTAAAAGACTGTGCTGTAATCAGCTTTACTGCGCTGTAGCGTCCCCTCATGGCTTCCTGGTGATGCTGACTTTGCAGTATCTTGTTACTACTGTGCAGTAATTCATTACTACTGTGAAGTAGCGTCACGTCATGGTTCATGCTACACAATGCTAGTGTGCAGTAGTAATAAGCTACTGTGTAGTAAGCATCTCATGTAGATGCAACCACTAACTCTTAGGAACTTGAAGTCAACTTGGTGACATTGACTACTGTAACAGAAAACACCCCAACCACTCAAAGCCTTGAAAGCTAAGAAATGAGTTACAGGAATGATTTGTGCAATAACCCAGATGCAGATATGGCTACTGTTGGACTGTAATTATCTGAATTGTATTGGAAAAAACAAAAATTTTTGGTCCTCTATTTTCGCACTTACCACCCCTACCATCCCACAAATGCAGTGTCTGGTTTGCAGAGGTTGAAATGTCCAGCCAGGCTGGAAGTTAGCAAGGCAGACTTCCATTAGTTCAGTACATGAAGACACAAACGGGAATACATAGCCAAGTAAAACCTTCCATTTGCCTTCTGTAAAGTTTGTTTGCATGTTGTTGATTGTGGATTTTTAGTTATGAGAGGACTGCTGATGGTTTTTATGTCTGCTTCCTGCCCCAGATAGCTAGAAGCAATGAGACTTTTTAAGTGGCTTTTGTTGAGGGGACCCAAACTGATAGTGCATTAGCTTGTTAATTAAGTATACTACTGTTTTCTTTCAATCTAGGATAGCTAGCACTTTTTCCACCATTCATGGACAATTAGTTTGTGCAAGGTAATTGCTCAACACAGGGAACATTTTTCAGAATCCTCCTTCTCCCCTTTTGTATCCACTATTGTCACAGGATATTCACAGCAGCCAGAAAGCCTAGTTTTTCTTGGTTTCACCCTCCCTTCTTCTGAGGGCTGTACACTCTGAAAAAACTGGAGTGTGGATTTAAGTTTGCAGATGGTGATCTGGAGTATGGTAAATTTAAAAAAAAAAGGCCACTTGTTCTCCAAGCACATTTCCACTACATATTACATTCAGTACTGACTCCCTTCTCCAATAGTTCAGAAGAGCTGTTACAGGAAAATTAGCTAATTCTTGAGCATGATTAAATTGTGTTTTCTTTTTTAAAAAAAACCCCATCTCTTAACGTGCATCATTCTGACCTGTTCCACAGCTGTTATTTTGTTTGGAGACTACAACTGTGACTCTTCTTCAGAGAGATTTTCATAAAAATCCATGCCCTTAGGTTATATAGTCATTTGCAACATGCTTTTAGAAATCTTGAGCAAAGTTTAGCCATTCTGTTTAAAAGTGTGCAGTAATAGTATATTGCAGTATTTGCAGCCCCTCCCAGAATTCAGGGTCCCCTTTGGGTTACACACCATGAAAATAAACATGCACATGGTATTTCAAGTTTCATAGTTTCATAGTTGGTAGGGTAGGAAGGGACCTAATCAGATCATCTAGTCTGACCCCCTGCCATGGGCAGGAAAGGATGCTGGAGTCAAATGCCCCAAGCTAGGTGGCTGTCTAGCTTCCTTTTGAAGACCCCCAGGGTAGTGGCAAGCACCACTTCCCTTGGAAGTTGGTTCCAGCTCCTAGCTGCCCTGACAGTGAAGTAGTGCCTCCTGATATCTAGCCTGAATCTACTCTGTCAACTTATGGCCGTTGTTCTTTGTTACCCCCAGTAGCGCTCAGGGGAACAGGAACTCTCCTGCTGGTCCCCCTTGGCAAGTTTATAGGCTGCCACCAGATCCCCTCTCAGCTTTCTCTTGTGGAGGCTGAACAGGTTCAGGTCCCGTAACCGCTCCTCATAGGGCCTGCCCTGCTGCCCCCTAATCATGCGAGTGGCCCTTCGCTGGACCCTCCTGATGTTGTCCACATCCCTCCTGAAGTGTGGCACCCAGAACTGGATGCAGTACTCCAACTGCAGCCTGGCCAATGTCGTGTAGTGGGGGAGGATCACCTCCTTGAACCTGCGCATGACAAAGTGCAGTTAGCCTTCCTAATCGTGTCCCCATATTGGCGGCGCATGTTCATCTTGGAATCAGTAGTGACTCCAAGATCCTTTTCTGCCTCTGTGCTGACAAGAAGGGAGTTCCCCAGCCTGTAGGTATGCTGCTGGTTCTTCCTCCCTAGATGCAGCACTTGCACTTGTCTGTATTGAAGCCCATCCTATTCTCATCCGCCCACCCCATAACCTGTCGAAATCTAGTTGTAGCCTGTCCTTCTCTTCTAGCTCATTTCTCCTCACATCTTAGTGTCATTTGTGAACTTGAACAAGGTGCTTTTCACTCCCTCATCCACATCGTTGATGAAGATATTGAACAGTGCAGGCCCAAGGACCGAGCCCTGGGGAACCCCATTGCCCACATCTCTCCAGGTCAAAAATGACCCATCCACCACCACCCTATGGGTGCGGCTCTCCGGCCAATTTGCGACCCATCTAACTGTGTAGGCGGCAACACAACAAACACCTAATTTTTTAATGAGGATGGGGTGAGAGACAGTGTTGAAGGCCTTCCTAAAGTCCAGAATGACTGTGTCCACTGCAACACCTGCATACAAGGCTTTTGTGACCTGGTCGTAGAAGGCCACCAGTTTGGTCTGACAGGACCTGCCTCTAATGAACCCATGTTGATTGTCCCTAAGCATGAACTCCCCTGCTACCCCCTCACAGATGTGCTCCTGGATAATTTTCTCAAAGAGCTTCCCCAGGACCGAGGTAAGACTAACGGGCCTGTAGTTTCCTGGGTCCCCTTTCCTCCCTTTTTTGAAAATGGGGACCAGATTGGCCCTTTTCCAGTAGTCAGGCACCTCACCAAAGCACCACAGTTGCTCGTAAAGCCGTGCCAGGGGTCCTGCAATGACCTCTGCCAATTCCCTAAGCACTCTGGGGTGGAGATAATTAAGGACCTGCTGATTTGAACAAATCTAGTCCCTCCAGAAGTTCCCTGACTAGGTCCTCACTGACCCTGGGCCTGGCTGAGCCTCCCCTGGGTCCGTCCAGAATCCCAGTGTGGGGGACGTCCCTGTCCCTACTCAGAAAAATGGAAGCAAAGAATCTGTTAAAGAGATTAGCTTTTTCATCTGTTGCTACCACCAGAT
>NW_017728995.1:63853769-63863926 GCF_001723915.1 Gavialis gangeticus
GAATCTGTTAAAGAGATTAGCTTTTTCATCTGGTGCTACCACCAGATTACCAAGTATGTCCTGCAGAGGCCCCACATTATTTGGTACCTTCTTTTTACCCCCTATTTAAAAAATTACTTCTTGCATAGAAGTTGCATAGAACATGTCACAGAAAGTGATAAAGATAGGAAAAAATTAGACTGTAACAGAGCAGTCATAATGGGGTTAACTGAGTTACCCCGCATTTGGTGTCACAACCCCATTTTTATCCTAATGATAAAAACATGGGGTCATGCACTCCTGGGAGGGTGGAGGGGGACATGTGCCTCCAAGATTTGTGCATGGGGCAGGGGTGGATATGCGCTGCCCATTGTGGGCTCAGGGCTCCCTGCCCTGCTGCTTTTCCCCTGGAGCCTCTGCAGCAGAGGCTCTGTGCCACGGCCAGGAGCCCCACACTGGCCATGCTACCATGGCAAGGCACTCCTTGCCCATCCAGCAGCAGCAGGGGCACAACTCTGCACCACTAATGCCACAGCATGGCTGGCGTGGGGATCCCAGCAGTGGCACCAAGCTTCCCCACCCTCCCACACCTGGTCCCACTCACTGGGTAATGGAGGCCCATGGAGAGGAGGGCAGCAGGGCAGGGAGCCCTGAGCCCGCAGCAGGCAGCCCACATTCCCCCCTACCCACAGGCTCTGCTTTGGCCATGCTGCCCAAGGGGGCAGAGGGTGGGGGAGCCAGGCTCTGCACTCTGTTCTGGCTGCACTAGCTGCCACCTCACATGGGCAGCATCCAGGACTTGAGCACTGCTAGGGGGACAGAGGGCTGCAAGCCCTGGGCCTGGTCCCACAGCCCTGGCAGCTGGAGGCCACTGCCAGCAGGGCTGTGGGGGCAGGGGGCTGCAGGTTGCGAGTGAGGGGTACCAGCAGGGCTGGTAGGGTAGGGGGCTGTGGGTGGGGAGTGAGGGGTGATGCTGAGGAAATGGAGTCATAAATGTTTTTATGCTGAGAAAAAGATTGGAAAGCACTGGGGTAGATGGTCCAGACAGCCCTTGTTTGCTTTAAGGGGTGGAGGGGGGAGATTCCTGCATGCTGTTTGCAATGAAGTTAAGCCAAGTAACAAGACCCCAGCCTCTACTAGTGCAAGTTGAAAGTCTGCTTTTGTTGAACTGAGCAATTCCCTTTATTAGCAGGAGGAGGGAGTATTGTTATTCCCAGCTGATAGATGGAAACAGAAGCGCAAAGAGAAGAAGTGACTTAAGGTAGA
Source organism: Gavialis gangeticus (assembly GCF_001723915.1). Taxonomy (NCBI): domain Eukaryota; kingdom Metazoa; phylum Chordata; order Crocodylia; family Gavialidae; genus Gavialis; species Gavialis gangeticus. Next base: position 63,855,015 of record NW_017728995.1, read on the forward strand.
AGGATGGCTGTGGCAGAGCCAAATACTTGAACTCAAATATTCAAAATCCTGCTCTAGTATTTTATCCGCAAGATGTAGCTTTCTCTTTAGCCTACTCTTCTGCTCCAAGCTATGTTTCTATAGGTGTTTCTGTAGATGCCAGTCATGCTGTGTCCTGTAACAAAAGAAGCTAAGTACCCACGTCTGTCTTTCTGAAGGGTCTCTAGTCAGTGCATTTCTTGGGCTATGGTTAACCCACCATTGCAACACACCTCTTTGGAGGCTGAACTACATAAACTTCTGTACTCTATTCATCTTGCAGCTCTCCCCTTCTCTCAGGCTGAGAGAAGAAAGGGTCCCTAATGACCATCCCAGATAATGGGTTTACAGTCCCTCCATAGCTCTTTCTCCCATTGATAGTTCACTAGACTTACCTAAAGTCCTTAACTCTTCTCGTTCACAGTCCCAGGTAGGGCTCTCCACATTCACAGTGTCCCAAAAGTCTTCTAAGCAGTTCCCTTCTAGCTAATCCCCCACAGCCCAAACTAGCTGTCTTCTCTGGACACTCAGAAACAGGGAACAGTACAGGGACTAGGTCCACACAACTCCATCAAGCCCTAGCCCAGTGCTCTGGCTGACTGCACAATGACATCCCACAGACCATCTCCTGTTAAACCTTGGTACTAATGACTAACTAAGCTGCTACTTTATCTGCTGCTCCTCAGTGTGTACATCTCCAGTTCTTAAGATGCATTTGACACTGTGCAGACTTGCCTATCTATCTAGGATGATCATATTTCCAAAATCTCAAAACCAAACTGAGGATGCAGATCTTTGAAAAGTGCTTCTGGAGTATGAAGGAGGAGGAGAGAGGACTGGGGAAAGGGAGCAGAGTATTATGGGAAGTTGGAGGTAATAATCCAACCACCACACCATCCTGCTGGAAAGCACTGCTGTACATTCAGTCACGGCATTTTGAAGTGCTCCAGTAGACAGCATGATTGGGAAGATTTTGAAAGCAGGATACAGGAGCTCATTTCAGCAAATAGACAGGATGACTGGAACAGTTGCTTTAAACAGGGCTATCCCTATGAAACTTGGCCTTATGGTCACCCTATTTCTAGGCTTCTGCTGTCTCCACTCCAACCTCAGCATTCACTGCTTGGCAAATTAGGTTCACCACTCTGGACTCCCTCCCTAGCCTACTGACCTGTAACTTCCCTCCCTACCCAGTAGGAGCTGTCCAGCAGTTGCTCTGGAGAGACTTTCTCTGCCACCGTACTTGTTCTTCTACTTACTCTGCCCCTTATATCTCTGCAGTTGGGCAAAGCCAGAAGGAGCTAGTCTTCTCCCCTTTAGTTCAGCCTCCAAAGAGGTGTGTTGCAATGGTGGGTTAAACATAGCCCAAGATATAGGGACTGTATCTTCCAGTCTCTCCTTCTGAAGTGAAGAGTTCTCCTTATGGTAATGGTAAAAGGAAACCTCATTCCGGTCCCCAGTTTAAGCAATTTACTTGTATCATGAGCATCCATGCCCTAGAAGCACTGAGAGAGGCTAAATCTCAAGTATACAAAATAGCCATATTAATACAACACTCTAATTCCAGATAAAGATCTTGACCCTTTCAACAAGGGTTTGTTACATGTCCCATGTCTGATGCATAGCTGTTTTGCTGTTCCCTTGGTGATAGATTAGTTTGTCCCTTTCCAGGTAAAGTAAGACAAAGATCACCCTTGACAGTAATCAGTCTATGGCTTATGTTCTGTTAATACAGCTTTGACCAGAGCTTATATCTTTCTTAAGCTAAATGGGTCAGTAGCTCTTTCTCTAGGCACTATTCAGGTTTTCTGGTTTCTGATGCACTGGGATTCCTTTTTAACTTCTCCAGACTGGGGCCTCTAAACAGGCATAAGTGCTGACATCCAGTCTCAAGGGCACAATGTTATTGTGTTATCCCAGGCTTTTTGCTTCACTTGATCTCTCTCTCCCTAAAGTTTCCTTTCTTGTGGAGGATGAAGGTTTGGGTGCCTTTAGAAGTAATGATCTAATATAATGCATTATACCATCTCTGAAAATACTGTGATTTTATTACACAGGCATTAAAATAATCCAAAGCAGGACTTGTGGAAGTAAATGAAAGCAAAAATACATTAAGAGGTTTGTTTGGGTCTTCAAATAAACTCCTCCCTGAAGTGAATAATTGGTAAAGAAATGCCCATAACAATATGTTCCTACATATTGGAGGTTTTGCAATAGTTACAACTTAAGATAATATCAAAGGCTGGCTCAAGGATGGGGGACCAAGGGAGAATATTAATCTGAAGAGAATGTAATGGAGAACTTTTAAGGGCTTGATATGTATAGTCTGTAGTCCTGAGAGCTGCTGTGACTGTAAGATTTAAAACTGATTGAGAGACTAGTCCTAGAAGAAAAATGCTGTATTTTTTCACATAAAACATGCACCTCTTTTCCAGAAACCAGCTGCTGACAATTTTAATGTGTATTATAGAGAAGAAAATACGGTAGTAACAATGAAGCTTAAGCAAAAGTAAAGTCTGCACATGATCAATAAGGAGCAGAACAATGAGCTGGTTTGGCTTCCAAGCTGCTTGTACTTGGTGACTTACTATAAGGAAACATTTTTTTTCATTCAGCCTTTCAAAAACAAGTTGTAGATCTTAATCTGGGGCATACTGTATGCGAAAAAAATATGGTAGTTTACAGGCAGATAAACCAACAACAGGAGCCCAATATCATCAAGGCTTAGGAGGGGTCACTGTGTCCGAACTAGCATAGCAAGAAGTGATTCACAAAGCCCCTGTATTTCAGAAAGCAAACATGTGAGATATTAACCAACAGAACAACTTCCAGTAGAGGGAAACATTCAAGTCTACCAATAGAAAAGAGACCTCCACAGTACCAAGATATCAAGACAAGAAGGAATGAGCGTAACTAGAATAAGAAGGGGTATATCTTCCAACATCTCTAAACCAATGATGATTCATGTCGGGGATGGTGTGATGGATTACTCTAGACCTGCCCCATTCATACCCTATTCCCCTAAAGCATCTGGCTATTGTCAGTGACATGAAGCTGGGCTAGAAATCACATTGGTCTGACCCACTATAGCACTTCTCATATTCTTAGTTCCTCTTAGTAAAGCCAATGGGGCTAACAAGACATGCCCCTTCTATAGCTTTCCTAATGATTCTTGAGATCTTCTCACTCTTTACTGGAGTTAAGTTTCCCTAGCTAAGGGAAGTTTAGGGCCTAAGTTGATTTAATCCCTAAACAGACAAGTTTACACCAGTGTGACTGACATTACATTAGCAGTGATTTACATTACACTAGTGCCTGGGGAGGAGAGAAAGGGAACACGGAGAAAATATGGCAAAATGGACTTTCTAATCTGGTGGAGAATTATTCCTGAAGAAAAATAGGTTGCAAGACTCAATCAGTTTAAATTAAACTGGTTTACGTGTTCATCTGCTTGCATCCATGCTCAGGTAGCTGCTTGCTAAAAGCAAACTAACCCTTACTCACTTCCCACATCAGCTAATCTGATAAAGTAGGCAAGAAAGCATATGCCTTTGTGAATGAGTTCCTCTTTGAAGTGCTACCCTGTGTGGTTTCCCCCTCATGGCAAAACGCACCACCTCTGAGGGGGGTTTGTCCCAGGCCCTGGGGGCTTGGACAGTAAAGAAGTTTTGCCTTATGTCCAGCATAACACAGTCTTGCAGGAGTTTGTGACTGTTGGACCTTGTCATCCCCTGGGGTGCTCTGGTGAACAGGTGTTCCCCAGATCCTGATGTAGACCCCTTATGTACTTATATGCTGTCACCAAGTCACCCCATATCCTGCGCATCTCCAGGCTGAAGAGTCCCATAGCTCACAACCTCTCTTCATAAGGTCCTAGGGGGTAGTCAGACCTAATGTGGCTGATAAATGCCATATGCATGTGCACAGCTGCAGCACAGCATGCAGGCAGCCAGGATCTGCATGGGGCAGGGCGGGATGTCACTGTGGGCTGGGACTGGGGCTGTGCCAGGCTGTTCCCAGTGAGGGGGGGCTGGGCCAGGGTACACTCAGGGCGGGTGGCAGCTGTGCTGGGAGGGGGCTATGGGGGTGCTGCAGCTACTCCAAAATTCACTGTAGCCCCTCCCAGCACCGCTGCAGCCTGCCCCAAGTGCAGCGCAGCCCAGCCCCTGATGGAAACACCCCAGCGCTGGCCTCAGTCCACAGCAGCAGCCCGCCCTGCCCTGCCCTGCCCTGCCCTGCACAGGTCCGGGGGCATGTGCCCCTGTGCCCTCCCAGGGGTGCATGCAGCAGTGGGAGCCAGGGCAGAGTGAGGGATGGAGCTGCACCTCATCCAGGGGATGGAGGGTAACAGCTCCCATCATTGCATGCTGCTCAGGGGGGCACAGGGGCATGTGCCCCTGGATCTGCATGGGGTAGGATGGGATGTTGCTGCTGGCTGGGGCTGCACCAGGCTCTTCCTGGCAGGGGGACTGGGCTGGGCTGCACTTGGGGTGAGCAGCGGCAGTGCTGGGAGGGGGCTACTTGGGGGGCTGCAGCCACTCCAGCATTTGCTGTAGCCCCCCCCCAGCATTGCCACCACCCACCCCAAGCCTATCACAGCCCAGTCCCCACTGGAAATAACCCAGTGCCAGCTCCAGCCCACAGCAGCAGCCCGACCTACACTACACAGATCCAGGGGCCCTCCCGGAGTTGTACATAGCTTTGGGAGCTGCTCCCTGTGCAGCTCAGTTCTGCACCCCACCACAGCTGGGCAGCCTCCACCCCTGTCCCAAGCCCCACTCCCTCTCCCACTGCTGGGCCAGCCTGCCCCCACCCCATGTGCAGATCCAGGGTCACATGCCCCATGCCCCCCTGGGCAGGAGCCGCCACCCCCTCCCCACGCTCCCTAGATGAGCTGCTTGCAACTCCATCCTGCGTTCTGTCCCAGTTGTGCAGCCCCACTCCCTCCCTCACTCACTCACCACAGGGGCCTCAATTTGCCCTCTCCCCACCCCTCCCCTGCCCCTTAAAAACAAGAAAAAGATATAAAGGGGTACCTGAGTTGGAACTTTGAGAGAGAAGGGGTACACTTGTTAAAAAAGGTTGAAAACCCCTGCCTTAGACCTACACAGCTACAACCAACAACCCCCCTACCCCCCATCTGCCTCAGTGGAATTACATTGGCTTGTACTGGTGTTTAGCCATACAGGACTGATTCCCCAGTACACTCCAGCTTCTTTGTCCCAGTCTGACAATAAAAAGCAGCTGCTGTATACCTAATCAGCTGGTTTTATGGTTGTTTCCTGTCACAAGAACAGCACAAACTCGCTGAATCCAACTCGTGATTCTAGTGCTATATAAGTGTGCCTATCTTTTATCTTGATCTGTAAATACTTAGATTTTTCCATGTAATATCACGCTACTCAAAGTCAGCATCTAGTCAGTGTTGATGCCCATTGATAAATGACTTTTACATTTTTTTAAGTCCTTCTCATTAGAATTGCTCTCAGCTCAGTCTAGTCAGAATCTAGGACAGCTATGTGCTCCATCTTAACATCTGTGACCTTCTTGTTATACTAACTGGTATACTAGTATCTAAGCAAGTGATTAACAAAGTAACTAGAGAATGCAGTAAGTTGTGCTTTTTCAGCAAGAGCTTACAAAGATCAGATGTAAAAAGACAGTGGTGGAAGGATTCTCACCTAGGCTCGTGCTATTTTTGGCAACTGATGTGATTCCTGTACATCTCTACTTCATAAGGTAACAAAGGTGGCAGAAATTCTCATGCCTGGGAGAGATAATGAATAGAGATCATTATCTAAAAAGACTCACAGTTCAACTATCAACAATATCTTATGGATGGTGACCTATTCTTGAAGCAAAGTTGTGCAGCAGAAGGTTTTAACTGGCAAAGCAATAACAACAAAAAAACCCCACCCTACCATACAGATTTGCCCATAATTGTCTTCTAATCACTTAGGGGAGCTTTCTCTTGACAAGCTTAATCAGTATTAAACTAGTCTCCTTCAAAGACATTTTGACAGGTAACTCTCAGTATGTGCTGTCAAGAAAGATTCTTTCCTAATTCTGAATATGAAAGTAACACTTACTTAATGTTATGACCTTTCAAATATACAAAGCACAGTATATTAACATTACTGAATCTTTGGTTTCATGAATGCCAGGATATCATTAAATCCCCTTGCTGGGGGAATGATCTGTCAAGCATGCAGAGGCCAGATCTTTAGTTACCTCAACAATTGGCATAAAATGTCTTGTACTTCATACCTCTGAAATACATTACAAATATCAATCTTTATAACATCCTTTTGAGGGTGCACTGTTACTTCTTTATAATATTGGGGAAGAGCAGTGACACACCTTGACTTTAGCCAAGTTTTTGATACTGTCTCCTAAGACATTCTCATTAGTAACCAAGGAAATCCAGTTTAGTTGAAAAGAAGATAAAGTGGATACATAACTCATGCTCAGAGAACAGTTATCAATGGCTCCATGTTTACTTGCAAAGAGGTATCAAGTGGGGTTTTCCAGGGGTCTGTCCTGGGTCTGGTACTGTTTAATATCTTCATCAATGATTTCGAGGATGGGATTAAGTGCACAATTAGAAAATTTGCAGATGACATCAAGCTAGAGATGCTTTTGAAGATAGAGTTAGGATCCAGAATGACCTTGATAAAATAGAAAAACTGATCCAAAATTAATCAAATGAAATTTAATAAGAGCAAGTGCAAAATCCTACACTTGGGAGGGAACCATCAATGGCACAAATACAAACTGAAGAATGAGCGGCCAGACCACAGTATTGTGGAAAAAAACCTGTGAATTATAGTGGGCCACAAGTTGAATATGAGTCAACAATGTGCTTGTGTTGCAGAACAAAAGCTAACAGCACAGTGGATGTATTTACTAGGGTTACTGTAAGTCTGGACTTTCTTCGTTTGGGTCCTCCCATCTCCCTCTGGGTGGTTTTTAAAAATATCAAGAAATGTCCAGGATTTTGCTCTGCCTCTGCTCAGTATCAAGTGCTTTCCCTAGCACTTCCTGGCTTGCCCCAGCATGAAGCTGCTTGGAACAGGGGGAGGGGGATTGTAGGCAGGGGCATCACATGTGTCTCCATGCCACCTTGACAGCTGCAGGCAGGTAAGTCTATGGGGGTCAGGGTTTGGAGGATGAGGACTGGGGACTCTGCGGGGGAGAAGGGGGGTCTGGGTGTGTCTACATGTGTAGGGGGAGATGGGTGTGCGTCTGGGTGTGGGGATAGGTGTGCAAGGAGGGCAGGTGCCTATGCTGTCTCTGGGCATTGGGGCTGCAGCAGGTCAGGGAGGCAGGAGAGATTCATAGATTGTAAGGCCGGAAGGGACCTTAGAAGATCATCAGGTCCAACCCCCTGCACTAAGCAGGAATGATAACTGGGGTCAGGTGACCCAGCAAGGTGAGTATTGTTCTCTTGAAGATTTCCAGGGTAGGTGACTGCACCATCTCTGGAGGGAGCTTATTCCACAGTCTGGACACCCTAACTGTGAAGAAGTTTTTCCTAGTGTTAAGTCTGAATTGATCTTCCAGGAGTTTGTGGCCATTGCTCCTGGTTTTCCCCTCAGGTGCCCTGGTGAACAGTTGCTCAGCGAGCCCTTGATGTACTCCCTTACTGTAGTGGTAAGCTGCTACCAGGTACCCTCTCAGCCTTCTTTTCCTCAGGCTGAAGAGTCCCAAATCCCCAGCCTTTCCTCATATGACTTGCCTTTTAAGACTCGGATCATACAGGTGGCTCTTCTTTGGACTCTCTCAAGTTGTCCACATCCTTGTTAAAGTGTGGTGCCCAGAACTGGACACAGTACTCCAGCTGCAGTCTCATCTGTGCTAAGTAGAGCAAAAGCATCACCCCCTTGGTTTTGCTGGAGATGCATCGATTGATGCATGCCAGAGTATTATTTGCCCTACTGGCTACAGCATCACGCTGCCAGCTCATATTCATACTGTGGTCTATTATTACCCCCAGGTCCCTTTCATTTGTGGTGCTAGTCAGTTTGGTGCCACGAAACCTCTAGCTGTGTTGGGGGTTGCTCATCCCAACATGGAGCACTTTACATTTCTTGAACTTCATCAGATTCAGATCCACCCAACTTGCTAGCCTGTCTAGGTCACCTGTATCTGTAGCCTATCTTCAAGCATGACCATGTTGCCCTGTGGGGTCAGGCTAACTCTCAGGATCTAAATATTGCACTGTTAGACAGGAGGGTGTGACACAATTGCACATATACAACATACAAATCAATTAGGTGCATACACACACACACACACACACACACACACACACAACCAAATCAGGCACATACACATTCAAGCCAGCCTAGGCACACACATACCTATCACCAATTCAAGCACATACACTATACCCCCCAAAAGTTAGACAAAAATCAATTGTCAATACCCACACACTCAGTACACATATACTGATACACATATACTGCATCTCGAGTAGAGCCAAAGAGGTGATCCTCCCCCTCTATGCGACACTGGTCAGGCCACAGCTGGAGTATTGTGTCCAGTTCAGTGCGCCCCAGTTCAAGAGGGATGTGGACAATATGGAGAGGGTCCAGAGGAGGGCCACCCGCATGATCCGGGGACAACAGGGCAGACTCTACAGTGAGAGACTGCGGGACCTGAACCTATTCAGCCTCCACAAGAGAAGGCTAAGGGGGGACCTGGTGACTGTCTATAGACTCACTAGGGGGGACCAGAGGGGTTTGGGGGAGACGCTGTTTCCCCTAGCGCCCGCTGGCATAACAAGGAGAAATGGGCACAAGCTGTTGGAGAGGAGGTATAGATTGAACATCCGCAAAAACTACTTCACCGTTAGGGCGGCTAGGAGCTGGAACCAACTTCCAAGGGAAGTG
>NW_017728995.1:63864064-63864724 GCF_001723915.1 Gavialis gangeticus
GGATGAGGACTGGGGACTCTGCGGGGGAGAAGGGGGGTCTGGGTGTGTCTACATGTGTAGGGGGAGATGGGTGTGCGTCTGGGTGTGGGGATAGGTGTGCAAGGAGGGCAGGTGCCTATGCTGTCTCTGGGCATTGGGGCTGCAGCAGGTCAGGGAGGCAGGAGAGATTCATAGATTGTAAGGCCGGAAGGGACCTTAGAAGATCATCAGGTCCAACCCCCTGCACTAAGCAGGAATGATAACTGGGGTCAGGTGACCCAGCAAGGTGAGTATTGTTCTCTTGAAGATTTCCAGGGTAGGTGACTGCACCATCTCTGGAGGGAGCTTATTCCACAGTCTGGACACCCTAACTGTGAAGAAGTTTTTCCTAGTGTTAAGTCTGAATTGATCTTCCAGGAGTTTGTGGCCATTGCTCCTGGTTTTCCCCTCAGGTGCCCTGGTGAACAGTTGCTCAGCGAGCCCTTGATGTACTCCCTTACTGTAGTGGTAAGCTGCTACCAGGTACCCTCTCAGCCTTCTTTTCCTCAGGCTGAAGAGTCCCAAATCCCCAGCCTTTCCTCATATGACTTGCCTTTTAAGACTCGGATCATACAGGTGGCTCTTCTTTGGACTCTCTCAAGTTGTCCACATCCTTGTTAAAGTGTGGTGCCCAGAACTGGA
>NW_017728995.1:63865454-63866356 GCF_001723915.1 Gavialis gangeticus
GCATCTATGGATGCAAGCCAGCGTTTTGGTCGCTTTACTCTGGGCCTCAGATCCCCACAGGCTAGAAAACAGATTTTGGTCACTTCTTCCCACCCTTTGTCTTTTATGTATCAGATAGTAAGTTCTACATATGGTAACTAATCCTTCCGGTCACCCTACAGCAGGGGTTTTCAACCTTTTTTAAAAAGTGTACCCCTTCTGTCTCAAAATTTCAGCTCATGTACCCGTTTATATATATATTTTTAATGTTTTTAATTTTTAAATTATTGGGGGGGGGGGCTGAGCATGTGCACACCCCTTGCAGCCCCTCAGCAACTAAGTCTGTGGGGGAGGGGGAAAAGGCCATAAGGGAGGAGATTGAGGCCCCCACAGCGAGGGAGGGAGTGGGGCACAGGCAGGGGCTGGGGTGAATGTGGCCCTGGCTGGGCTGAGCTGTGGGACAATCAGAGCCTGGGCAGCTTGTCTAGAGGCATGTGGGGGCTCCCACCGCTGCGTGCACCCCAGTAGAGACCCAGGGGACACATTCCCTCCTGACCTGTGTGTAGAGCGGAGGCAGCTACTGCTGTGCACTGGACTTTGCGCCCCATTACAGCTGCCCCAGGAGCAGTGCAACACTATATGAGTCCTGCCGCCAAGCGGACACGGGGTGTGGCAAAGCGCAGCCTGACAGCGGCAGGCACGTGGTGTCGTACCACTCCCAGGGCAGCTGTAGCAGTGTGCAAAGCCCAGCATGCAAGCAGCAGCTGCCTCTGCCCCACACACAGGGTTTGTACAGTGGCGGGACCTTCCCCCGTACCTCCTATGACCTTTTTAAGTACCCCTAGGGGTACGTTGACAATTACTGCCCTACAGCTAAATTATAAGATTAAAAAGAGATGGTTAAAGTTGTTTCAGTGAAATTG
>NW_017728995.1:63871356-63878425 GCF_001723915.1 Gavialis gangeticus
CCCCTAGGGGTACGTTGACAATTACTGCCCTACAGCTAAATTATAAGATTAAAAAGAGATGGTTAAAGTTGTTTCAGTGAAATTGAAGCATGTTAAGGAAATGATCATATTTCATTGGGTTTCTGCAACCTTTTGGGCATAGTTCAAAAACCAGCTTGGTTTCCTGCCACTTTGAGTGTCCAGCTCTTCAGCAACTTCCCCTCTCTTACCTGCCCAGAGAGTCTCCTGGGATTTCAAGAGCTGGAACTTCAAAGCAGTCCACCAAGCATGCTGGTGCACAGTGAGGCACCCTGGAGCTTCCTGGTCTGTGACCCTCTGGCCTTTAACCATGAGTCAGAGAAGCCAGATCTTCTAGGCTCCCCAGAAAGTAACAACCTTAGGCATAGGAGGATCTAGAATTTTGAAAAGCAGACATGCAGATGGTGTGGTACATCACTATATATAACACAACACATTTTTCTCCAGTTAAAAACAAACTAGAAGCTTTACTAATATGGTAGAAGCCTAGAGCTATAACATTTGATTTAAGATTGAAGCAAAAATGAGGAATATGCATTTATTTACTGTATCATATATTATGTATAAAATGTAACAAACTAGGCCAAGATCATCAAAAGATGTTGTTTCATTAGTCTTGTAGTCATTAGAATTAAATGTACACCTCTCAAATTCAAAAAACAAAATCCAGCCTTCTAGAGCATCTTGACAGTGCATCCAATACTTTGCTGAAAATTATTTCCACATGTGAGTTAATGTTCACCTGAGCTGATGTTTTAGCTAGAGTTAAAAACAGTCAATAGGCCTGTGAAGACAGCAGAATTACAGAAAAAAAGATACCTTGATTACTGGAACATCAGCATCATTGAAAAGGACAGATGGGGTCATTAACACCTGCCAATGAAGAGTTTAGAAGAAATCAGGTAACTTATAATGGGCCATAAGGTAGCTGACTCCCTCACTGTTGCCTCAATAGAAATGCTGCTGCCACTGCCAGGAAGTTGGTTTTAAACTTTGAGTGGGTCAGAAATTAAAGCAGGGTGCAACTGAATGACCACATACCCTCTGGATCTGCCCCTGGCCTAGAGCTACCTGCCTCTTCCTAGAAAATTTTGAAAGCTTTGGTTTTCATTTCTAAACCCTCCATGCAATTAAATTAACTTTGTGTACCTAGTTCTGATCAAAATCATGACCTATTCTCTAAGATGGCTTTCCTTAACAGAAGCTTATAAAGGATGGAAGACAGCAATCACCACAAAGGAGCAGTATTCTGCACTGGTCCGTAGGGAGCAAACCAGGAAAGCTAAGGCTGCAACTGAACTCCAACTGGCTACACATATCAAGGGCAATAAAAAGTCCTTTTTCAGATATGTGGGGAGTTGGAAGAAAAGCAAGGGTAAGATTGGACCCCTGATAAACCAAATGGGACAACTGACAACCAACACCCAGGAAAAGCAAACCTGCTTAATGGGTACTTCACGCTGGTTTTCGATCAGCCCAAAGGGACTGCCCTACCTAGCATGATGTGGGATAGCCAGGGTGAGGGTGAATTTATACCCAGCTTCAGTGTAGACCTTGTAAAGAAATGCCTTGAGAGGCTGGACACCTTCAAGTCAGCTAGTCCTGACAGGCTGCAGCCCCGAGTACCTAACGAACTGGCAGGCATCAGAGCCCAGCCACTGGCAAAGATAGTTGAAAAACTGTGGCGCTCAGGTGAAGTACCCAAAGACTGGAAGAAGGTCAATGTGGTGCCCATCTTCAAGAAAGGGAGGAAAGTAGATCCAGGGAACTACAGGCCAATCAGTTTGACCTCAATCCCTGGAAAGATTCTAGAAAAAATTATCAAAGAGACCATTCTTGACAAGCTGGCTGATGGCAACATCCTGAGGGACAGCCAGCATGAGTTTGTCACGGGTAGGTCTTGCCTGACCAATCTCATCTCCTTCTATGATCAAGTGACATATCACCTGGACAAGGAAGAAGAGATTGACATCATATATCTGGACTTCAAAAAAGCCTTTGATCTGGTCTCCCATGATGTCCTCATGGAAAACTTAGCCAACTGTGGCCTCAGCTACATCACAGTCCAATGGCTGGGGAATTGGCTCCGAGGCTGGACCCAGAGTGCGGTAGTTGACAGAAGTAAATCATCATGGCGCTCCATGACCAGTGCTGTCTCCCAAGGTTCCGTCCTTGGACCTGTATTCTTTAATGTCTTTATTAACTATGTGGACACCAGTTTCACAAGTGGACTGGCCAAGTTAGCCGATGACACTAAACTTTGGGGTAGAGCATCCACACCCAAAGATAGGCTGGTGATTCAGGCTGACCTGGACAGGCTTAGAAAGTGGGCGGATATAAACCTGATGGCCTTCAACAGGGAAAAATGCAAGGTACTCCACCTCAGGGGGAAAAAAACCTGCAGCACGCTTATAGGCTTGGCAGTGCTACACTCACTAGCGCCATGGCCAAAAGAGACTTGAGGGTCACGACTGACCACAAGATGAACATGAGCCACCAATGCGATGTCACAGCTGGTAAAGCAAACCAAACTCTGCCTTGCATCCATAGATGGTTCTCAAGTAAATCTCAAGATGTCGTCCTCCTGTTGTACTTGGCCTTGGTGAGGCCACAACTAGAGTACTGCATCCAATTCTGGGCTCCACAATTCAAGAAGGATGTGGAGAAGCTTGAGAGAGTCCAGAGGAGAGCCACACGCATGATCAGAGGGCAAGAGAATAGGCCTTATGATGAGAGACTGAGAGCCATGGGACTCTTCAGCTTGAAAAAGCGCAGGCTCAGGGGGGACCTGGTGGCAGCCACATAAGGGGTGTGCATCAGGAGCTGGGGGAAGACCTGTTCACCAGAGAGCCCCAAAGGATGACAAGTTCCAACTTTAGGTTGGACATAAGGAAAGACTTCTTTACTGTCCATATCCCCAAGGCCTGGAATAGACTCCCTCCAGAGGTGGTACAAACAGCTACTCTGGACTCTTTCAAGAAATGTTTGGATGCTTATCTTGCTGGGATCCTTTGACCCTAGCTGACTTCCTGCCCCTCAGGCAGGGGGCTGGACCCGATGATCTTCCAAGGTCCCTTCCAGTCCTAATGTGTATGAAATCTATGAAATTTCCCACAGGTATTGCTAGCTCGTTTTTCCAAAGTTCAGCCTCAGTTTTTCTCTTGCTTAATTTCTTCTTTCACTTATGTTGTCCTGATCAATTCATCCCTCTGTTTACATTCTTTCAATACTAGTTGGACAGTTAACATAACCTTGTGAGTCACTATGCAGCTCTGTATTAAGTTGTACTGTCCACAGCAGTACATCCTTTTTTAATTCTAGCAGGATTTCCTGTTATGTGTTATTCAGTTGTTTTCATAGCATGTTAATATGCATATTTTCATTATCCTTGACAGTAATGGGCTATTCATGTTACCCAAAAGCATATGGGCTTTGTCAGAACTTTATAAATCTTAAGCAGGCAGATTAAAAATGTTAAGAAATAAAATGGCCTGTGATCTAGAATACACTGTACTGTACTGGGCAGTACTGACAGGTAGTACCTGTTGCCCTGTCCTGTATTGCTGTCTTGTATAAAAGGGTGACTCTTTAAGGGTGCCAGGAGCTGCAGGCACAAGAGAAAACATAAATGACCTCTGCAAGTAACCACATCATAATTAATCTAATTGGTGTCACAATTAGGGTAATGAAAAGTGTGGTTATAAAACTACACCTATACTATTTAGAGCAGTTATTTTCAAACTTTCTGAAGTCACAGAACCCTTTCATTTCTTCTGCTGTGGAAGCCCTACCCCTGGCTCCACAGGCCGTGAGAGCTGATGTGGAACCTAGAGGCCCGGCCCAGCAGTGGCGGGGCACTACCTCCTGGCCTGCTCCAGCCATTACCCTACGTCTCTTTGCAGAACCCCTATTGGCTCACAGAACTCCAGGGTTCTGCCAAGCACAGTCTGAAAACCACTGATTTAGAGAGTAGTTTAAACTTAACTAATGCAAAGTAAACATTTTTTCAGAGGACATATTTAGTTGCATTTAAAATATAGGTAGTCCTCTAGAATTGGGAATTACGTGCAGACAGAAGCGCAACTCCCAGCTGCAACTCAGAATTATTTTTGCACAGTGCTTTGAGTTGCAACATTACTGTGGCCAAACAGAAGTGCATTGTTGGTTCCAGAGGGCAGGGGAATCTAGCTGGTGCCTGGGAATCTGTAGCCAGGTTTGCATAGCACTGCTCCCTGTTTTCAGAATGGGAGGGGAGAAAGGCAGTGGATGGAGCTCATTCTTAGGGCTCGCCAGCTGGTGCTGAAGGGTGGCTCCACTTTGGGGGGCTCCAGTACACCCACCCCACCCTCCAGGGGGGCTGAAAACCCTCCAGACTGAACTCCCTCCACTACCCCCACCCAACCCCCAGCATTCTGAAAACAGCAGCAGGCTGGGAGCAGCTCCCCAGACACAAGCTACAAAAGACAATACATTTTACCTTGTGTAATGAGGGGTTAGATTTTCACTCAATCCACCATTTTTGAAGCTGTCTGCAGCTGTGAAGTTGTGTTTGGTCACAGCTGTAAACTGCTTTTTGTGGCCAGATCAGGTGAAAATTGTCACATCTGACTGAACCCCAATAGCTGCAGAGACTTGGAGAGGAAATTTTGGTAGATTCGTAAATGCATGAAGCCTGAGTGATGGTGGAATGGAGGGTCATGCACTCATAGCAAAAGGGGTCCTGCTTAAATTCAATTTAAAGGAACTCCATGCCTGGGAGAAGTGAGTTCCCATTTCCATAAAAGGGTATCAGACACAGACTTTGCCCAAGAAATGAGACAGAGGCCAAGGGGAATTCAAGAGCAGCTGGGTCACAAACAGAGCAGCCTAGTAAAATTAAAACAGTTGCACTCATTCACTTCTGATACACAAGCATCATCCTTATTGAGTAGAAAAATCCAAAACCTTAACTTTGTAGAGAACGTATTAAAAAATAACCACAGCAGTCAAGAAGACTAATCATAATGACTTCTAAGGTATCCTGTCTTTCGACGATACAGCTGAGCTGAGCTGATGAGTTTCTAACTGAATGTCTTTATCAAAGTTCTGACTTGCCCTTTCACGAATGAAACTTAATCTGCCAATGTAATAAGCTTTAAAATGAATTTTGATGAAGAGAATAAGATAATAAGAAAGACATATCTGTTTTCTTAAGGGGGTATTGTTAAAAGATAGAACAAGATCAAAAGATGGGATTGTAAGAAATGAAATGGCACTACTTCAAAAGGAAGAATAATACAAAATAAACTTACTGAAATATGTGTTAAAATACAACAGTCAAGCGTTCTCATACCAACATTTATGTTCTTACCTTATTTTAGTGCCCAGAGCCAGCAACTGGTTCCCTTTGGAAAGGAAGAACCATGATCAAAACGCAGTTGCCCTACCCACCACCACTTCTTGTAACAGAAAAGATCATAACAGGACTGGAGGTAAATTAACCTACTTCATCAGGAGACATCACAATTAATTATTTGAACTCTGCATACTGTTAATACAAAGGAAGTAAAGTACAGGCAAATGCAATGAACATAAAGGCCCATCTGGGGCAGAGACATAGGAGTCATTCGCCATCTTCAGCAATAGAGAGGTCTGAGCCACCAATACGGAAGTACCAACTTACCTTATTTCTGAAGTCAAAAGCTCAGCATGTACCTCCACATCCCCACCCCCTCCTGTCCCCTTCCCCTCCCTCCCCAGCATGTATAGATTGATCCATTTGGTCCAGATTTTGGTTTCATAGTTTTCATGAACAAAATGGCGGTGGGGTAGAGAGGGGATTGACTTAGGTTTTGGTTCAATCCCTTAGAAAGATAAAAAGGCACAAAGCTCTGATGTGTCTTGCACATCCCAAACTTCAAATGCATTTAGATCAGGTGTTGATATAGGCCTCTATCTGGTTTCAGTGGTGTTAAAAGGCATGGTCTTATTCTCCCCAGATGCCCCTAGCTATAGCATTTGCATTAGTTGGCAAATGCAAGTTAGCACTTTCCAAGAACCTGTCAGTATGCCTGAGTTCAGCTGGATTCAGTAGCTCCTGCTTCAAATCATACTGAATGGTGGTGACTGAGATTATTTATTTGATCACTGAAGCAACTAATGGGCTGCTAGATTATGAGTTATGACCACTTAAACTCCAGCAAGCTTATCTCCAATTTACGTTTCTTTAAAAATTTCCTGCCCCTCTTTTGAATCAAGTTACAATGGCTGACTGAACCACACACTGCAACAGTGAATTCCACAGGCTGAGAATATAGGGGTGCATTTACATGTGCACTTTAATGCATGTTAGCCTATTTTAATTTGCATTAAAGCATCACTAAAAACCATGGGGCATTTATACACGTACCATGGTCTGCTCTGACGTGCTGGAAATCCAGCACGTCAGAGCAGACTCAATTAATCAAGTCTGCAGAGCACGCAAGCTGATGCGCCTAGTGCTGCTTTGCATACATTTGTATGAATGGCAAAACGCATGTCAGCATACAGAAAATGAACTAAAACACCTTTTAGTTCAAAAGCACACTGCTGCACATTTTGCCATTTATACCAATGTATGTACCACAGCACCAGGCACTTTTAAAAGCATTCAGCACTATGGCATTTGCATGCAGACAAACGCCCATTCTCTTTAGTGAATGCTCTTTCAGATAGGCTAATCTGCATTTTCCTAAAACCTTGCAATGGGGGAGTCCGTTCCCCCGAGCGCTACCAGGAGTGACTAGAAATAACGGTCACAAGCTGGCAGAGGGTAGATTCAGATTAGACATCAGGAGGCGCTACTTCACTGTCAGGGCAGCTAGGATCTGGAACCAACTTCCAAGCAAAGTGGTGCTGGCTCCTACCCTGGGGGTCTTTAAGACAAGGCTAGACAAACACCTTGCTGGGGTCGTTTGACCCCAGTACTCTTTCCTGCCATAGCAGGGGGTCAGACTTGATGATCTGCTCAGGTCCCTTCCGACCCTACAAACTATGAAACTATGAGGTACTAGATTTAATACGCATTAACTAA
>NW_017728995.1:63883425-63887752 GCF_001723915.1 Gavialis gangeticus
GTCTTTAAGACAAGGCTAGACAAACACCTTGCTGGGGTCGTTTGACCCCAGTACTCTTTCCTGCCATAGCAGGGGGTCAGACTTGATGATCTGCTCAGGTCCCTTCCGACCCTACAAACTATGAAACTATGAGGTACTAGATTTAATACGCATTAACTAAAGCACGTTAATGCATGTGTAGACGTGCCCTAAGTGCCTGCAGGTGTTCTAAGGTTATGGGAGAGAATAATGTGGAAGTCTGTTCGGTTCTTCTTGTAACCCTTCAGGATACACTCCTGGCTAGTTGAGTGACTGAAGCTGTCACCATTCTACTCAAGTACAATTGGTGTACCAAACTCAAACTTTGGATCTGAGATGGGTTTTAGGAATCTATGTCTGAAACCTTTAGGATCTGTTCTTCTTGGTGTTTAATTGCTATAGAGTGGCAAAAAGGAATATAACTCTTCCAATTCATCAGATGTGCTCAGGGAATTCTTTGTGATTTAGGAAATCTTTCTATGTACCCTTTATGAATTCTGGTTGATATGAAGTGTTAAGAAAATCAGTATCATGGAAAGACTCTGAATACCCCGTAGTGCTGACAAGTGTTGTGTCATGTCTCTCACAGACTAGATGCATTGGGGTCATTAAACTTAATGACTGCACTCTATGCTAAGCAATAGGCTTGCTAAGGAAATTAACTGGAGCTGAGAAGCTATTTCCTCCAGCTTGACTATGAGGGGTTAGTGAAGTAGTGAATGGAAAAGTGCCAGCACTAGAACAAAGGAATTGGGTGTTGGTATGAGAACATACAACCCTGAGAGGTTCACTTAGGCAGAAAGAGGCCTAAACAAAAATTTAAGACTACCACTCGAGACTGGTGCAGAAATACATGTAAAGTTCTTTTTTGTTGGTTTTTCATACTACTGAGTCAAGAATATTGTAGAATCCCACGTGAAGTTGACATTGCATGTTTCACCTATCACGTGCCTTAAAAGAGCTATACTGTAAATCTGAAGGGTCATGCCTTCATTTGGAATCTGGGAAAAATGGAAGAGCATCTCAGACCTTGGGCAACTACCATGAGTCATCCTGGCTGCCACGAGGACCATCAGATACATTATGTGTCTGTGGAGTGCATGACTAGAAGACTGGAACAATGCCTAAAATTTTCCCAAGGCACCTAGCCAAGACATCTAGAATTCCATGTTTGGACCCCTTCACAGTAGGCTGTGTGTCCTACCAGGTTAGCTTGAACTCTAGTGCAGCAGTTCCCAATCTGTGGTATGAAGACAACCTGTCAGTGGTATGTGTTAAAAGATTTATTATAATTACTTTATATGACAAAAATTGCTGGTAGTACTTAAGGCTGAACTGAAAAATTTGCTGGTGGTACTTAAGGTTGTGTCTTTTTAAATTGGTGGTGCACAATCTGTCAGAGTTTGAGAACCGCTACTGCAGTGTATGGCAGTGTGAAGTACCTTGTCCTGAAGAAGACTCGTCTAGAACTTGTGCTTTTCCATCATTTTCTTGCCTTTGTTATAATGATGTGACAGACTGTTGCTCATGACTTATTCTTTAGTCCATCATCAGTAACAAACAGTCTTATATCACATGAAAGAACTCTTAATCTTTTGATCACTTGTATTGGCATAGTTGATAGCAGCTGGGCACTTCCATGAGCTATCAACAAACGGAGCAGGCAGCTGAGTGCAGATAGCTCATCTTCTGCTGTTTTTTGTAAAGTAAATGAGGGAATTTACTTTGTCAGGCACTGGAGCATGGCTGCAGCACTAAAGTGTAGCTGTAGCACCAACCCTTTTTTATGGATGGATACATGGCTGCACTGTTCCTGAAGCATTAGAGGGAAGGAACTACACCACAGATGTCTGATATCCTTCCTCCTCCTACCTTGCTCTACAGGGACTGGTCCTGACTAGTAGAAGACTATAAGCTATCTGCCCCTGATGGCTCTTCTATGCTTGCTGGTGTTGAGGTCAGGGACTAGTCAGGGGGTTCTGCTCATTCCATATCTATCAACTTAGTTGGGGGTGGGGACATGCTCACTTATTCTTGCAGAATCAGCTGCAAGGTTACACAAGAGCTTAGGGGAAGCAGTTTACTGCAATGCATGCCTTTCTTACTTTAATCCCTGGTGATCTTTACCATTCCTAATGAGAAGTTTTAGCAATCCAGTTAGCAAGAAGTCATAGTGCATATATGCCCAGCCTTCGTAGTGTCTCAGCAGGTTACATTCTTTACTTGAGATTGCAGTTTCCAATTTTGGGTGTGGACACACACACATTTGGGGCCATCTCAAAAGGGAACATTTCCAAAGGGGAGCTACTGATCAGGAACACACAGCAGCTATTATGTTCTAACAGTTACTTGTGGACAAGCCAAGGATAATACAAATGTAGCAAAACTGCTCCAATTTGAACACTGGATGAAGCAATGTTAAAGCTGGCTCTGTTTTGCTACATCTGTGTTGCTCCTGGCTTGTCCACCCACCCATAACTTAGGACATCACCTGCTCCGCCATCCGGAGCAAGAGTCCCCCCTCCCATTTTGAAACAAATTTACATGTGTCCATATACTCTGTCACATGCCTGAGCTTGCAAAGAACCTGAACCAATTTGGATGTATAAACTGCCACTTCATTTTACTGCAGATACCTAATCACCAAACACAACACTTTACATGTTAATATCGACTACTTTGCTGCCAAAAGCACATTAAGAGGAAGGGCATCATTACTGTTGTGAAGAATGCTAAATCTACTCTGAGTATCTGAGAGGTATACTTTGAATAGATATGCTATCAGATACTGCTTTTTAACCCATTTGCCTGAGTGGCTAGAGCAGAAGTTGTCTTGCAAAATTATTTCAGTTAGGAGGAAAAACTGAGAAGGAAGTCAGATTTCTTTGCAATTGTGTTCCATTAAGAGATATATAAAGTCCCGCTTGCTTAGGAACAGGAGGAACTAAAGTCAGTTTCCCAGCTTAAAGCACCAAAAGCCTTTTAGCCAATACCTGATAAAGCCCTTTTACAGGCAACCCCCGCTCCCTCCGACATGTGGCTGTGTTGTCCTGTTAGACTGGCTCAGGGCCTTGTCACACCGGACACCTAATATACATTTTAATTAGATTAGAATAAGCATTGCTATAAATTAGAAACTGTTCTGAGCAGTCACACAGTAAAGTTTACTGTGATCCGGACAGGGCTGGAGCTGGCTATGCAACTGACAAACAGCTGTTTCTCAGTCCCAGCCCCCACTTTCATTAGGGTCCAACAAGAGCCACTGAGGATCGCTCATATCAACTCTGTGGAGCAGTCCCACAATAGTGGAACAGGTGTTACTTAATACCACCTGGAGATACTCCTGAAAAAGTACTAACTTTGCTACACTACAGTGGCATTAGGCATGTGCTTTACTGCTTCAACACGTGAACACTGGCACTTTAAATGTAGTTAACATATCCTAAATATAATTTGCAATAAGGCCCTTAGACTTTGCTGTCTCTCTCCACACACACCTTCTCAAAATAATACCTAGTCAAAGCCCCTTCAACCAGAGTGTCTGAATGCCCAAGGAGCCTGCATTTGTCTCTGTGGACAGAGACACACAGGTAACTATCCCTTACAGGTATCTTAAGTGAAAAGCAACAATTAAACCTGTGGATCCCAATGTCATTCAACATAAGAGCATCTCAAATCAAGAAGGAATTAAGCTGAAGGAAAGCAATACATCCAAGCTCCATCAAAGGGGCAGCAGTGTCTGGAGGACTATACCTAGCTCATGGTTCGTTTTTAACCCAGGTAGCATATAACAGTCACCTGCTATAAAAGCATCTCAAGTGGACTGAGGTACTTCCAATGCCTTCGCTTCCCAATCTGATCTCCTGTTTGCAACAACAGTCGGCCCAGTGATGTTAGATATCAAGAACTCACTTGTTAGCTACATTCTGGTTGCTGCTTCAGTCACCTACAGACTGAACTTCCCTATTTACTGTAAGACTGTCATCCTCATATTGAGAGACTGCTGCTGCTACTAGCACCACCACCCCTACTAAAATAAAGTATGTTCCTGGACAATATAGATTTATGCTGCCTACACCTGGAAATTAGCCTTGCACAGCTGTTGTCACCACCATTTATAGTTTCATAGTTTCTAGGGTTGGAAGGGACCTGAGTAGATCATCTAGTCCAACCCCCTGCCATGGCAGGAAATAGCACTGGGGTCAAATGACCCCAGCAAGGTGTTCATCTAACCTCCTCCTAAAACCCCCCAGGGTAGGAGCCGGCACCACTTCTCTTGGAAGTTGGTTCCAGATCCTAGCCGCCCTGA
>NW_017728995.1:63892752-63896928 GCF_001723915.1 Gavialis gangeticus
GAAGTCCAGGAAGACTATGTCCACTGCTACCCCTGCATCTAATGATCTGGTGATCTGATCGTAAAAAGCCACCAGGTTGGTCTGACAGGACCTGCCACTGATGAACCCGTGTTGGCTGCCCCTAAGCATGCAGTCCCCTGCTGGCCCCTCCTGGATGTGTGCCAGAATAATTTTCTCGAACAGCTTGCCTAGGATCGAGGTAAGACTAACTGGCCTATAGTTTCCCGGGTCCTCCTTCCTCCCTTTTTTGAAGATGGGAACCACGTTGGCCCTCTTCCAGTCCTCCGGCACCACACCAGAGCACCATGAGTGCTCGTAAAGCCATGCCAGGGGCCCTGCAATGACCTCGGCCAAGTCCTTTAAAACTCTAGGGTGGAGACTGTCCAGACCGGCTGACTTGAATACGTCCAGCCCCTCCAGAAGCTCCCGAACTAGTTCCTCGCTAACCCCTGGCCCAGGTGTGCCTCTCCTGGGGCCCGAGGGGGGCGCAGCGGGGAGGTGGCTGTTCTGGTCCCTACTTAGGAAGACAGAGGCAAAGAAATTGTTAAACATGTTAGCTTTGTCGTCTGGTATGATGACCAAATTTCCCAACGCGTCCTGCAAGGGCTCCACATTACCCGGGACCTTCTTTTTGCCCCCTATGTATTTAAAAAAGGACTTCTTATTGTCCTTAATCTGGGAAGCTAGTCCTAATTCCATCTCTGCCTTGGCCTTCCTAGCTGCCCCTTTCTATACTACCACACTAGCAAGTCTTGCTGCCGCTACTCTGGTGGTCAGGCTACACCTGCACAACTGTGTTGCTGTGCCATGAGCACAGCTGGCTGTTTGTGCATCCTCCTGGCTGTGAGGTTGTGTTGGTATCTGCAGTGGGGCCCCTACCCCATCACTGAAGCAAAGAGGGAGTCGGATCAGCTAGCTTGCTCCAGGCCCCTAGACAAACTGATAGTGGCAGAGGACCTTTGAATAAACTGGCAGCTCACCCCAAGTGTGGCCAGAACAGTGTGGCCAGTGATGGACATTCCTGGGGCAGATGTCATGGGTCAGATCACCCAGGAAGACGCATATAAGCCCAGGGCATGAGGGAGGGGCAGTCTGGCCCTGCAGGCTGTAGGAAGCAGAGCTCCAGGGACAAGTGGAGTCTGACCTGACAAGAAAGGACTCCGGGCTGCAGGGAAGCTGCAGGAAGCCCCTGCACTACCAGAGAGCCGAAAATCAGTGTGGCCTTGCATGGTAGTTTGGTATGGTGTGGTGTTAACCCAGGGTAGGGAACCTTTTGTTTCAGAGCAGATGCTAGTATTTTTTTGTTTGTGTTTAAATACTGGAGGACCAGGTTGTGGCTATAGGAGCAGAAGAAGCCATCAACCAGGGTGCCAAGGGCATCCCAGGTCCTGGACTCAATGCTGACTTTGTGAAGAAACACCTTGAGAGGCTGGATACCTTCAAGTCAGCCAGCCCTGACAGGGTACACCCCAGGGTACTCAAGGAGCTGGCAAGCATCATAGCTCAGCCCCTGGCACAGATCTTTGAGAACTCTTGATGCTCTGGTGAAGTGCCCGATGATTGGAAGAAGGCCAACATGGTGCCTATCTTCAAGAAAGGGAGGAAAGTGGATCCGGCAAACTACAGGCACATCAGCCTGACCTCTATGCCAGGGAAGATCCTAGAAAAGATTATCAAAGAGACCATTCTCAACAGACTGGCTGATGTCAAAATTCTGAGGGATAGCCAGCATGGGTTTGTTGCAGGTAGGTCTTGCTTGACCAATCTGATTTCCTTTTATGACCGGGTGACCTATCACCTGGACAAGGGAAAGGAGATTGATGCCATATATCTTGACTTTCAAAAAGCCTTTGATCTGGTATCCAATGATCACCTTTTAGAAAAACTGGCCAAATGCGGCCTCAGCTTCACCATGGTCCGCTGGCTGGGTAAGTGGCTCCGTGCTTGGACCCAGAGGGTGGTGGTTGATGGAAGTCAATCGTCATGGTGCCCTGTGACCAGTGGGGTCCCTCAAGGCTCCGTCCTTGGGCCTATATTATTCAACATCTTCATTAATGATGTGGACATTGGTCTCAGAAATGGACTGGCCAAGTTCGCTGATGATACCAACTCTGGGGTAAAGCATCTACACCTGAGGACAGGAGGGCAAACCAGGCTGACCACGACAGGCTCAAGAAATGGGTGCATGAGAACCTGATGGTGTTTAACATCGAAAAATGCAAGGTTCTCCACCTTGGGAGGAAAAACCTGCAGCATCCTTATAGGCTCGGCAGTGCTACGCTGACCAGCACTACGGATGAAAGGGACTTGGGGGTCATGATTGACCACAAGATGAACATAAGCCTTCAAAGTGATGCTGTGGCTAGTAAAGCAAGCAAAACGCTGCCTTGCATCCATAGATGCTTCTCAAGCAAATCCCAGGATGTCATTCTCCCATTGTACTCATCCTCGGTGAGGCCGCAGCTGAAGTACTGCATCCAGTTTTGGGCTCCACAATTCAAAAAGGATGTGGAGAACCTTGATAGAGTCCAGAGGAGAGTCACACCCATGATCAGAGGTCAGAAAAACATACCTTATGATGACAGGCTGAGAGCTATGGGACTCTTCAGCCTGGAAAAGCGCAGGCTCAGGGGTGATCTTGTGGCCGCCTATAAGTTTATCAGGGGTGTTCACCAGGATCTGGGGAAACGTCTGTTCACCAGAGCGCTCCAAGGGATGATAAGATCGAGCATTCACAAACTCCTCCATGACTGTTCCAGGCTGCACGTAAGAAAAAACTTCTTTACTGTCCAAACCCCAAGTTCTGGAACAGACTGCCACCAGAGGTGGTTCAAACACCTACTCTGAATGCCTTCAGGAGACATTTGGATGTTTTTCTTGCCGGGATCCGATGACCCCTGCTGACTTCCTGCCCCGGGGCAGGAGGCTGGACCCGAAGATTTTCCGAGGTCCCTTCAAGCCCTCATGTCTATGAAATCTATGACTCTTCAAAGGGTCTAGCGCTGGTGTTAGCATAAGGGCTGTGGTGTCAGACAGCAAAGACTGGGGCCAAGGGGCCCAAAGCATGCGAGGGTGAGACCAGGGGCCAAAGGGCCCAGAGCCTGTGAGGGCACAGCTGGAGCTGTGGCTCAGGGACTTACAGCCCTGAGACAGTGGAGCACAGGCAGGGGGGCCCAGCCACAACAAAGAGGGCCAAAGCAGGGGGCCTCAGCCCAGAGAAGCTAACACCAAAATCCCTCCTGCTCTCTAGGGACAGCCTCCCAGGCCAGTCATAACATCAAGACATGGCAGCCAGACAACAGGGTGGCACCCTAAGCCGCCGGAGGGGGCAAGCAAGGTAGGGTCCTCCTGGTTGCCAAGGGGTGACTGCAGCCTCAGCACTGGACCCAATAGTACTATGCTGTGTATAGGTGCTAAAGGCAGACAGCAGTGTCAGCAACTATATGTTGCTGGAGTACATCACCAGTTGCTTTTCACCCGTGGCTGTATGCTGGTCAAGGGCTTATGATGCCAGGTGACAGGTAGGGTTACTTCAAATTTGTTGTAGATGCATGCATGTATGTGGTAACAAAAGGCCATCAAGCCTTTTTGGCAGAAGTCTTGGGCATTGACGAAGCCAAAATCATCTGCTAAACAAATGCAGACTGGATGATAAGTATTTCTAGATTGCTTCACAGCTTTTTTTTTCCTGTGAACTAGCTGAGAATCCTCAGCTTGAGGATCAGTATCTAAAACATGCTTTGCTAACTCATAGTCAGCAAATTCTAAGCCATGTTTGATCTTATCAGCAGAAGCCTATGCTGTACTGTGAAAAACAAAAATTAAATAAATAATAAAAAGTCCTTTTTCAAATACATAGGGAGGATGAAGAAGGCACCAGGTAATGTGGGGCCCCTGCAAAGTACGCTGGGCAATCTTGTGGTTGCGCCAGAGGAGAAAGCGGAATTCTTTAACCAATTCTTCATCTCCGTTTTCTTGTGCAGGGACCAGGACTTCCCCGCTGTGATGCCAGATGGACTTGAAGGGAACGCCTCCACACCTCAGGTTGGGGAGGACTGGGTTAGAGAGCTTCTGGAGGGGCTAGACGTCTTCAAGTCAGCGGGTCCAGATGCTCTCCACCCCAGGGTGCTGAGGGAGCTAGCTGGGGTTATTGCAGGGCCCTTGGCACAGCTTTAC
>NW_017728995.1:63897239-63906186 GCF_001723915.1 Gavialis gangeticus
CAGGGCAGACCCTACACTGAAAGACTGCGGGACCTAAACCTGTTCAGCCTTCACAAGAGAAGGCTGAGGGGGGACCTGGTGACTGTCCATAAACTCACTAGCAGGAACCAGAAGGGTTTAGGGGAGACACTGTTTCCCCTAGAGCCCCCTGGCATGACAAGGAACAACGGACACAAATTATTAGAGAGTAGATTTAGATTAATCATCCGCAAGAACTACTTCACAGTTAGGGCGGCTAGGAGCTGGAACCAACTTTCTAGGGAAGTGGTGCTGACTCCTACCCTGGGGATCTTTAAGAAGAGGCTTGATGACTACCTGGCTGGACTCATTTGAGTCCAGTCTTTTCTCCCACCCAGGCGGAGGGTCGGACTTGAAGATTTACAAGGTCCCTTCCAACCCTACTTCTATGATTCTATGATTCTAACTACAATTTTCTTATGCTTCTCTACAAAATCAACATGTACCCTTTACTAGGACCTAGTGGCAGACTTTTATAGGTGGCATAGGGCATGTTTACAAATTCATTAATGTGCAGTGGTTACTGTACATTTAAGTTAGTACTTTTATAATCAAGTACTACACAATAGCCTAATAGTACACTACTGCACAATTGCCTAATATTACCGCACATTAGCATATTAGTGCTGTGATGTGCTACTGCGCAAAATTATGAGGCTACTGTGCAGTTAATATCTCATGTAGATGCACACACAGAGTATTTTCTGGCAGGTTTAATGGCTACAAGTACATATTCACCTTCTCTCATTTTCCTGTCTATATCCTGGGCTGAATCTGGCTACTAAAAAGATTTGCCCAGGCTTAGCTTTCCATAGGAACTTGGTGATATTAAGGGAATTCCACTAGTACCTGCATGTAAAGTTGCAGTATTACTACTGTTACACAGTGTAATACAGAATCCTTTTTATATTGGAAGCTCCATTTTTAATCCATGGAGAAATAAGGACAGTTAGATTCTTCTCTGGAAGAATTGGAATAGCCCCAGATCTGGTACTTTCTCTTTCCTGTGAGTTCAAAATGATTTTTTTCCCTTAAACAGTATTCATGACACTTAATGACCCCTGATCCCTCTGTCTCTATTAGAGAGAAATTTCTGTCAGCTTTGGATAGTGTTCTGGAAGAAAATGATATATACGAATTGGCAAGAAAAAACAGACATGTGAAATGACAGCTCACCATTAGCTGCAAGGCATTACAAGCCAACAGAAGGGAAAGTGCAAGTTCTGAATTAAAATGCACCAGCACATTGCAATTACCCAACTTTGCTTTTGCTTCCTCAAAAACCTTAATTTTACCTCTTGGTTTGCATTTCAATGTTGCGTAATGCAGACATCTAGCTGATTGTCAGTCTTTTGGCAATGAACTTATGCAGTGGTTTACACTGACAAGTAGCCTTGAACTCTGATGCCATTCTTAAAAGAGAAGGCATAAGCCAAAAGGAATGTGGCTTTATCCTAAAATGTAGCTCTTCCACATTGCAGCTATTCCTCAAATAAGTTGACAACTTGCCTACACAAGGAAACCAACTCCTACAGCTATTCTAGAATCATTTTAGAATACGTCATACTTTTCTGCTTGGGAAGCACAAAATTCCTGAATAAAGAAATAATACTTCTTTTGGGAGCTGTTTTAACTGTTTCCCCATGTCATCAAGCCCTAATTCCTTCTAGAAGGAAGAATGACTCTAGTTATAAAACCACATCCCCTATTTTTGCAACCCTTATAGACTCAACTCCTGGGGTCAGTTTCTTTATAAGAACAGCATTAAACAGCTTCTCTCAGTTCAGAAACTCTTCTCCTAATAATCTCCAAACTTGCCAAGCAGAATAGTACCAGAATGAGAGCTACCTGGAAAGGTTTATTCTGGTTTGGAATGCTTAAAAGGTGTTATCATGAAAATCCTGATCAAGTCTATGAGCCTAAGTCTTAAATTCATAATCTGTTCTGTTAAAATGGAAATATTCTATATTTCCATAATGTGACTGTTCAACTTTTTCCAATTTTTAATCAGAAATTTCTCTCACATTTTTGTTTTATTTTCCTATTTATAAAAATGTCCATATCACCAGAATTCCTGTGATACTTTCCAATACAGAACAGAGTAATTATTTCCTTTCAGTCTAAATTACTTTCCTTTTTAAATTAAGGAAGAACAACAAATGAGTTGAGTTTCCATTAAAGAGCACAGTAGGCAAGGAGTAGTTGTGCCTCACAGACTGGTAGTTGCCCTCTACTCCAACCTCCACACGACAAATCTAAAAATGCAATAATGAACACAACTACAGTAATGAACGTAACTTGAATGGGGGAAATGATGGTGTATGCAAGTAGCATTGGCCCCTACTTGTTGCTGTCAGACAGTAATAGACCTATCCATTATGAATGATAAAAGTCTTGTATTACAACAGTAATGTGAAGTCCTGATCAAAAAACAGGGCTCCTTTGAGTAAGGTGGTATTGTTTTGTGTCCCTGTCCCAAAGGCTGATAATCTAAGGAAGTATATTTATAATGGAGAAAGCAGCCATCAAGAATGAGGAAATTCAAGGAGCAGAGTTGTTTAACAGCTTATTTTAAAAAGCTTTTTGATTGGGTAAAAACTATGAATTCTGTAAAGCCTCAAGAGGAGGATGGAGCCAACAGCTTGGCTGAAAATGCAAACTATACAGTTTTTATTTTCTGAACAGCACGTTTACAGAAAATAACGTGGGCATTTTTACTGTTGGGTACTAGGTGTATGTGTCAACTGAGGGAAAAGCAACAGTAGTTGCCACTGCTAGTGATTGGACTCCATCAGATATGTGAAACATCAGGGTTGGAAGTTTGGAAGTACAGCAGGCCTGTTTTATATCCTTACACAGCACCATCTAGTGCTAGAAACGCAGCACTGTAAGGAAGGTAGCACTGCAGCTTCCCAAGGAAAAGTGGTTAATTATGCCTTGTCAGCTTGCATGAATCCAAGTAGAAGTTGGTTATGCCCCTTACTTTGTCTTAGCCAAACAGAGTAACATGGGAAATTGTTTTTACTATAACACATTGAAACAGCAGAGGTATCTGGCTGAATACAACCAGAAGTGTGGAGTTGTGGTATTATCAGATCTTTTTTAGAGCTTAGATCTGCTCTTCTAACAAAATGCTTTCTTATACTTAAAATTAAGCCCTACAAAAGAGTGCCTGTTTTGCTTTTCCTGAAAGTTTGTAAATCAATTGTAATATGTTTCTTGGTGTCTTAAAGCAAACCCCTCTACCTATGATATTTATATAGACTGGCAACTTTCTGTCTTTCCTCTCCTAATTCTCCTTATGAGTCTTCAATGCCTATTTCCCAGCCTATAACTGTGGTGGGACACCAATACATATTAGCTTATTTCTAACACTTGCTTTTAAGAGAGGTGGATCTTTTTGCCCCAGCATGTCACTCATACCAAGATTTTAATATATACTGAAAGATTAAACACTTATACACCCTGGATTATGTCTAGTTATATCCAACAGGATAAAATGTAAAAGTTCTTTAAACCCAATGATACAATTTAGAAGCTGGCCATTGTTGGGGGCAAAGGGAGTGCTGAGACTCGATTACCCCTGTGTGGGAGGCTTGTATACTTGTCCTATGAGTTTGTTGCACCTGCATCTGAAGGTAAGTGTCATTGGCAAAGGCCAGGCAAGATATTAAGTGAAGACGGACAACTGGTCTTATCTGATCAGCAATTTACTCTGCTGCAAGGTTTAAAAAAAATAAATCCGAAGTGATACTGTGGCCTGAACAACCCAAGAAAGCAAAGCTGGGTTAAGGTTAATTATAATGCTACGATTTTAATTCACTTCACTGAGCTCTCACCTTCCCTGCCCCACCCCCTTACATTTCATTTTGGCCAAAAGTAAAGCTAGATAGCCAACCTGCGCTCCCAGCCTTCCCTCTTCATTTCCGTGTTGGTGTGACTTTATACTAACCTCTTAAAGGTTTTTTAAGGTAGTTTTCTTTTGTGTTAATTTACTTATAAAAGATCAGGCTCTAATTTTAATGCTGCAAACCTTTTAAGATTCCTTATGTCAGTCTCTAAATTCACAAACACTGACATATCTTTTATAAAGAACGCAGACAATTGCAATCGCCATGAGAAAATGAAGCGTGGAAAATCCTGTAATTTTGCAATGTCAACTAGTTTGTAAATATATCTGAGCTACTATTGACAGTGCTGCCCCCATGCACAGTAAACCAACACTGCAGTCATTTTGAAGTTTGCAGAAACCTTTAGAATTGATCTCTTGTTTCTCAGACAAGCAGCTTTTATTGTCAAGAGGAAGCTGGCAGTCAGATTTTTCCATCTTCCTCAGACACTTTTAAGGGGCTGCAGCAAAGATAAAATACGTAGATGTTATTTCTGAGGCTTGCCACTTAAAGGGCTCTCTCATTTTAAATCCAAGTTACCCTTTATTTGCCCTTGAAGTGATTAAAGTATCTAAACTGCTTGTTAATGGCAAGTCTATAACTCGATGCTAACATATTCTTAGACTAAGCTCTGCTGAAAAGACTCAGGACACCAAGGCTGAGTTAATGGAGGCTGCTGCTATTTTAAATTGGAATCTGCTAGCCATTGTTACAAAAAATATAGAAATCCACAAAAATAACATGTCTTGAGCAAAGTTTCAGTAGAAACCTGCACTCATTTAGGGGGTGAAATTTGTCACATCTGATCTCTGCTAAATAACACTTGTGTGAGCAGGTCAGAGGCACAGTTCCTCAGTCAAAATCTTATGGCCAGATCTGCCATGTGTACTAAGCCCTGAGTCCTTCCCTCTGTCAGGGCTAAGGAATTGATCTGGTAAAACACATAGCCCTGCTGCATACCACAATTAGCTCGCTGGTTCCCAAACATGCACTCCAGTCTGGCAAGTCTCCTACAAAAGATCGATTGACTTCTCTGCACCGGGATGCCTTTGATAGTAGCAACTTTGTCAAGTCACCCCACCTGCTCTCTAACTTGCACTTCATGGGAACAGTTATCAAGAAGCTAGTTGCAAACTGGCTCCAGCACCTCTTCTTGACAGTCTAGAATCCACCTGATCGGGATCCAGACCAGGTCAAAGCACAAATATTATGCTGTTCATACCCATTCTGTCCAAAGCCTGGACAGAGTTGAGTCCATTCTATTTCTAGAAGCCTTGCCCATCTATGAGACCACTGGTAAAAGGTATTGTTGAAGCCTGTTTGTGCTGTGGCTGGCTTTAACAGATCCATGCTGAAATGATTATAGTCATCCCCTTTAACAGACATCACAATAAGCTGCTGCTTTTCTGTATCTGAGAGGTCCTAGGGAGGAGCCCCACAGGGGCTCAATCCTCCCACAGCTTTCATTCATTCTCCATGTACAAATGGGTGATAATGCCAGCTATATGCTGATGACACACAGCTCGGTCCTTTTCATCAAGCCTAGACAGTATCGTCTGCAGCTGTTCCAATGTATAAAAGACACAGGAGTTTGAATAGAGAACAGTTGGCCCTCTGCCTTCTTTAGGGGTCCAGTTAAAGTCCTTTCCACACTGGAAAGTAAATTAGCATCATAACCGGATTGAGAGGGCTATGTTGTATCTGTCCTCTGATTTGACTATAATTGTAGGGTAAATGAGCCATTGTAAACCTGGGACATGATGCATTAAGTCCTGAAATATATTTGATTTTTCTGCTTTCTGCCTGTTGTTGCTGAAGTATGTAAATGTATGCCTACAGCCAGGATGCCATGAAAGAGATGGTTGGTTTTTGCCTGTTCACCAACCTAGGCAGGATTCACTTCTTGGAAGCCACCTTACAGAGTCTTACTCCTTTCAGTAGCTCTGAAGATCTACTCTGTGGTCTCCTTTTCATGGTCCTGGTCTTACATGCTTTAGTATCATTGAAGCCATGGCTGAAATCCTGTCCTTAGTACCAAATGGAACTCTGCCCTTCCCAGATCAGGAGACAAGTACTACCTGGTTAGAAGCAGGGTAAATATGCTCATTCTGACCACAGTGCTGTGACTAGCCTGTTCCCAGGACCCAAGTAGCTTATTTAAAACTGGCTCTCCATGTTACACTGCTGTCTGCAGCTTAGATGCACTTTTTATAGGTCATTTTAAAACTAGCTACTGAAGCCCAGGCCTTGTGACTCCTTATTGGTCACTTGCCAGGTGCTGACATAGAGCAGTCTGTAAAGGAACTGCATACCCATCTTCCCTGGCACAACAAAGTTGAGGAGGAAAAAGCTCAAGGAGGAAATCATCAGACAGGTTGCTTTCAACCTTTTCAAGTAACTAGAAACTTTTTCTTTTGAAGAACAGGAAAATCAGCACCTCCTTCCAGCAAATGAAGAGTGGGGAAACTTTTACAAAATGTGTTTACTTCCTCTTTCTCTTTCCTTAAAACCCCAAATCACATCAGCTTAACTAAAGGAGCAAGTTAAACACTGCAGTAATTAAACTGGTGCAAAAGGCTTTGGAGACTCATAAACTGATCTGGCTAAAGTCTGTTAAGGAAGGAAATAAACCAATCTAAACAAGAATAGTGTCTTCAGAAGCCTTGTATTGGTTTAGCTAAATACATTAACTGGCCTAGGTTGCAGCAGTCTAGCTTTTCTGTGTACACAAACAATGAATGGACCACCCCTGGCTGATAAAGCTAATATGTAAAGGGTCCCAGCTGCATTTTGCAATTAACACCTCATTGGCATGGGGGTGGCAGTGTTGTGGTCCATTTCATACTTAAGCTGCTGCATGACTGCTGCTTCCTTTGGTTCATGGCCCATCCACATGCTCATCCACATGCAGACCACTCCACCTCAGCCAAATGAGGCTTCACATGAGAGTTAGATAGCCAATATGAAGTTACAGACTGAAGCACAAGTGCTGCTTAGTCAGGCCAGTAAAGCACCCATTTTGCAGTATGGACACAGGCTAAATTATTTGAGTTATAGCAGTTCTCTGATGCTTTCCCACAATTCTATCTGCATGCTTTATAGAGCAGATAAATTCTCATGCAATTCACTGGGAAAGAATAAAAAAATGGGTCATCATACGTAATGGGTTAGCATAAGTTATGCCCTCAGAAGATTTAGAATCAGTGCCCTGTGCAGGTAAGTCCAGTGGTAAATTGGACACATCAAGTACAGCTACTTCTCCCTTAATGTTGTAGTTAACCTTCTTGAAAAATGTGACTTTTTAAGCGAAACCATGTTAAGCGAATCCAGTTATGTCACAGTAGTTACCTATTAGCAGGCGGTGGCCAAGCAACATTATAACCGAACATTGCGCGACTTTACACAAGCGTGTTATGTAATAGATCACCGACATAATAGCTAAACAATGTTAACCAGGACAATGTTAAGTGAGGAGTACCTGTACAGCTTTGCAGTGTGGCTGCTTACACCTAAGCTCCACTTGTGCAGATACTTGTAGTGGAGTGCAAATCGCTTGAGTTAACTCTGCAGTGAAGGCATACCTACTGGGGTGGAAATAAAAAGTCACACAATTTGCATTTAAAACAAAAACGTAAGTATTTTGCAGACAGCAGCAAGGAATGATGAAGTGCTTTCCCCCTGCACGTGAGAATATTTTCTTATTCTTTGCTGTTTTTTACAGCAGGATCTCTAAACATTGTGTCTTACTTCCCAACACTGTCTTTTACCCTAAATAAATCATGAATGCTTAACCGCCTTGGTTCGTCTTGACAGGGAAAGTGGTTGAATGTAGGTCAGACTTAAGTAACACGCTTAGCTAAGCTTGACATCAACTTGACTTCTTTCATAACAAGGTAATGCAGGACAATACCTTTGGCTCAGTTTTGGCTGGCCAGTTCTTATTCAAGCTTAATCTAAACTTAATTATATGATCCTCATAGTGAGGTTTCGAGGAATACACTGTCACAAAATTGGATGTTCTCTATTCACCATTTCCTCCAGAGATTTCCATTTAAGATGAATAATAACAAACATACATTTCTGAGATTTTCCTGTATCTCAGCCATTTTTGCTTTATTTTGATGATGTTTATGATTAAACAGGGAATAAATACATCTTGTCAGAAGACTCAGAGTTTTCTTTGGCAACAACAGATATTAGTCACATTTCCCTGTTGCCATTCTGCTGTCTGTCACCTATTCCAAGGGTCTGGAAGTATTTAAATTCCATGCTTCAGTTTCTCACCGGGGAAATGTAATTTGTGATTGTAAAGGGCCTTGTGAGACTTAATTTTGGTAAAATGATCCAAAGCAAGCAAGGGAGAGAATGGGAAATAAATAAGCAAAACACTTAGCCTGTTTACTCTCTGAAAGCACTACCAAAGCAACCTATGAATTATATGATCATAGGAAAATAGGACTGGAAGAGACTCCCCACAGGGCAGGATCATCCCTGTCTAAACAATCCCAGCCAAGTGCTTTTCTAACCTGCTCTTAAAAACTTCCAAGGATGCAGATTCCACACCTACTGAGAGTCTGTTCCACTGTTTATCAACCCTCAGACTTCTAACCTAGATATGTAAAGTTGGCTTAAATGTGTTTAGGACAAATTATTTTTAGTCATTAACAAAAGACTTGGGGCTTCAGCAGTGCCAAATATAGGTTAATGTGAGGAAATATACTAAAAGGATAGACCCTTCAAGAGTACCAGCCTGACTGAAGAATTCTGGTCCTATTGCAAAATCAGTAAATCAAAAATCAAGTCAACTAGATTCTTCTGAAAATCTCAAACACAATATCTGGATTTGCATTGGGCACAGTGCTGCTCTGTTATGTTAGCATAAACCATGAGTGACAAGTCACTTGATATTCCGGTCACACCAACCTACTGAGCAGAATTTAGCCCACTGTTTAAATTGTTTGTTCTGTTCTAGTTTTAAGGACACTGCTAAGGTTATTGAAAAACAAAACATATATATATATATATATATATATATATAT
>NW_017728995.1:63906361-63910561 GCF_001723915.1 Gavialis gangeticus
TATATATATATGTTGGTTCCACATGCATGATCACACCTTCTGGAATCAAAAGATACAGGTTTTTTCCAACCAATATACAATCCTGGCCAAAATGGCTGTAGATTTAAGCCCATTATGATCCTTGCTCAGGTGGAATTCCCTGCTGTTGAGGCATGGTGCTTCTGTGGGTGTAATCCTTGGTACCAGACTTTCAACTAAGACCTTGCTTGTCTGTGGTGATTAACTGTCTGCCTGAGTAAAACTCCTGCATGACAGTTATGGAATTGATATGTAATGTTATGGATACTGAGATGCAACTGTTATAGGAATGCTGTGTATGTGACCTGGTCAGTAAGGAGGGAAGGTATAGTATGTTGTATTAGAATTTCCCATATGACTGAACTGATATACCTTAATTGGTGACTGTACAAGTAGGAAATCAACACAATAGATCCAGACAAGGACACTACATCCACACTTGAAAGACAGGCTGTTAGAGGCTGGAGCTGGGACTCCTGAAGTTAAAAGGTTGCAAGCCTTTCCCACCAAAGCTAAGGAAAATCCTAAAATTAATGCTTTTCTGGGGTAGAAAGAGATGTCATTTGTCAGGAGGTGTTGAGGGAGCAACTTGTTGAGACTCTGCCCAAGGAACTGAAAAAAATGGAGGCTTCTCTGATCCAGGGAACAGGAAGCTTTAGGGAAGAAGTAGTTAAGCGCGCTGAAGCACTGCCTCATTTTCTCTCTAATGCTGTTGTTCCAAATACATATTGTGTCAAATTACAAGTGTCACTATCCCACTGGGAAAAGAATTGCAAGGTTGAGACATAAATTAGAAATGCTGAGGTAAATCAGACTTGATAAAGTAACAATAAAATCTTTATAGCACCCCAAAGCTTTATATATATGGTGGGTGTGGTCTGAGAGCAGAGTTATGTATGATGCCACCTGGAGAGATGACTTGAAGCCTGAGACCTATAGGTGGGTTGTGCAGATAACAGTGAAATGGAGCACTTCCCACTGTTGCTTCCAATGAAAAGAACAGTGAGAGTCTACTGCCAAATGGTGAATGGTTTTTAAAATATGGAAACAAGTCCAACTGGGGAAATTACAGAGGGATCACCTTGCTATCCACCACAGGAAAGATCATTGTGAAAACCTTCCTTAACCATCTCCTTCCACTTGCTGAAGAACTGCTCCTGGAATCTCAGTGTGGGTTTAGGGCATCAAGAGGCACAGCTGACACACTCTTCACTGCTCGCCAGCTACAGGAAAAATGTCGGGAACATAAAACTCTTTACATGGCCTTCTTTGACCTCACAAAAGTCTTTGACTCTGTCAACCAAAAAGCACTGTGGAGGATTCTTCTGAAGTACAATGCCCACCAAAATCCATCATCATTCTTTGCCTGCTCCATAATATAGGAGCAAAACAAGCAAAGGATTGCCAGTGATAAGGCCATGGTGCTGAACTTGGTTCCCAGTTCAGCAAGATACTTGGGTAAGTACATCTCCACCATTGACTTCAATGGAACTTAAGCTGAACAGGAAACAGAGATGGATTTAAATGCATGCTTGGTTTATAAAGGGAGCTTGGTGTATGAAGGCAGCTCTATTCATGCTCAGCTCTGAAGAGTAGGCAGGACAAGACTGTATGGCACTTGTGCAAAGATGGGTTTGTTCCTAGAACTTCCATTTGGGGGACCCAGGCAGAACGTCTGATGTCTAATCATCAGGCATAGCTGTATTTTCCAAGTCTCTAGTTGTTCCTTACATTTTCAATAAGTTACATATTTTACAATCATGGTGAAAAGGCCCTGAAACTTTCTGCTGACTTTTTTTGGTTTTATTTTGTATATCACATTTCGGTGTGCTTTATCATAATCTAGTAGTCAGTATTCTAAAGAAGAGCTAAAGAAGCATCTAAAATAGTCTCTTAGAGTCAACTCATTGTCAACTCATTGATGATAAATTAGCCTGAGTTATATATCATAGCCATAGACAAACATCAGTACCAAAATTTCAACCTGTTTCAGCCACAGATTTATAAATAGCTCATAAATGCCTCTGTTTCCCAAAGGCAAGGATTTTCTGTGGGATTTTTAATAGACCAACTGTATACACAGGGGAGTTAATACCCAAAAACTTGCCAGGTCCAATGAGGGGCACTTGATGCCTGAAAGCGTGTCCAACAACTTTCCCAACTATGCAGCTGGTCCAATAAAAAATATGACCGAAAATCCTTGCCCCTTGGATGTTTCCTGGACCGTCATGGCTGCAATGCCACTCCAACCCTATTTCCCAATTCACAGAATAAACTTTAAACAGAGTGTATACTATGTTTGTGATTGTTGCTAAGCTCTGTGTAGATGCATGAGGTAATGTTTCTAGAGTTACTAAACTTCCATGAAAAAGGGAAAACCAGAAGCAGACTTTTTAGAAGAGAAAATATCAAATGAAACAAATGGCATAAATGATATATATGATGCTTTGGGGTGCTCTAAAGATGTTATTGTTACTTGTTTGGGAAGACCTGCATAACTCTCCAGGGCTCCACAACTTGTGAGTAATATAGTCATTTCAAAATCCAGCATATTTATTGGCAATTCAGTTCAGACTGAGATCTCACTTCTTTCTAAGCCCTTTATAAATTTTTAGCCAACATTTAGCCAGAGGCAACTTAATTTTTTTTTTATTACACTTTAATCCAAATAATATTTTATACAAAAATATGTAATTTTGGTAACTTTTTGAGGAGGAAAATCTGACTTGGTTTTTTAAAAAAATAATTAGTCATAACTATATTTTAATAATCTGTGCAAATGCATGGAAATTGCAGAGCATGGAAATAATTATAGAAAATAGAATATTTAGGAGTAGTAGTAATTTGGGCATAATTATGAAGTATGCATTGTGTTATGATTTCTGCTCCGTTTCTGTGCTAAGTATTTACAGGGCTGTAATGTCCAAGCACTTCACAGTGTTTAATATATACTCCTGTGACATGGGGGGATGCTTTGAGTATCCGTGCCTCAGTTTCTTGTCTGTAAATCAGCGGTAAGTGAGTGATCAAGTCATCCCAAAGATGTCTGGCAG
Organism: Gavialis gangeticus; assembly: GCF_001723915.1. Classification (NCBI taxonomy): domain Eukaryota; kingdom Metazoa; phylum Chordata; order Crocodylia; family Gavialidae; genus Gavialis; species Gavialis gangeticus. Next base: position 63,909,433 of record NW_017728995.1, read on the forward strand.
AGCAGGGGAGTTACACATAATACCCTAATCACCAGAATATCCATCCTCTGCAATAGGAAGAAACGGCAAAAGAGGATTTGAAAGGTGTTTTATTTAGGAAGATGCTGCCTCAGCAAAGTGATTAAACACTCTGAGCACTAACTAGAACAGCCACTAAGGAACACCCTGCAGCTGCCTACCCATAAGTGTCTTGCAGCATCCTCTCAACGTGGCAGCACTGACCTGCACCTGGTGCAGGGTATTGCAAGGGATGGACTGTGGGGTCAGATCCAGTCAGAAAATTCCCATATTCCTTACTTATCTTTTACCCACGTTAGGTGACAACAGTATTGTAACCATGATCCCTAGCAGGGCGTTTGTCCAGCATGGGCCTCAGGGATAACTTAGCTGAGAACTCAGGCGACTGATAGGAAGGGTATGGGGGGGGAGCATGTGCTCCCCCTGAGACTGGCCCCCAACTCAGCACTACTCAGGATGGGGTGGTTTTTTGCTGTGGGGGGGGGGCACAAAGCCATGACACAGAAGTACAGGAGTGGATATGGGGCTTTTGGCCTGCCCCTGGGGCCGCCCACAAATTGTGCCCCCCAGACTGAGGGAGCACCAGTCACCCCGGCTGAGAAACAGCTTTCTGTCAACCCAGTACCATCATACCCTGACTCCTGGTGGCCCCGGGGAAACTTTAATATCAGGCCCCCCCTTTGCCAGAGATAATGATAATAATAATCAAGCAATGGGGAAAAAAATACCATTTTCAGGCCCCAGGGGCAGCCGCCCAGTTTGCGTATGTCCGTGTCAACCTCACATCTGTCACCTTTAGCCTTTGCCTCGGCTCCACCACCTGCTCCCATCACTTTTAAACGGATCACTGACAAATATTACAAGATCGACGTGGTATGTTTTAGTGACCTGCTTTATATTGGGTGTGACACTGTCCTCTCTTATCTCCAGGTACCTGCGTGTTTCTCTGGTCACCTCCGCCCTTCCCAAGTGAAAAGCAGAGCTTGATCACCACCTCCCTCGCACGTCCTGCCCGCAAGCCTCTTCTGGCACGTCAGGACGAAAGCCAGGCGCCGTGACGTCACGGGCAGGGACAGTTACATCACGTCAAAAAAAACAAGCAAGTAGAAGC
>NW_017728995.1:63915561-63923680 GCF_001723915.1 Gavialis gangeticus
ACCATGGTTGAGCGCAGCAGCAAGTTCGTGCTGGCCGTGGCCGGCTCCGCCTGCTTCATGCTGATCCTGTACCAGTACGCGGGGCCGGGGCTGAGCCGCGGGGCGCCCCCCCGGCGCGGCGCAGCGGCCGAGGCGCCCGACCTGTTCCCCACGCCCGACCCGCACTACGTGCAGAAGTATTACTTCCCCGTGCGCGAGCTGGCGCGCGACCTGGCCTTCGACATGAAAGGCGACGGCGTCATCGTGTTCCTGCACATCCAGAAGACGGGCGGCACCACCTTCGGCCGCCACCTGGTGCAGAACGTGCGGCTCGAGGTGCCCTGCGACTGCCGGCCCGGCCAGAAGAAGTGCACCTGCTACCGGCCCAACCGCCGCGAGACCTGGCTCTTCTCGCGCTTCTCCACCGGCTGGAGCTGCGGGCTGCACGCCGACTGGACCGAGCTCACCAGTTGCGTGCCCGGCGTGCTGGACCGCCGCGACAGCCCCCCCGCCAGCGCCAGCGCCGCCAAGGCCCCCAGGTGAGCCTCCCTTGAGCTGCCTCCAAAGCACTTCGAGGCTCACCTCTGCCCTCCAGCCCCTCTGTCATTCTTGCTGTGCCACCTCCTGTCCTCTCACCCCCTCCGTCTTAGCTTGAGGACAAATTACCCACTGAAACTTGGCCCTTAAAACACAAGTGGCTCTCTTTTCTTTAAACCATCTTCTGTGGTTTCTCTTATTCCCGCTTTACCGGGCAAATGTGCGCCCACACGTCTCTCATTCCAGGAGCTGCAGTGTTTTTGGCTGATTGCTATCGCTGGTAATACCATAACGCAGTCTCCTTAGTGAACGTAAATCACCGTTGCTCTTGCCACAGCCCTTTACAGCCGCTTTCATTCTTAGAATGATGCAGGATCTTGCGTGACTGTTTCCAAATGCCACACTTTATACACACATGCATCTATATCTATATTGAGAGATATAGATAGCTATATATGTGTGTGTATATATACGTGTGTGTGTGTGTAGATGGAAACGTACATACATACACTGTATGTGTGCACCCGTACAGATGTACACCATGCTTTACTGACTGGAAACCTCAGAGGGGAAATATGCTTTAGCATCACTGGTGTCTTGTTTGCATTTCTAAACCTTTTTCATTAGTCTCATAATTGGCTGCATGCAGGTATTAGCATTATCTTTGTTGTCTCTTATGATTGCTGCTGCTTTTTTTTTTTTTTTCTTTCCAAGTCATTTCAGCAAGTTTCAACACTTGTCATCCTAATATTATACTTGGGTGGGTGTCAAGCTGGCTTTTGTAGGAGCAGTGAGCCAAGGCACACGTCCAAAGGGACAGCATCTGATCAGCCTTCCCTTGTGGTCTCATTGTATTTTTGGGTGCTTGTGAGCACTTGTAAACAAAACCCCCTTGACCTGTCCTGTTCCTGCTGGAGACTTAGAGAAGGGCTGGAATGAAAAATGTCCAAAGTTCAAATCTGGCAAAAACCTAATCTGTGACCCTTGGAATCCAGTTAGCAAACCATTAACCTCCCAGGCAGACCTGTGTGCAAATTTATGGCTAGACCCAGACACCTGCAAGCTTCTATCAATGGTGTCAGTTTTGTTCAAAGCCTACTCTATCTTTAGTTAGTTAACCCTCTCTTAGCCAGTAGCTTGGTTCATAACAGGACCTAGAAACATTGCAATGCTGTGACAAGGAGAGCATCCTCATTGTGATGGTGTACTAAGAGTTTTGCTGGAGGATTTCTCAGTCACCTTTTAGCCCTGGATGCTTAGTGAAGATGTTCTGTGGAGCTGCGGGCTGCGCGTTTGATGGTGGGGAGCAGATCTTGCAGAACTAAGAAATCCTCACTGTAACTTGTAGATGTTTTCAGAGCCAGTAGATCCTAGAGATTCTCAGTACTGTATCTTTTCAATAACTTCTGAATACTGTAGGATGTTTTGCCTATAGGATTTGGCTTTTGGCAGTTGCTGTTTTTCAACTCTCATTGTTCAAAATGCCTTGGATAAATAAGCTGCTTCCTCCTTCTTGCGTATCCTAACACATGAGTTTTGCTCGGTGGTCTCTTTGTTTCTGTCACCCTATGTAGCTTGAGTTAGGGTTAGGTTTTCAGAAATGTAGGGACTGTCGTATGGGTATTTCAAGTAATTTGATGTCAGTTGTCTTGGTTCATCAATGTGCAGTGTGCTTGTCCATCCATTTAGTTATGTACCGGGAATGTTTTTTGGTATGATACATAGCTGCCAGTTGACTTTGTAATATTGTCTTAGTACACTGCATTGTTGTATCATAGTCTAATTTAGCTTGTTTTGTAAAGCATTTTCACAAAAAGATAATCTTTTTCTGGCATGTAATGAAATCAGGATTCAGAAATGAGAGTGGTTTGTTTAAAGCCAGGGATGTAGAGGATTTCCTTTGTTGAAATGAAAAAGATACGTTCCTGCATTATTTCCACTATGCTGCCAGCTATATAACTTCATTTCTCTGCTCTGAATAATGTATCTCAGCTGTCAAAACTCCGCTTGCTTTTATGCAAGATGTATGTTAGAGTGGCTATTGTATTAAATGGTATTTGACTATAAAATTCCTACTGAGGGGGGAAAAAAAACAGCAATGTGAATCATCTGGGTAGAGACTCCTTGAGCCCTGCTGGACTTGAATTCTGAAGTTGCCTTCAGAGCTCTTTTGGAGATACAAACGTCAAATTCACCCTTTTAGACCATAGGTTCTCGCTCCTTTATTCATTACCTACAGCAGAGTTTAAAACTGCTCTTTCAGGCCATTGCATCAGAATTGGAAGGGAGAGAAAACTATAGGTTTAGTCCCTAAAATAGAGCTGCAACCACCTGATTAAAAATAAATCTGTCTAATGTTGTGCCTTCTTGTGGGTCTTAGAAAGCTTGAAGGTCATTCAGCAGTGCCCACATGCACAAATCATGAGCAAAAAGCTGTTAACTTTGTAAGGAATGCAGCTTTATCACTGCTTAGTGCCCTATTGCACTACATTCCATAACCTATGCATGGTACATAAATTTACAATGCGATAGCTTTTTCTTATTGTCCTGCTGCTCTGTGTTGAACTTAATGGGGGGTGGGGTGGGGGGTGCAAAGGGGAGAGAGGGGGAGTTCTGCAATGTCCAAAGGCTGCAAATTCCTTATTGTTTACTAGATCAGTGCAGAAAACGGGGGATGGTGGGGTTGAAAAGAGCATTCTGGACACACTTTAGCTCTAATGGGACAGAATGTATAAACATTTTATGTTGTTTTATTTTTTTTCTTAGGGTATTTTTTTCCCCTCCCCCCCTCCCTTTGTTTATAAAAGGCATTTGTAAAAGACTTGGATATTCATTTCTTGCAGCGTGTTGTGCTTTATACTAGTACAACTAAAAAAAATAAACTAACTCTTGTGGTGGTAAAAAATCTAGGACTTCAGGTGAGCTCCATTGTGAACCCAAATACAGTACCTACCTTCCTCATTACAGTTATCATCTGCTGCCGTAGAGGATGATTTTGTTAGGTGGGAAATTGCAGGTTTATTTAAAACAGGGGTCTGTTCATTGCTTTGCACAGTTAGTACTTAGTAAATATTGACCAAGACTCAACTGTGACTGGTGATTTGGGGAACTCAATTTGAAGCACCATAAAAAGCCCAGTTTTCAGAAGGCAGAAACTGAACACTTTCTGTTAATTAGGTCACTTTAATTTGTTTTGAGTTTAGGCACCCAAAAATGGAGGTGCCTAGAATCTTAAGCTACTTTTTTTAAAATCTTGATTATTATAATGTGTGTCAGTTTGACTCTTCACAAACTCTGTGACTGAACAGTCAGGGATGGATCACTTTAACCCAATTTTCTGTCTGATCCCAACCCTGCAAACAAATGGAAATATCTTTGGAGCAGCTCCTAATGGTACTGGAGTGGCTTACCCTCCCTCCCTGCAGCATGCCTGGGTCCTACATGTACTCCAAGAACAGACAAGGGAAAGCAGTGTTTTCAAGACCTTCGCGCTGTGCACTGCATGCATGAGCTTGATGTCTTCCCCTTTTTCCATGGTTTGCTATAGGAACAATAAGATAAAAATAAATTAAGCTGGGTTTGATCCATATGCTCCTTCCCCCCTTCTCTTTTTCCGCCCCCCCCCCAGCTCACCTGAAAGAAAAAAATGCTTTGCTGCCCCACCAGTAAATTTTGCATCGTATGAAAATAGAGTAACTGGTGGTTGTTCTGAAGACTTGCTCATGTGGAGACAATTTATAAAGTGTTCAGCTTCTTTAAAAGCTATTTGGTGGCGGTGGCTAGCTGGTGTGGAAAAAACATATATTTGGCAGAAGACTGTACTGTCAGTTCTGTATTTCTCTCTTTCCCCCCCTCCCCCCATGTTTTCTCCCTTCATTTAATTTCTGTTTCAAGTACTGGGTAGATCTTTTTTTTTTTTTTTTAATGATCCTTCTCAAGAGGCTAACTTAATCTTGGCTTTGTGTCTGTGTTTATAGCGAATCTGTTACAGAAGTTAACCTGCTGAGCTTTTATCTACATTTCACACTATGCTCCAGAAATGGACTGGAATATATTTTGAGGCAAAAAAAATCGCACAATCTTATCTGAAGACTTGAATGTTTTATAAACAAAAACAAATGTAAGAACATTTTATAAAATGTTTGTTTTAATAAAACCCATGGTTAAATAGTTTAATTTGCTTAGCTTTTGGTGTCTCCCTGGTAAGCTATTTGCAGCCCTTGTTTTATTTATTTCTTAATTTTTAAAAGAAACAATTAACACGGGGCCCAGCAGTGCACAGATTGTGTTAGTTTGATCCTCTGAAGTGTGAACTTTTACAACTTCTTACTACATCTCTCTCTACCTCTGTGCTTGAGATTTTTGCTGTGCGTGTGTGTAGGAGCTGTAGGGGCACCTTATCAAAAGACCGACTGTTTTTGAGATTCTTTATTAAATCATTCCTGGATTGTTAGCAACTTTTAGATGCTCAAATGTATTTGTCCTAGCGGGAATGTGCATGGTGTGGGGTGTTTGTATCCTAAGGGCTTTGTTCTCAAATCCCTTACTCCTGTCTGGTTTAGGATTAGTTCTGTTGAAAATGAGTCGGTGATACTAATGTGGAACTGTTGTAAGTGGAAAGAGACGTGGGCCATCTACTACATAAGCCAACTCAAGTCCTGCACGCCACATATGTTCTAGCCAGTTGTGTATGGAGAATTCCCTACTAGGCCCTTACATTCACTTAAATCTGAAAGATGTAGTGGATTGTAAACATGGCCTGTCTCCTGGAGATGAGGGTGATTGGTTAGTGCTGGCAAGTCTTTGAATTTGACATCTTAAAAATAGGTGAAAGCCTGAACTTCTTGAAACCGCTGTCCTAGAAATGAAAGTTTTCTTTTTGCTTGAGCTGCACAGGACTCGTACTAATATTTTATATTGGGCTTAATTATTACTGGAGCTTCTGTTCTTTGTTGGCAAAATAGAAAGGATGACTCCTTAGATTTGTCACTGCTTCAGTGTCTACTTTCATTAACCTGATTTTTGCAACGCTGCACTACTTGGCAAAATTGCATTTCATTAGCCCTTTAGGGGGAAAAAAAATTGTCACAACCCTGATTTATTTTTCTCATTACAACTTGGCAGATCTTCTCTAGGAATGTATCCACCCCTCAGATTCTGCCTTCTCTTACATAGTCAGTGAGGATATAATTGTATAAATGTGATATTAGAAATAAGACTATGGGCATCCACAGAGTTGTGGTTGTTTGGGGGGGAGTTGTTGTTTGTTTGGGGTTGTTTGGGTTCGTTGTTTGTTTTTTAAATTATGGAGTTGAATCTTAGTAACTGATATGGGTTGTACGTAACATTATGAAACGCAGCTTCATTGTAAAGGGACGTAAAGTTCCACACTGCCCTGCCTCCTGCCTGTCTTCAGATTAACATGGCTAACTACCTCTCTCTCCATTTTACAATGGGCCACATATTACTGTGTTTACACCATGACCACATACAGTAGTTCCAAAGTTAATTGCTTCCAATCCACAACCAGAGGTTGCAGGACATCTTGGCCCAGGGAGTATGTCATGTTGTCTGGGTTCCCACTAGGTGTCCCTGTCTGAGTGCAGCTCTGCAGACAGTGGGTATATTCTGTAACCCCGAAAGTGAGTGATTCTGATGCATGTATGGGTACAGAAAGTGCTTTTATTTTTTCACCATTTAAAGTGCTTTATTGCCATGACTTAATAGAAGTGCATGGCTTTACAGCACTTCAAAAGGGCTGTACTTATTTTTAAATTTAACCCTTATTAAATGAAGTATTAAGTTCAAAGCGCTGTATTTTACAGCACTTTAACAACCTAGCTTTCTATATGCTGGTCAAATTTCTGACCAGTAGAAAAGACCCAGGAGGCTGCAGAGTGCCCCCCTGCCTCCTAGTCTGGAAAGTATAAGGAGATTCAGAGGTCCCCCCTCACCAAACTTTGCACTTCTGCCATGTTTAAGAGTGCTTTAACTTTACAGTGTTATAAAAAGTGCTCTAAATCACAGCACCGTAAAACATGTACAGAGCACTTGTGTACACACACTATGCCCCTTACAAGCTAGTGTGGCCATGGTGACTGTTAGCTGGGGACTTTCATGTGCACTCTTGAAGGAGTTGTTGATTTTTAAGGAGCTTTATTAAGATACCAGCTCTTCAGTGAGAAATCTGCAGTGGTTTTAGATTTAACACTATTAAACCAACTGCATGTTTGTGAATTGACAGAGACCTACTAAAACACCTTCGGATTTACCTGTGACAAGACAGAGTGTGTTTGCTGTGTATTTCAAAGATTCTTCTTTGCAGGTGAGGACTGAAGGATTTCTGCTGTATATTGGTATGGAAGCATTTCTAATGACCTGCTGGAGGTCTCTCCTTATAACCCAGGTTGCTGTAGTGCAGAGCCTTGCTTGGGCCATCCCTGTACCTCCAGTTCCAAAGGTAGCACTTACATCAGGGGTGGTCGGTTAGTTTGGCTGAAGGGACACTTAATGAGTTTTGGGGTACAATTAGCTGGTGGGTGCCCACAAGCTGGATGACATTGCCTAGTGGGCCAGATTTTGCCTGCCCCTGACTTGCATCCTCTTCCTGCAAAGCTTTCATTGGTTTGCAGGTTTAGGTTCCTGATGAACCTCAAAGCACTGCACAAGGTCACTGCGTTTATAAACCAATGAAGCATTTTAGTTGTCTGCAGAGAAGCTGGAGACCCTGTTTCCATTGCTAACTCGGTTTTCTCTTGTCCCTACAGAAGAATAATTGTAGCCAAACAAAAGTAGAGAAGAGACCCAGTGTTCAAAAAAAAAAAAAAAAAAAAAAAAAAAAAAAAAAGTCTTTGCTTTAAATCTTTTCAGGAGGGCTGTTATCATTTGGCTTGCATGAGGAAACCCCCTCTTCCTTGCTTTAAACTACTAGTCAATGCATTGGCCACCTGAATGCTCAAGGATTAAAAGCACTTTCTGGGTTAGTACATGTATGTGCTTTTGGTTCTCTGAAAGAAAAAAAAAAAAAAGTGACGTGTCTTTTGCCATAATTTCATTGTGCCTGTAAAGCTGAACCTTGTTTGTATCTAGATTCCCTAGAAGTATTGGGATGGAAGGATGGTTTTGCACAGTCAGTTTAAAATTATACTTATTGGAGTAAGAACTGGAGCATGCTAGACGGAAGGAATAGGCTGCAATGGGATCTGGACAGGCTACAGGGGTGGGCGGATAAGAACAGGATGCATTTCAACACTGACAAGTACAAGGTACTGTACCTAGGGAGGAAGAACCAGCAGCACACCTACGTGCTGGGGAACTCCCTTCTCGTCAGTGCAGAGGCAGAGAAGGATCTTGGAGTCATTGAGACCAATACAAACATGGGCCAACAGTGTGCGGATGTGATCAGGAAGGCCAACCATACCTTGTTGTGCATCCACAGATGCATCTCAAGCAGGTCCAAGGAGGTTATCCTCCCCCTCTATGCGACACTGGTTAGGCCGCAATTGGAGTACTGCGTCCAGTTCTGGGCGCCGCACAGATGTGGACAGCGTGGAGAGGGTGCAGAGGAGGGCCACCCATGTGGTCAGGAGGGCAGGCCCTACAT
>NW_017728995.1:63933863-63934358 GCF_001723915.1 Gavialis gangeticus
CCCTGTTCCCCCAAGCACTACCAGGAGTGACTAGGAATAACGGTCACAAGCTGGCAGAGGATAGATTCAGACTAGACATCAGGAGGCGCTACTTCACTGTCAGAGCGGCTGGGATCTGGAACCAACTTCCAAGCAAAGTGGTGCTGGCTCCTGCCCTGGGGGTCTTTAAGAGGAGGCTGGATAAACACCCAGCCAAGGTCGTTTGACCCCAGTACTCTTTCCTACCATAGCAGGGGGTCGGACTTGATGACCTGCTCAGGTCCCTTCCGACCCTACCAACTATGAAATTGTTGTGTCTTTCACTTTTAAAAACCCATATTTGATATAGCTTTGAGTTCAGGATTTGTTAGTGAGATTTTTGTCTGGGACGGGGCTGGGAAAGAATAACAGACTAGGGGTGCACCAATAAAGATTTTTTTGGGCTGTTACTGATGGTAGTTTATTGATCAGCCATATCTGCCAATACCAATCCAGTTGCCAGTATGCAGCCTAGCA
>NW_017728995.1:63939358-63943283 GCF_001723915.1 Gavialis gangeticus
GGATGGAGCTGCAGGCAGCTCATCTAGGGAGAGTGAGGGCGGCTTCCGCCACTCCATGCACCCCAGGGGAGGCATTGGGGGCATGTGCCCCCCCCCCCAAACTGTGCAGAGCAAAGGCGAGCTGCCTGCTGCGGCCTCTTCCCAGTACGGGGGCAGGGCAGGTGGCAGCGGCACTGAGGTGGGGAAGCTACAGCCACCCCAAAATTTACTGTTGCCACCCCCCCATCCTCCAGCACAGCCCCTGCCCAGCCCCCTGTCATAGGCCAGCTGGGCACTGTGAGTGTATCAATTCTATCACAGGCCAACTGGGCACTGCCAGGGTATCAGCCAGTGGGCTGTTCAAAACAACAGATAGACAGACATGGGTTGGCAACTTATCGATAGTCCCTCGATGCCTAGGTACGCGTCAAGTGATTCCAGTGAAGTCAGGCATCCCCGATCAACGCTGTCAGAGGGATTACTGGGGAAGGTCTCTTGATCAGGATCCGATCCTCACTCACACTAGGAGTCCGGGGTCCAGGCATGGAACAGCAATGACCATTCTGTTCCCTCCTTCCTGCTGGTCACCTGATGCATGCACTTTTTATACCTAGTCTTATGCAAAACTGTTGGCTTTAGAGCCACTCACAATCTTGCCCTATAGCTGTTACCCTATGGGATTAAAAGGTGTTAAAAATTATCATAAAAAGTTACTACCTAGACTTGGGTTTATCCAATTAGCAAATTACAATGCAGCATCTTTAGGTTTGAAATTGACATTGTTCCACCTAAGCCCGACCCCTTTTTTAGGTTTCTCTGAATATGCTTTCTTGGGATGTGCTTTCCTGGAATGTGTTGGGTGTGCCAGGCAGTTGGATCCAGTTTTATTGTCAAGGCTGAACCTGAGCAAAAAAACATTAGGTCAGCTAATCTTGCAGCTACAGCTTTGCCTTATGGGGCCCAGTCAGTTCCACGAACAGTTAATTTATCATTTTGGTTAAACTTATGGCAGACGAGTTACATTTGCAGGTTACGAACTTACAAGCTTTATATTGGCTAATATTGCCTGTTCAGGCAAATGCCTTCAAGAAGCACATATTTATTTATTGCTTATTAATCCCTCTGGTTCTGGCCGTCACGGCCCCCACGCCAGGAAGAGGCTGGTGCAGCCCCAAGCAGGCAGCCCATCCTTGCCCTGTGCACAGATTGGGGGGCCCATGCCCCCCATGCCTGCCCCGGGATACACGCAGGGGTGACAGCCACCTCTCCTCGCGGCGACTGTCCTGCTCCTGCCCCAGCCTTATTCCCTCCCTCACCTTCTGGGCCTCAGTCTGCCCTCCTCCGCTCCTTCCCGCTGCCCCCCCCCTTGACATACCTGTCCGACACTGTTCTCCAAGCTTCTGGGCTGCATTCCTGGCCATGCGCATGCTTACAGCATTTATCGGGGATGTCATCGACCATGTCAGCCGAAAAAAGCCAATTGCCAATATTCAATTTTCCTTTTATCCATGCCAATGCGGAGCGATGTATTAGCACATCTCTAACACAAATGCTTTTCATTCAGTAGAAAATACCTCTCCAGGCTGACAAAGGAAAAGTAGGGTGTGTAGGATGTCAAAATAAGGTGTCCATTACAGACTTTCTTGGCTCTGAAATGGTGGCTGCCTACAGCTAAGTTTGTGTCCCAGCATTCCTAATGCAATTAGAATAACTGATTGATCTGTGGAATTTCAGACGGTTCTAATCTGGTCTAGCCCATGTAATAGCATTAGATTGCTGTTAACGCACTGTTTCTTCCCCTCTTGCTATTTCCCCCAACACAGAAATCGGACTCTCTCTGGAGTGCTCTGTTTCCTCATATAGTCCATTGGGGACTATTGCTATCTCGAAACCCAGAGTCTTAATCAGTCTCTTTTTCAGTGTTTTGAGTTTTGGTCATGAATGAGCCACAAGTAGTCCTGTATAATGATTCAGTGAAGGGAGCTGTAAGCAACTCCTAGTCTTTGAAGTTTGTCTTCTCATAGAAAACTTACTTTTGGCAGAGACCACTTTTAAGAAACATAGCTGAGTGATAGAATTGTTCTCAATAGGGCTTGGATGGGAGTAGTTACTAGACCTTGACCCTCCAGTTACCTATATGCTTCCCTTTCTCTAGAAACTTCTGATTAGACATAGAGGTGTTGAGAGTTTCTCTTTCATTCTTAGCTTTTATTCTCACCCCTAAAGGATGGCTTCTGTCTTGCATCTAACCCTGAGCTGAATTTCCTGGTAGCAACAATTGTCTAGTGCAGCAGTTCCCAATATGTGGTATTGGTACCATCAGTGGTACACATTAACAGATTTATTGTAATTACTTTATTTGACAAAAAATTGCTGGTGATACTTAAGGTTGTATCGTTTTTACTTGGTGTGCAGTCTGTCAGTTTGGGAACCGCTGGTGCTTTCCATTTCTCCTGTTAAGGTGGATAAGCACTCTACCTTGGGTTTGCTAGGTAGCACCTAGTGGTGCATTACCTCTTAGCCTAAAATGTATCTAAAGGGGCAGTCATCTCTAGCTTCTACTCTTACTCTGAATCTCAAGCTTGTTTTTGCATGCATTCCCTTCTTGTGCATACATCCAACTTCCAGAATTGACTGATCTCTTACTACTATCCTTGTGTCTCCTCCTCCTCCTGCTTTTGTCTTCTAACCTTAGTTAATGATAAACCCTTCGTTATAGCTCACCTCCCTTTTTATGTAGAGGAAATATTTGGTAATTTCCTGTAATTTTAAACAAGAAAATGGTGATTTGCAATTAACTTTTTTGTGGTTTGATGCTGTGTTCTGTTGCATAACTGATTTCCAGCTTATTAAACTAGAGATTTTTGATTACACCTTATTGTCAATTACAACACTACTGTTTCTTTAGCTCTGTTGCTACTTTATTAAAGCACTTCCTTACCGTGGGTAGATTTTTTTTTTCCTAGAACTTCTGGAGCTCCCTCTATAATTTTTTTTAATTTCCTTTAGAAAAGAAAATGGTAACGCTAGCTTTAAAATGATTAACAGAAATGTCTAATATGGCCTAAATTTTCAGAAGTGGCTGGTGGGTTGTTTTGGGTGCTCAACTTGGGGGAGAGGAGGAGTGGTAGTGTTTTAAAAGGGTCAGCATTTTTTGGAGAGTATTGAACACCTTTCCCCTCCCCCCAGCATTGAAAACCTCTTTGTAGATCAAGTTTAGGCAGCCAATGGTGTTGATCACTCTGAGTTTTAAAGGGAAAGCTCTTTCTTTTATTACACCTAAACGAGTGTTAGATGGGTGATTTTTTTTTTCAATACAATCCTCAAGTATGTTTGCTGAGCGTTCCCACGTAGAACTTGCAAAATTCCTTCCCATGTCTCATCTCATATAAAAAGAGAAATCATTATTTTTTTTTTGAGAAACCTGAGGAGAAATAAATAAGAGTTGCTGTTTTATGTTTAAACTAGAGGCTCTTGCTGTGTGACCCTAGTCTTCAGTTAAGATTTTAGTTAGGGCATCACTAACCCCCTATCACAAATGTTTGAAAACAATCAATGCTTCACAGCTGAGACAAACAGCAGTAGTGTGCTGATTCATCAATTTCCTGACAGCCTTTGCTTTCCTGGTGGAGACGTGGAAAGAAACTGGGATCACAGGTATTGTAAACTTATGATCGTAATTGGTCAACTACTCCTACTGTTGACATGCCTGACATTGGAAAAGACAGGATTGCTCTTGTGCTACTCTTCTGTCTTTTTTTTTTTTTTTCCCTTCTTCCACATCCCTTGGGTCTCTTGAAAGAAGAGGGACAGATGTTACTGATGTTGCTGTACAAGTGGCAAAAATAATGGTCTTATCCTGCCTGCTTTTAGCTTAACTGAGTATCGCAGAGCCTGCTTTAAATGAAAATCTGTATTAAGGGAAATACTGCCCCCCCCCCCCCCC
>NW_017728995.1:63943403-63949962 GCF_001723915.1 Gavialis gangeticus
CCCCCCCCCCCCGGCATAAAGCACATATGCAGAGAAGCTCTTGGCATGTCTTGTGCAGGAAAGTCTTTAAACCATTTTCCTTCCTGCTTCTTCAAAACACGTAACTTTGCTCTGGTGACCTCGCCTCTGGATGTTAGGATAGTGTCACCTGAATTCTTTATAGCAACCCCAAAACAAATTGCCTGAGGGCTTCATCTGTGCTGAAGATATGGCCTGATTTCAGGCAGCAATGACTAACTACTAGGAAAAAAATATATTTTTAAACTTACACAAGTGGGGATATAGCCTAACACTGTATCTGCATTACAGTTTATTGCCAAACAGTTTCACTCTTATTACTAGTTCAGCTCCATCTGTGATGGCACTGGTGTACAGATTCAGTTAACAGCCATGTTATCTAACTGCTTGAAACAGGCCTGACATAGTGGGGGCAGGAATCAAGAGAAGCCCCATGTAACCCAGAGTCAGAGAAGGGATGAAAAGAATCCTCCTAGTGGGACTAACCCATTGTTGTCCTCTCCACCTTGGCCTTCACCTCCAGACTTTGCTTAAATGTTGGCAATTCTCTGTCAAATGCTAGCATGGCTTTTCCTGTCCACTCCAACACCTACAAATTTTGTTCCAGGCTTGCATCATTTCATGTCCCTATTTCAGCAGGCTAGTTTTCACAATCCTGCTTTCTCCTATCTTGTCTCTCTGTATTCAAAGTGTTGCTGTAGAGAGTTTCCTGGTCTCCTTGCTCCAATATTTTTTGCATTTCTCCACTGGCTCCCTTCTCTGTTTTATCCAATAAAAGCAATTTTGCTTTCATTTGTGGGGTCCTTCACTGACCTCTTATAAGTTGTTGAGATGTCCCCCTCCTACCTCCAACTGACCAATTATGCCAGCCTCTATCTGCTTGCTTATACTATTTATAGTCCTACTTTCTCCCATGCTGTCTCATGGTGGGGAGGAGCTTCCTATAAACACCTGCAAAGTATCTGGTTGTCTTGCTTGGAACATTCCTTTGCTCTGTCGATAAGAATCGTGATGGCTGGGCTGCTGGTGTGCCGTGGCCACTACTGCTTCACTTTCTTGAACTGTCATATTACCCTTGTGTCTACCTTTGTCCTCTATTTTAGATTGTTCTCTCTTTGTCTTGTTCCATGTCAGGAACTCTTGGACTCTTCAGCAAGACAACTGCTAAATACTAATAATTGAGACCATCTTAGGCAAAGCTTATTGTAGACAAGGTAGATGACTAGGCCCCCAGACAGGGTTAAGTTAGTGTCAGTGCTAAGACTGAAATAATGGAGGCCTTTTCTTTCCAACACTTGGTCCATTAGCTGGGAGCTCCTCTTGTTCTGTTGTTCCTGACCTATCTTTTCATGTTATGGATTCATATTACTGTACTGACTTAGGGGTAGGATGTTCTTTAACTTGTTACTAATCACCTGAGCCACTCAATTCTCTTCTGGGCTCTTCTAAAACAAATAGCTGTTAAAGAAACGTAAAAAATGTGTAACAAAATTCTTCAGTGAACAGGGTTAGGCTGAAGTTACTTTTTCCTTTCTCAAGAGTGTCAGGTGCCTTGTTAATTTAGGCCTAAATGGGTTAGCCTAAATTAACTGACTAAAAACAACCTGTCCTGTCCATCATTTTTCTCAAAAGCAAAAGGAGAGTTAAGGAATTGAAGTTCTTCCACCTTTTTCTGTCTGGTCAGCCTTTATACTAACTAACCAATTTCTAGATGCTCAGAAGTCTGTGCTGTAGGCCAGTGGTCTTCAAACTTTTTTGATCGCGCACCCCTATCAGTAAAAAATTTTTGAGCACGCACCCCCAATATATGTCTATTTATATAAATAGAAGTTCTAATATTTTCTTCCCGCACCCCAATGGATCGTCTTGCGCACCCCCTGGGGTGCACACAGCCCACTTCGGAGACCACTGCTGTAGGCAGCCAGAACAGTGGGTGCGGCCGGGATGGAACCCTTCCACATTGCCTCACCCTGGATCATCAGCCTGTCATGAAAAAGTGATCTTACTTCAGCTTTATAAGCCTCATTCATTTTTAAGAATATTCACAAAGCATGAATTGGGACTTAGCATCATGAGACAGATTTCCTTTTTTGAGAAAATTTAACAGGTTTACAAATCTGTTTCTCTGATGTATGCATGCCAGTGTTAGTCTTTATGGCATTGAGCTCATCTGTTTGCTTAGAGCAGTAATTCTCAACCATTCTAGACTTGAGACACCTCTGGATAGGCTCAAGGCACCGCTCGGAAATTGCCAACTCTTAGTTTTGACTCTCTTTAGCAGTCAAAAAAGCCGTTTTTCTGTTGCAAAGAGCTCAGCCCACAACTATAGACTCCTTTCTGAACTTTCTAGGTTTATCTTGTGAATTGTATTTGTAAACCCAGCAGTGCTAACATTGTGTGGCACCCCACAGCAACCTTGAAGGGATCTCACGGCACCTCCAAGTACCATGGAAGCCTGGTTGAGAATCGCTGGCTTAGAAATGTGCTGTAATAAAGTAATCACATCTTTCCTTAGCAGGATGTTGTCACTGTAGAGTGAGCCTCTTACACCACCCAGGATATACTAGTTGTGATGATTGTGTTAAATTGACTGAAACCTATTTGGGATCTGGACATGTGAACAGTGGAGTATCTAAAGTTACTTTGGAGTACAGAGCAGATGGCTGCCCTGGGGTAATACCACAGCAGGCATTATTACACTACTTTACTACAAGTTGTCAGGAGAGCTCATTTTGACCTGCTTGTATTGAACGAGAGGCTGCCCTGGAATAGAAGCATAACATCCACACTTGTGTAACCTACACTGGTTTACTTCTACAGTTGCTGTTCGCAGGGTATCTGTTTGCTGGATTGTACTTAGTTGCAGCACTGTAGGGTTATATGCCATAAGTCTGCTCCTCCTGTACACCTTATAAACAAGCTCTGTGTCTAGGCCCTAATCATTATTGAACAAGACATGTCAACTCCAAAAGATTTTTTACAAAATAAAATATAACTAACTGGACAAGAGACTTGATTTTGTTCAACCCCAGACATTAAAATCTAGTTAAGTCCAAAAATCTTCTAGTGCTTTTTGTTGATGTCTGTTCAGAGTTGCTTAGGTGTGTGTCTTCAAGATAATATTCTCCACAACCACAGTGATGAGAATTTTTTCAGTGAAAGAACTTGACTCCAAGAGCTGGAGTTGGCTTTGAGGAAAAACTGAAACAAGAAAAACACCTCCTGTGAATCTTTGAAACACTTAAAGTCACTACCTGTACTGGTAGTTTTTCATGTTGTACATAGCCCTTGACCTGAGGAAAATCGAAATCAGACTTATGACTAGATTTTTAAAAACCCAAAACTGCACAGTTCATTTTTTTTTTTTTTTTTTTTTTTAATAGTAAGCTCACTCGCTTTCTCATCCGGTGCTGTAATGAATGGTGCTGCCTTCAC
The DNA here is from genome assembly GCF_001723915.1 of Gavialis gangeticus. Lineage (NCBI taxonomy): Eukaryota > Metazoa > Chordata > Crocodylia > Gavialidae > Gavialis > Gavialis gangeticus. Next base: position 63,946,857 of record NW_017728995.1, read on the forward strand.
TGCAAAGGGAGTGACAGACAGAACTGTAATAGGCAGGTGAAGTGGTAGACAAGCTGGACTCCAGGCTGCTCAAGCTGTAGTGTGCTGGTTGCTGAAATTTCAGACTGCCTCAGAGCAGACATGGTTCCTCAGCAAGCATGGGCTAAGCCCACTGCAATCCTGAAAGATCAGGACAAGTAGCTTAAAACGGATTTGCTGTTAGATGGGAAGCTAGTGCAGGTTACTGTGTGGTGGACTAGCAATAGTTCGTTCTTGAGGTATAAATGATTGTGCATGTTTCCCCAAAGAGGAAGGACTCTTGTCACCTTGCTAGGTGACTGTTTGGTGTTTGTTTGTTTGTTTTCATGTGTTTTGAGCAGTGTTTTAGTCAAGCAGGACCCCAGGGTCTGTTGCTGACCCTGGGGGGGAAGCAACTGCATTTCTTATCAGCATTGCCTATGTGTTCCCTGTATTAAGATTGAGCCAGCTGTTCTTTAGCACGTTTCTCTCCCTCCCCTTGGATGCCAGTGACAGTGGTTCCTGTGTGGAATGAATAAGGAATAAGGTGCCTTGTGGTCCTGCCTCGCAGTCCCATGCAGATGTTAAACTCCCGCTTTTGGCAGGATGAGCCTTTACGGCCTTTAGAGAAGAAGAGCAATTGACCTGTATAACCTTGAGACTTCTGTTTTAAAGTGGTCCTGTCTACTGCCATTTATTTACTTACAGGGTGTCAAAGATCAGCGTAGGTGTTTCATCTCCCTCTGACCAATAGGAGATGGTCTGGTGTAACTTTTTTTCATTGTATCTCACTATCTAGTGTAGAGCTTGAGTAGGGAGTGTCTGGAATAGAACTGGCACCCGAGTGTTAGAGAAGCTGACTGGGTGCTTTTTTTACTGGGTATTCGATGGGGAAACTAACAAAGAATCTTCCTAAGTAGCTGCCTGCCCTGGCTTGCTCAGACAAGTTCCCAGGTTGATTTTTAACAGGGATGTGTAGTATTCACCCAGCCAGCTCTTTTGTTCCTGAAGCTGTCTGGTGATACGTGAATTCCTGCAGGTGCTTGGTTTCATCAGCTATTGCACACAAATTGTATAATACCTCTGAACCTCTTGTCACTCAGGTGTAGGTGTATTGCTTCAAACTCAGTGTCCTTAGAGGTAGCGGGAGGTCTAGGTCTTGGTACTAGTCAGCAGAGGCCTTCTCCCTTGTAGCTAGCCAGTCTGTAGGCTGGTATAGAAAGGAATCAGACCCAGTGTAGGGGCTTTTCACATCACCCAGGGAAGCGTCCTTCTGTAGATGCTGCAGTTTGACAGACCTGATGCAGTGCATCAAATCTATGACTACAGATTGGGCACTTGGCTTCTGCTTCTGTGCCCAGACATGCCACGTACCAAAACAAGATGGGTGATAAGGGGGAGAGTAGGACTTTAGGATATGGTAGGGCCTGGACTGCCTTGGGCTCTGTACTATAGGTTTCCTAATGAGGTGACTGGAAGAAGAACCCTGACCATGAATTGGATACTTGAAACAAGTTTGAGGCCACATGCAACAGTGATTTAAATGGCAAATTAAATCCCTTGCTGCAAGCTGTCCATTGTGGCTTTATTTTCATTTGGAAATAACTTCCCTCTGAAGATTTTTGGTGTGAGATCTTCTTGACAGAGGCACTTTCTCCATTGTGCTCTTGCCACTGGTATGGGCAGGGTTGACACTTGAGATGAAGTTGGACCATAATAACGATTTTTATAAATCACAATAGAAAGAATGTAGCTGTAACTTGGAAAATTCTAGCAACTTGTGAGGTTATATTGGCATGCTGGGGCAGGCTGCAGGGGAGCCACAAGGAGCCCAAACCTTGTTGTGGCAGCGCAGCCCCAGCCCCTTTCCCACCATCTGCCCCAAGATGCACATGCCAAACAAAATGCCTTCACGTGCCACACTCTGGCACCCATGCCAGGGGTTGCCAACCCCTGGTATATATGGAGGCAATAGCATAGTAGCTTAAAATAAAATCTTATATTGTGTGCAGCATATGGTTGGGCTGGATGTGTTGTGTGGGAGAGGTGTGCCATGTGGGTAGGTGAGGAGGGAAAGGTGTGGGGGGCATCGTTGGTTGGATTTGTAGGGGAGGGTGTGTGGATATGGTAGGGACACAAGTGCATGCCCCCTGAAGCCCCCGTACCCTGTGGCTCCTCCCTGCCACCTCCAATAGCTCCCAGCCCACTCCAGACTGCCCACCCGCACGGAGCAGTGGCAGCAGCTGGGCAGAAGCTGCTGCTCGGCACAGGGGGAAAAGCGACCCCCTCCCCCTTGCCACTGCCAGTCCTTCTTGCTGCAGCTGCCCTGTGGCTCCTCTACCACCATTGCTGCTGCCTCCAGGCTGCCCAGAGGGGCAGTGGTAGAAGTGCAAAAGAGCTGTAGGGCAGCCCAGAAATGGGCCAGCTTTCACCTGTGCCGAGCAGCAGCATCAGTCATGCAGAAGCTGCTGCTTAGTATAGGTGGGCAAGTCTGGAGCGGGTGTGAGCTGGGTTGGGTTTGGGGCTGTGAATGTGGGTCCCTGCCAGTACTGTGGGGCTGAGGCCAACAGCAGCCAGAAGGAGCCAGCACTGCCTGGGCTGCCCAGAAAGATGGTCCAGTTGCAGAGGTGCCCCAGCCCTGCTGTGTGTCCAGGGGGAAGCAGGACATGCCACAGGCCAGACACCACCTGGGCCAGGTGGGATCGAGGGACCCACTGTGGGCCGGACAAAGTCCTTCCCATGGGCTGTATTTTGCCCACCTCTGGTGTAGTGTGTAGTTGGACACCTTGCTGAATACTGATTTGTAATTTTGAAGTCCAAATCCCTTAAACACTGAGGAGACGCTGGGCCCTTAAAGTAACTTGGGTTCACCTCTTTCCTGTAAAGAGAATTTCCTGACTCCTGAGACTGGAGATATTTTATGACAATCTTAACTATTCTGCCTGGGTGCTTGAGCCAATCCTAGATCTGGGATTGAGAACTATGGGAAGGGGAGGAAAGAAGGGGCATCTGTACTAGGCTATGCAAGATCTGGGTTGTTTTGGTTTTGAGGTGGGTTTGTTGTTGGTTTTTGTTTTGTTTTTTGTTGGGTTTCTTTTGGGGGGGGGTG
>NW_017728995.1:63950072-63954324 GCF_001723915.1 Gavialis gangeticus
TTTTTTTTTTTTTTGGGTTTTTTTTGGGGGGGGGGGGGTTGCAGGAGGGGCAGGAATGGAAAACATTAGCTACTCCTGAGAGCACAGACTGACTTTTTTGTATGGATGTCAGTAAGTAGACCTTTTCATATGCCTGTGATACTTTTGCTTATTGGACTAGCCTGGTAAGCATCATCTTTGTCCCATGAAGGCCCTGTGTGTGGTTGTTTGGTTTGGTTTTGCTTTTAAATGATATTTAAACTGAGTATTTTTAGAGATAATGCATCAACCTCAAATTCATGCATTAGTCACGCTCTCTCCCCTTTTCCCTCCCCCGCGCAAAAAAAAAAAAAGAAGAAAAAATCCGTAGCCATAATAGTAGTAACCCTTTGGTTCATTGATTCTGACACTTGATGTAAATTGCAAGGTATCAACTATTAAGTCCTTTTGCTTCAGGGTTTGGTGCATAGACTCCGTAAGGAAATCCTGTTGGGCATAAAGAGATTGTTAAGCAAGGGAAGGGGAAGCATTTAGCCAATGGGCTGGGTATGTGGCAGGAAAAAGACTGAGGTTGCAGGGCAAACAGGTCTAATTCCAAACTAACCCAGTTTCTGGGTTTCAGCAGAATCATAGTTCGACTTGGTGGATTTCTGTAGAGAACAATCTAGGCTTGGTTCTTCAGTCTAGTCTAGAAGATATTGTAGCAAGTGTTTTTAAGTGTGAAAAATCACTTAAGAAAAGGAGCTGGTTATTCTGATTTGCTCAACCAAATCAGCCTTTTTTCCTTTCCCCTTCATGTTTCTAACCCACTTGAATGTGACTAATGGCAGAGGCCAAAATTGCATCATCAGCTGGTATGTAAAATACCACATTTTCTGTAGTACAAGTTGAAACAAAGACCTGATTGTTTGGGCTCCCCTTTTGAACTCTATAAAAAAGGTCACATGCTCCTAAGGTGCTTATAAATCACACCTCTGAGCCTGTGTGAGGGAGTTTATGGGCAAGTTTAGAGAAGTTCATTCCTAATTCTTTCCTTCAATCATTGCATTTTATCACCTTCATGAGGGAGGGGTGAAAACAAAAGAATAGTAATTGATGTTGAGAGTGCTGCTCACTGAGGGTGGAGATGGAACCAATGCCTTGGGGGACTTGTAAGGAGATATGGAGCCTTTTGCCCTCAGGTCACTGGATCAATGCAGACCAAGTTAGGAGTGACTGAAAGCTCTTAACCATCTGGTGGGTAGTCTCAGTCCCGTTTTCAGATGACAGATGTCTGTTCCACAAGCATAACCAACAGCATGGCACTAAATGGACGCTACTTTCTTTTGCAGTGTCAGTAAAACATCTAAAGGTTTGAATTAGATGCTGGGACTGAGCCACATGAGTGACACTGTGGTATAACTGCAGCTGATCAGTCCCTTGATCACTTCTGACTTGCTCACAGTCACAGTAGCTATGCCAAGTGTTTATTCTCCCTCCCTTTAGATAAGGGGATGGGATGCATAGTTGCTACTGGAACGCTTTTCTTGTGGTGACAGGAAAGGTCTCCTGTTCCTTGAACCCAGCCTCTTTGGCTCTGCACTGTATTAGGTGGTAAGGGTGCTGGTAATCCTTCCACTGACTCCTTAATTTACATCTTCCCTGACTGGCTTTCTTGCTTGCATACCAGCCTCTGGCTTCTCTACTATTCATTCCATCCAGGAAGAGCACACACCAATTGCAGATGCTTCCTCAGCCTGACCAAGGGTTTTTAAACCCCAAAGCTTGCTAAGAATTTTTTCCCCAACTATTTAGTTGGTAAAAAACTTACCCAAAGAACCTTGTCACTTAAGTAAAGGTACCTTAGTGGGACACTGGAGGAGTACAGTGATCAGATTTCCAAAGTGAAAGCTCCACCTATAGGCAGCAAAGGGACAGCTGATCATGCTGCAGGTGGCTGAGAAGCTGCTTGGGAATAGGGTGCTCCCCCTTCTCTTCACCCTCCAACAGCAACATCGCAGGGCTAAGAAGGAGCTCTGGAGAGGTTACAAAGATAGGCATTTTGCAAGCAAGCTAGTGGAGGCTGGAGCAGCCCTTAAATTGTTCAGTTCTTGACTTTCTGGGGGATCTTGCCATTATTTCCTTTAGGATAGCTAGGATGGAGACGCAAGTAGCGTGGTGTGTGGTGGGATGATTCCTGTTGCATGTATGCACTGAGACAGCCTTTCATCCATTTCATTAGCACAGCTAGACAGCAGTCTGTTTTGGGAGACCAGGGGCTGCAATAAAGGTCACAACATCTTGGGCAAAATGCCATTAAAAATTATTTTTTAGAGTACTGGTGGGTTTTTTTTGGTTTCTGGAACCTATGGTCAGTGTTTCTCAACCTTATTAGACTCAAGGCATCCCTTGTGATAATTACAAGCTAGTATTTCCTCCCACTCCCCCTTTTTTTCACTACAGAAAAATACTAGAGCAATTCTTCTGTTGTAAAGAATTCAGAAAGATCACAGTGGGTCAAGAGTGGTTTTAATGCTGTGGATTCTTATTTGAAGTCTCTGGATTTGTCTTGTGAATCATGTTTGCGCAACCAACAGTGCTAACATTTTGAGGCTCCCTACGCCATTCCTGAAAGGATCTTGAGGCACCAGCACCCTGATTTGAGAATCATTCCTTGAATAGATATACAGAGAAAGATGCTCTATTAGGATCCATATTAAGTGAAACTCAGACGTTCAGTCCCTCCACTCCTACTTGCATGACATGAGATGGCTTCTGGAGATGTGTTTTGGTTCAGGCCTATTTCCAATTAGAATCCTGTCTGTTTTTGGGAAGAAATACTCTTTGCAAAGTAAGAGCCATTTAAATGCAAGTAGAATGTAATAAAGGCTACTGGGTTTAGATGGAGGGGCATTGTGCTTCCACCAGTCCAATCCAGTGGTTCTTCTTGATCTTATTCCCTGTGGAAGGGGCTCCAGTAGTATTTGAAGTTGAGAGCAGTCTTCCTACAACTGCAGCAGAAGCTCTGCTGTCAGAGCCTCAGAAGCAAGCCAACACACTTTGTTATATGGAACCCAAAATGGCATTCAGCAATGCTGTTTTCCTCCTCCTCAAACAGAAAACCTTGACTTTTTTTACTAATTTCTCTTCACTCCCTCCTTCCCACCCACCCCCTTTTTTTTGCAACAATAAAAATGAGAATTGCAAATGCAGGTGGAGTCTTGCAGTCTAAGAAGGAATGGGAGAGAGAGAATTGGTTTACTTGGCTCAAAGCCATGGAAGTTAAGTGAACCTATCATAGGCTTTTTACCCACTTATGTAGAAAGTCTGGGTTTAGTTTCAGCATTTTAGTAATGAAACTCAAGTGTGACTAACATTTGCAGCACATGCTCTCAGAGGCAAACTAAAGGACTTCATTTTCTAGTCTTGTCTCAGTTTTTTGCAGTAGCAGAGGAGCTCAGAGCAAGGGAATTCACTGTCTCTCCAGCTGTCCAGGAGATCAGGTGTCAAACTGAATGGGCTATTGTAACATTGATCAGCTCCACAGCCAGCAAAAAGCACTTGCATCTCTGCAGTGGAAAAGAGGGTTGGGTTGTTCAGTGACACACAGTACAGAACAGCTGGCTCTGTTGGAAACAGGATAGACACTCCCATGCAGTACTTCCTGACCTTGCACAAGTATATCAGGTTTATCTGCTACATCACGTTGCACCCCAGTAAAATGGAAAAGATGGTGAGAAGACGCAAGTCACTTTCCAGTTTTGCAAGTTCCCTTGCCCTTGAGTTCACTGTGCAGTAGTCTTGTATGTTGCTAGTAAGGTTGCAGTGTTTTCAGTTAGGTGTTTCTGGTGCAATCTTGGACATGTTATTTCCTGAGTTTGGTTGGTGTGTGTCCAACTTAGATCCAGTTTACTTAAACAGAAGGGTGTGGGAAGTTAAGAATATGTGATACTCTGATAAATGCTGTACAAATGCCAAAAGGTTAACATTCAGAGAAAGCAAAATCAGGGTAAGTACAAGCAATGTTTTGAGCTCAGTCAGAAGTGAGTGCAAGTATGTGTTTGAGTCCTGAACTAGTAATTGATTAAAGGCCTGAAGAGATGCTCTGGAGCCCATTATTTTTGGGAAGATTGGGGGGGGGGGGATTCCATATCTTTTAGAATTGGGCTCCAAATCCAAGTGAGCCCAAAGATATACATTTCACTAAAAGATGCAACAAAAATGCACCTTGGGGCTTTGAGTGGCTGCTTGTGTTGTGGTTTGTTGGGGGTTTTTTTGGGGGGGGGGGCGTTTT
>NW_017728995.1:63959324-63967892 GCF_001723915.1 Gavialis gangeticus
TTTTTGGGGGGGGGGGTTGTTTTGTTTGTTTTTTAATTGGATATTGAATGGAGGAGTGGACAGGTATATAAAATGCAGGTAATGACATTGTTCAATAGCAAGAGAGAATTGGATTTTTGTAATGGAATTTGAAGGGGGAAGGGTTTTTTATTTGTGAGTGTTTCTTAAACATTTTTCAGGGGTATATATTGTAGGCATGCTGGTCTGAGGACACAGCCAGACAAGGTTCTTTGGCTAAATCTGATATCTGTTATTAGACCAACTCAAATAGATGGAAAAATTCTTCTTTGCAAGCTTTTGGGTACAGATACCCCTCGTCAGGCTGAGGAAGCATCCACAGTTAATGAGGACATCTTTATCATTTGGACTGAAAACCATTCAACAAGCATCATGCCTCCATCAGACTATCTCTAGAATACTCCAACACCAACATTTTCCTTTTTAGACATGATAATCACTATCCAGAATAGTAAAATACAGACCACCATATAAAAGAAACCCACGAACCAGCTACACAGAACCAGCAATCACCCAAAAGACACCAAGAAAGCTATAATATACAGCCAAGCCTTCTGATGCCACCAAATTTGCACTGAGAACACCCATGATCATCACCTCACAAATCTCACAAGGGCTTTCACTATACAAGGACACTTCTCCAGAGAGAAATCGCACTTTTGAATGAGCCACCTGGGTGCCACGTGAAGAATGGCTGCAGAACAGAAGAAAAACCCTACTGGTTATGACACATCCCTCCCTGAACCCCATATGGAAAATCCTCAAACAATTGAAGCCCAACTATTTAAGTTGGTCTAATAAAATATATCAATTTACCCAGAGAACCTGGTCTTCATAAACATGAATCCAGCTTATGTATTTTGAGGCGACTTGAATGCTTAAGATTCAGCTTAGACTGTAACGTTACGGGGAAAAATAGGCCGCCTGCTATGACACAAATATATTAATTGCTGTAGAATGTTGACTTGAATTTCCAAACTTTGGTGCAAATGAGGCATGAAGTGTATTATTAGAAATGTGTTGCCCAAAGGATCTGTAATGGCAATGCTCAATTAAGCTGGCAAAAGGCTCTGAAAGGTTTAAAAAGGTTTGGGCAAATGTTGGCAGCAGATCTATACGTTTGTCACACATTCTTCTGTTCCCTGATACTTGAGAATCCAGGTGATGTATGAAAAATGGGAGTAAGGGGGTGTTGGAAACAAATGAGCTGACTTTCACTAGGTGGAGATGGCAGGCATAGTGCCATGTTACATCTGTCATAGGGAGTTGGTGTTGCATGGGGTAGTGGCTTTCAACTTGTGGGCTGCCGAGGAGCTGTGGTCAGGAGGGCCTATGAAGAGGAGCTTGGTTAACACTCCCCAGTCCCTAATGTTTCCCTAGCTATAGGCAGTAATGATACTGAACACTGTGCCACTCCATGCACATTACTTCCCAGATGGGAAGTTGTAGAGTTGTGTTAGCTCAGATACAGCACCACATTAATGCAGCTGTGCCTCTCTTCTGGTTCAGGAGGTGGCTTGTGCTGCATTCTTTGTGGGTGTATCCATATGCATTGTCTCTACTACTCTTTCATATGGCTGTGAAAGAAAAGTGACTCTGTCAGCTTAAGAATTCCAGAAAGGTGTGAGGAAGAGACATGGGGCATGTAAATGCCAGGCAAGGTCATGCTGACTCTTTCAGCCCAACACTCCCTACTCTGCTAGTCCCTGGGGCTGAGAGCTCCTTTGGTCTCCTCTTAGAGACAGACTCTTAGGCTTCCATATCAAACTGAATGGAAAGAATGATAGGTCCCACCCAGCTTCCCCACCATGGATAATGAATTGGGTGGGCTGATCTGCTCAGACAGCACGAAAGGTGTTGTAAATGTACAAGTAGGGTGATGCCGCATCGCAAGATGTGATGATGAGTTAGTTATTGGCCATAATGCCACTTAGTCTTCTTCAGAATTTTCCTCGCTGGCAAGCTCCACCTTCAAGCCTGCTAAATCAGAAGTCTCGTCCCTCTCCCTGATGGATGGGAGCTGAACCAAGAAGTGTTCTTTCATGTCTACAAATATTGTAGCAAATTGTCATCAAATCTCTTTGCAGCAGCCAAGAATACTGAGCTTTCCTGGCTCTGTCACTGAGGAGGAAGAAGCTTTATGAGCACTGCCTAGCCTATTCTGTGGGCATCTTTCCTGCATCAATGTTGTGTAGAGCCTTTAGCTGAGGTTAGGATCTAGTGCAAGGCATTTCACAACCGCAGAGCAAGTTGGCAACAAACAAGGTGGGAGAATGCCTCTAGTTTCCCTGCAACCCAAAGGATGTGACAGAAAGGCATGCAAACTTAACGTTACCTTTTAGCACTTAGAGGCTGTAACAGTGGAATCAGTCCTTTTTTGCCTCTCCCTTCTCCAGCTTGTCTTATGTGTTATGTTTGCAAATAGCCACCATTACTATCAATTGAAAAATAATCCTGTTTAGTCAGCACTGGTGCATTGATACCTGAAGTTGTCACCTCTCAAGTGCTGTAATGAATGCAGTGCAGCAGATAAAATGGCATTTGGCATAGATCCCACAGCTGGCTGGCTTTCCTTAAGACACCGTGCTTGTCAGCAAGTGTGTCAAGTTTATGGATTCAATTCTTATACTTTATCTTGCACCAGCTCAAATTCGGCATGTCTCCCTTGAAGCTGATGGACTAACATGCCTGAGAGTGAGAGACTTAGGCCTAGCAGAAAGAGAGTTAATCTTTCTTAGACACTTAATCATGCTAAACTCCTTTTTGATCTGTTGACATTTCATGGCACTGAATTCTGTATCTGTCCCTTTCTGCCTGTCTAGTTTAAGAGGCATTAAAGAGCTTCCCTGCCCAGCCCCAAACATAGCTGCACAGCTGCCACCCATTTATTTATCATGTTTGGAAGCTGTGCCCAACAAAGTATTTTATGATATTCAGTGCAAGTATGTAACAAGTTCACTAAATTTTATTTCTGAGTCCTAAAAAGAAAAATAAGTAATTTGTTAAATATATACTTTTTAAAGTTGTGTTTTAAATGGAGTAACAGCTGCTGCTTTCCCCCTGCCCATTTTCCCTTTACTTTATGATCTGTTCACTCCTTTGCTGGTAGGTAATGACTGTGTCCTAAAATGAAGAGTGGGGGGAGGAATGTAGTCCTAGCATAATAGGAGCAGTAGTATTTGGTGCCTGTAGCCATGTCTTGTTGTAAATATAATCTATTCATTCATTGTTATAGGAGCAAAATTACCATCTTGTCTTGGCTAATATTCAAAAGGTTAGCATTTTTCTTTGTGTCCAGCTGTGTGGATATATGCAGACTATGAAACAAGCTGCACCTTTCCCACTGCTCTATGCTTCCTCATGAAGATAAAAACCCAGGGCCTAATCCAAAGCCCATTCAAGTCCTTCCAGTGACTGTACAGCCTAAGCAAAAGCCCACTGAGCCTTGTAAGGTTGGAGGCAAGGAGACAAACTATACCCGTGCGGGGCAATAATATCTTTTCTGTTCTGGTAGAGGGGACCTTGTCCCACTTAGGTCTCGTCCTTATCTTAAGTGAAAGTCAGAAGATCTTGAAGATCCTTAATTGTATGCCTGCTTGTTGAGACCTGGCATCTCATTTAGAAGTTATTCTTGCTTCAGGTTCCATCAATGGCAGCCTATTGGGAGCAGCCGCTTGTCAGAAGCAAGGATAACAGATAACATATAGCTGTTCAAATCAGAGTTAAGCATTTGTGCTGTAGTGAATATTGGTGGAGACTCATAGCGTAGTCTTAGTGTTGCACTGATCCTTAATCCAAAAAGTAGTATAGGTACAAACTAAAATTTATGTACAGTTTACTTAACTAATTGGGATTTTTTTATGTAATATGCAAAAAAAAATATTTTTGTTGCATTTACCTAAAAGAAATAACTTGGGTGTAATAGAAGAATTGATTGATACGGTTTTGTGCAAGGGATGTGCTATTTTAAAAATGGCAATAAGACACAGTGCCTCCTTGGAAAAAAAACATAAAAATGCTATTGCTTATTGCAGTGTTTTGTTTTGTTTAAAGTTCCTCATTGGACCTTGTAAATTCAAATCCTTTTACTTTTTGTGTTTGTTCCACCCTTTTCCTTTTGTGTAATGTTGACATAGCTTTTATGTAGAATTAGAGACAGGAAAAAATTAGTTTCTTTGGCCTCTTCTACATAAAGAGGACATACTTGTTTTTGGAATAACTTCCCTGGGTGGACATCCTTGTGACTTTTATTTTGAGATAATATACCTGCTTTCAAAGTAGAATAAGTTTTCCAGAATAAGGTTACTTCATTTCAACATAGGAAACTGTTCCAGCTGCCTGTAGCTGGGCAGAAATGTCTGGGAATATTTTGATGCAACATCTTTCACTGGAAAATGTTTAAGTGATCAGAATCTAAAAAACCTGACAGACTTCTCAAATCCAGGATTGAATTTCTGGTTAAAGTAAACTCCTCAGCCTAGAATTTCAAATTACCCTGTACTGTAGCCGGGACCCTCATCTGAGAGTGTGGGAGATCTAATCCCTTCTCTGAGGCAGAGGAAGGGACTTGATCCTGGGTCTCCTGAGTATCCTAACTGCAGTTATTGGATGTGCTAGAATGGATGCCTCTCTACACAGTCTGTGGCATGTTTGCATCTCAAGTGTCAAAGGTGTCAGTTTGGAACAAAGCCAAATGCAAGAATCTGACTTTTTTTTTTTTTTGCAAAATGGAATTCTTGTTTTCTGATTTAGTTTCTTGCAGAATAACTTAATTTAGCCTGCAGTTACCTCTGGTCAATTTTCTCAGTCCTGGATTTCACATGGAAAGCAATAAAACTGCCCAGGCTTTTGTTAATCTCACTGCTTCTGGGTAGGAAAGCCATGAGCAGCAAGCAAGGTCACTGAAAATCTGCAAGTTCAGAAAGAAAAGGCAGCAGTGGGTTGATATTTTTTTCTTTTTTTAATTAAGGTCCCATTTATGTTGGCTACTACATGGGCTAGCAACTTTAAAATTTATGTCCTACAGAAATTGGTTTGGAGTCCTCACATGCGATAGGAAAATCTTTCCTGTTCTTGTTGAGTAGGGTTCTCGAGTTCTGCCTAGTGGTAAGGTGCTGAAGAATCGGTTGTAGTTGAATGTCATGCATAGTTATGTCCCTTTTTATTTACTATTTAAATCAGTGTGGTTTAAGCCTCATAATAAAGAGATTCTGCCATTTATTTAATTAGTTTGTTTATTTTTAGCAACTGATACCAGGAAAGTTCCAATAGAGATGTTCCAACAACTTTAAATCGCAACATTTTAAAAGTAATGATAACGGTTATATAAACACAGTCAAAATACTATTGTCAGTTGTATCTGAAAGGAGGGAAAAGGAAGCACATAAGAATATTTTTTTCATTGCCTTAACTAACTACAAAACACATATATATCAGATTACAATCCAAGAAGAAAGTCCTGGTGATTCATTTTCTTTGTTCTAACTTGAAGAATAAGAGCAACACATTTATTATCAAATACATAAATAGTTCATTCAAAATGATGTCAAACTGGTACAGTTACCATTGTAGATTCCTCAAGCCAGATTTACGAAACTGCTTTCTAAACCTCCTTCCCAAAACTTGTGCACGCACATGTTTGAACAGGCACAGCTGAGTCTGTTCATATTGGATTATTTATGCCAAAAGATGGGTGTGGGCCAAGTGTGTTGGAGCATTCTTGAAACAGCTCTGAAAATTTGGTGTCTCAAACTGCATTTTGATTTGGAAGTTATATGCCTGGGGGGAGGTGGGGGCAGATTCTCAGCTGTGACTGGTGTCAGTTGGATGCAGCTGAGAAGGGAGAATACAAAAGAGGCACCATATGTACTTAGCCCTCAACTAGTCTTCCAAAATTGGGGTGCAGGTCTTGAGCAGGGAAGTGGCTTTTCTGCTTCCATTAGCAGCACTGAATTTCTGTTCAGGGCTGAAGGAGTGAATTGACTTCATGGCTCATTTAGAATCTATTTGTGAATTGCTCTTCACTCAACAGGTGCTAAAGACCCACTCTTTTTAATGGTCTTAATGATCTACTAAACATGCTATCCTTTCTTCAGAAGTTTTGCTGAGGAATTTATAATTTAGCTCCCGCCCTCGCTCGCGCTGTCTCTCCCCCCCTGCCCCGTGTCTGTCTCTCTCTCATCTTATTTTTACCTCTTTAAACAATCCTAGGTCTGGTCTTCAGCAACGGTTAGAGTTTTTTAACATTTCTGCAGGACAGTTTTAGCTTTTTCTGCTTGCTGTTCTTCTGTAGAAGTGTTAAAACTAGCCTTTTCCTGAGGAGGAAAGGGAGGGCCACTGAACTGAACACTAGGCTCAGTCCCTGTTTGTTTGTTTCCTTTTTGAGGTCAGATCTTCAAGAAGGGCTGTTCTGCCTGGAAAGCATAGCTGGAACACAGTTTCTCTTTCCCCACTCTTCTGTGCCCCAATTGCTGGCTTAATATGTGGAAAGTATATGCTTAATGTTTGTGTTCCTGACTTTTTGACTGACTTTTAGCCTTCTCTCGATGGAGAATGTTTGCAAATATATTTGTGTTATTGGTATAAGTCATTGTGACTCCAGCATGTTAATGTGTATATAGAGCATGCATGCTGTGTATTCATTGAATCACTCAGAAAACTTCTTAGTATTTTTATGTACAGTTTTAATAACCTTTTAAAACGGTTGCTCTAAGTTCAGAAGCCACCTACAAAGTCCATACCAATGGTAAATGATCTTGCAGCAGATAACTGGGATTGGCACAGAGTTGAGGGACAAGACAAATGTTGGCACTCAGTGTAGCTGCTGCATTTTCCAAACTTGCACAGCAGCTGCTTAGGGAATGCATTTTGCTGTGGATGAATGTTCATCATGCTTGAGAACACTGTGCATTTCAAAGAGGTGACAGCAGGCTTGCACTCACTAAATTTGAGGAGGTGATTATAAAAAAAAAAATCACTAACCCATATTGAGTTTACCTTGCTCTTTCAGCCTCCCTGGAAGTGTGGTTTATCTTCTGTAACCACACAGTTCCAAAAGATTGAAAAACATAAACAAGAAACCAAACACCACTGTGACTTAAATAGTTTTCTGCACAGCTAATATTTTTCCCAGTCTAATGAAAACTCTGAAGAGCCATAATCTCCACTGTCCAATCTGCTTTTCTGTTCCATCAATGTGGCCCTTTGAAATGAGCAGCATGAAATTTAGTTTTTGCTGAGTTTGTTTTGCTTTGAAAATATTGCAATGGAAAATTAATATCAAGTGCATATTTTCACAGTGTTTTCCAACAAGGCAATTCATTGGCATAGTGATGCTTCATTTCACAGTTGCCCTGGCAAAATTTCTTTCTTTTTTTTTTCTTTGAGAAACAAGAAGTAGTAGGTTTGATTGGTTGGTGAAAACTGGTTATTACTTATAGCAAATGCATGCAGAATTGTACCATCAAAAAAACCCAGCTTTAATCAGGGTCCTTAACTGGTGTTAATTTGTATAGGTCTACCAGCTCCAGTGGATGGCTCACACTATGATTCTGACTTTGGTTGCAGAATATATGCATTTGATGAAAGAGCTCCAAGCACTACAGATCTGTAGACTTTAAGAAGCTCTTTGCAAAACTAGGCATGAAATAGCTTGCTGGAACGTACAGATCAGTTTGAAGCAGAGGCTTTCTTTACTGTAAGATGAAAAAGACATGCTTTCCTACCAAGTGCCTTTTCCAGCCAGAAATATCCATAGCCTGCTGGGCTGTGCAGCCCCGAAAGGGACCATATAGTAGGTAAGCAGTAGTGTATCCTATCCAAAGGAAAGGTCAATTTGTGCAAGGCAAAGTGGTGAGGGGGAGGGTTCCCTACAGCAGAGAACTGAGGAGTAGAACTCATAAACGCTGACTCATGGCTTTCAGTGTATTGCTGCAGGAGTAGCCTTAAGGTGCTGCATGATTGTATGGGAAGCTGTATGGCTCCTGGCTCTCACTTTCTCACAAAACGGAGATCACATTCTGAGGATGGAGATGCTCTTGTTCAGGGGCGGGCAATTATTTTGGGATGAGAGCCGCTTACTGAGTTGTGGCAAGCCATTGAGGGCCACATTACATGCAGCCAGGGGCAGCTATATATTAACTTTCTAAATTTTTAAGGGCCCTGCAGGCCGGACAGAATGGCCTGGCAGGTCACATCTGGCCTGCAGGCCGCGTTTTCCCCACCTTTGCTCTTGTTTGTGACTGGGACAGCTTAGGTTTGTTTTTTTTTCTTTTGCAAATATACTAGGATCTCACTCAGGCTGCATACAGACATTTGGGGAAGTTGGATCGGGTCAAAATTGGCCGCCTGATCTAACTTTAGTTCACCCAGGTATGGGCTTTACACGAGTTGGGTGAATTTAAATGCAAACCTTGTGTGACCATTTTTTTGATGAACATAACTGTCCCAAACTTCTGTACAGTTTGTAGTGCAGTCCTAGGGGTGGGAGAGCCTAGCTGTTGGCCCTACCCCAGAGCTGCACTCTTTTTCCTACCCCTTCCCTGGTGCTAC
>NW_017728995.1:63967951-63972332 GCF_001723915.1 Gavialis gangeticus
CCCCCCCCCCCCCCCCCAATTGTGCAAGCTGGTTTCAGGGCCAGCTTTACCAGCATTTACCAGTTCGGTAGCTGACAAAGGCAGGATGGGAGAGGTTGTTTTTGTTTCAGGGGGGAGCTATAAATGGCCCCTGGGCTTTCAGAGGGTGTGGGAGAGCCCCCTGCAAGCCCACCTGATCCCACCAAACTTTCCCAGACACCACTTCCCCCACAATACCCTGATCTTTGTCATGGACTCTGCTAGCCCCCCTCCCCTTTCTCCCTGACTTACCTTAGATTGGGTGGCCATTTTTAACTCACCCTAACCTCTCCCTAACGTCCCTGAATGTCTGTACACAGACTTAGAGTTGGCATTCTCTCTTATGTTCACTTTGAGCCACTAGCCAGTGGGAGATATGTCTCTTCCCAGAATGAGCTCCAGCTGGGAGTTCTTTGCCAGCATGACTTCCCTCTCTAAAGTGACAGCATCTCTTTAACATTAAACCTGCCAGCCAAGGAGAGCATATTCCTGCTTTCGGATCTCAGGGATATATTGAAAAGCCTAAATTTAAGCACATTCCTGATGCTTGTAATTAGCTAGTGTCCCTGGAGACTTGTGATTTGTTAAGCCCAGGTAGCAAAGAAACTGACTCTAGTGCTTAACGATGAAATCCTGTTGCTCTGTGCTGGAATTCTTGTAGCCAATTAAAATCTCAACATCTTGCACACTCTCTCCACCTCTTTGCAGGGTGATGGCAGTGAGTGGAAGAACAAGAGATTTTTTTCACTGTAAGGCAGCTTGTTGCTCACAACAGAGCACGCCTTGCTGAAATAGTTATTGCACCCTTAAGCAGTGTGTTCATCTGCTGGGTCTAGAATGAAGTTGGAGGAAAGGCAAAAAATAATCAGACTAAGTAGAAACAAAAACAAACCATTATTTCTTTAATCACAGTGGCAGTACAGGGGCCATAAATCAAGGAGGTGGGTAACAGTGCAGCTATAGGAAGTACACATGAGTAGAAAAGGTTAGATTTTTCTTTAATGATATTTTAGCTGTTCATTGACCCTGAACATGCTAAACTTTCACACGATGAGTGGGAGGGATAGAAATCAGAAAAGATTAAATGGGAAGGAAATGACCATCTTGTAAAACCACATGCACCTCAAGCTGTCTGCAGGGTCCCATGTCCCAGTTGCTTCCTTTCTGCATGCACTCCCTCCCTTTGCTACTTTGCAGATTGTAGACAGACTGTGTGAAGTGTCTGTGTTAATATGAAGGCTTTGAAGAGGATTTTTTTTTTTCCTAGAAGAGATGTCTGAGGAGATGGGGTAAAGTAGCTTTTCACACCAGTGTAGATGTGCTTTAGACATCTCATTGCTGCTTTCTTGGGCAAAAAAAGAAAAATGAGAAATTTTATATGTTGAATCCCTAGACACTTCTGCATGCTTATAGTTTTGAGCCCAGCAACATCTGTGAATGCTTGGCAGTGGAGGGCTGAACCACAGAAATCTTTTAAAGGACACTCTTGCAGGCTTTTGCAGTTATTTTAGTTGATTTTGTTTAGCTACATGGTTTTTGTTCTGTTTTTCTTTAAACAAAAAAAAAAAAGGTGGGGGTGGAGATTGTGTTTAGAGTAGGCAACCTAGGGACTGAGGGTTTCTGCACTGTATTCTCTGTTCTACCACATCCGCTAGTGTGAGTTCTTCAGTCATTAACAGCAGAGCAGGCCTTGGGGGCGGGCAACCACCCAGGGCACTGTTGTCAGGGGGGCATCGGACACGCGCGTGCACACACATGTGAGCAGCCTGCGCTCTCCCCCTGCCCCACCCTGGCCAATCTCCACCCTACACAGGAGGAGCAGTGCCCAGCCCGCTCCAATTCCATCTGCTGCTTAGGAGGAGCTGGGCCAAGGCTCAGCCACACGTGTTGTCATATTTATCTGTGGGTGCTGGGTTGCACTGTGTGTGCAATTCTCATGCTTTTTTAGATTGAAAAGCCAAAGCAGCTGGGGTGACATGATTATTTGTCTAAACAAATAAATATATCCAAGAATTGTCTTGGAGCTTGGGCCTGATCCAAAGCCTGCTGCTGTTTGGGCTTCTGATCTGCCCCTTTGTGAACAAGCATAGTAGGTGTAGGCCAGATTTGAGGTCTACCAACCTTGGCAGCCAAGTGCTTGCTATCTGGATCACATCCCTATCTTAATCCAGGAGCTGGCACATAATGAGCTTCTGGGGGATCCAGTTTGATTAAGGAAACCAACTTTATCCTTTGTCTACACCATTCAGATACAGTTGGAGATGATGACTGGGTTTACCTTTTTTCCCCTCCCTAGTCATAGGGCTGCTGTGTAGGTGAACAAGCTTACCCACATCCCCCAGTTTGATATGGTAAATTCTAGTAGGCCTTGCCTAAACCAGAGAATGGCACTGGCATATTTTAAATTGTAGATTTAATCTGATAGGAGTTTAAATAGGTACAAACTCCTGTGCAGCCATGCTTGTATCCACAGTCTGCGTTTCTTTGTGGTATTGTTTTTGTTCTAGTTTAGGTTGATCTAGAACTGGATTTAAAGTTCATAAATAAACTACTCTTAAACTAGGATGAGCATGTTGGCACAGGGGATTGAACTAGTTTAACGAAATCAGTTTAAAAATTACTTTAAACCAGTGTGACTTCATATGGACAAGACCTTAGAGAATGTCCCTCTCAGTTATTTCCCTCCTCACCCCAAAAAGGCATCTTCATTTTTTATGAATGCATCTGTGGATCTCAGCAGGTCTGGTAATCCCTTCTCATTGCTGTCTTGAAATCCCCTGAGTTCCGGGGATCCCTCAGGAGCTGGGCAGGGATGTATTTGGAAGCTGCTCTAGACCCTAAAAAGCCCTGGAGTGAGATTCTGAATAGAGCAGCCAGTAAGTGTGCGCCAAATCTTGGTGACCCTTTTCTCATCCCAGTGAAATAACATTTTGCAGAGTTGGAGGAAAGGAAATGAAGACGATGAGGTGGGTTGGTTTGGGGATTTTTTAGATTTTTTTTTTTTTTTTTTTTGCCCAGGATTGTAGGAAGGGGAGCAGGAGTGGAGGGTTACTCTAGATTCAGATAAGTACTGTAGACTTAAATTTCCCCTTTAGCATAAGCTTGAAATCTGTGTAATACCACTGAAATCCAAAAGAGAAATTAATGCCAGGTAAATCTGACAAAACAAAGTATAACGAATAATCTGGCAAACCTTTCTGCTTGTCCTTTTTAATTTTAAGCACATGACTAGCCCTCCTAAAATCGGTGCACGTGTTTGCAAAATGGGGGGTTAACTTTTGGAGGGTGAACAAATCCTTTAGAGGTTTGTCCGTCTGTAATTCCAGAGAGGCCTGGTAATCCAGTGAGAACAGAGTTGCAATAATCAGGTTCCTCCACTCTCTTTTCTTCTCAGTACATTTGTTCTGTAAACATTGTATAAGTGCTGCTTGGGTGAGGTTGTATTTTTTTCCTTTAAACCCATTTGATTTTCTGTCTTTTATTTCAGGGACTCTGCCTTATTGCTGGTAGGTGACCTGTTAATATTCTGGAAACTGGGTTTTTTGCAAAGAAAGATTGATGCTTTCAACAATTTTTTAAAAATTCCTTCACATTAGTCTATTTTAACAGCCAAGGCAATTTTCCACATGGTAGCTTTATGGAAATGTGCTGCAGCTCTTGCCGACCATGACCAGAACATTACAGGAAATGTATTTTCATGGAAGATTTGCTGCAATTGCCAAATGGGGAAAGAGGGAGGGGGATTGTTCTGTTAATGGACAACTGAATGCCATGATGTGAATCCCTTCTGTTAAATTAAATTGGTTGCATTTCCACCATTGCCGGCTTTTTGCTGAAAGGAAATAGTCACTGATACAACTGGTGCCCTACTGTGAAGGCCCCCGTGTGGTGAGAGAGCAAGACGCCTTATGCTGGAACGGAGTGAGCCGCAAACACACACACACACAGACTGCTGGCTGAGATAATTTAATCAGTACAAGCAATTGGAATATTTCTATAAAGTGCCTTGATCAGACCTGAAACTAATACACATCAGCTGTTCAGCTCCAAAACTCATAGGCACAAGTATTTTATATAAATGTTTAATAATACAGAATAAGGCCCCGATTCTGCAAACATTTTTCATTAAAGCAGTCCTTTGACTTCAGGCTAAGTTTTACATAAATTTTTCCAGGCCTTGGAAGTCTGTTAAATATCTTGTATGCTTCACTGCGATATCACTACAGCTAAAGGTCTGACATTTCTGAGGTACAGACAGCAGTTTGTTGCCATATTTACCTATGAAAATTTGAGCTGTGCAGGGATTTTGTCTCCATTTCAGAAATGAATTGCTGCATAACTGATTTTTCCCTCCCCCCCCCCC
>NW_017728995.1:63972388-63973381 GCF_001723915.1 Gavialis gangeticus
CCCCCCCCCCCCCCCCATGGTGAATTACCTAATGCCAGTAATTGTATACCAACATCGTGCCTGATGTGTATGTGTTCCAGTGCCACTATGTACACTGTAGTTAAGAATAAGATGGCAATCGGGAAGTGGGTGTAGAATTTAAAGTAGGGGGAGCATAATACACTACCGCTAGCAGATCAACTGAAGAGCCTGCCACAGGATTCTTGGTAGGGCCTCCTTGACATTAGTGAACCTTATGTCGTTTTAGTTTGTCTGCAATTCAGTTGTAGATTTCTTCTGAAAGAGTTCAAAGTTGTATTATAGAGCAGGGGTCAGCAGCTTGCAGCCTGTGGAGCTGAAATTTTTTGGCAGCATTTAGTAGCAGGGATTTACCTTTGTCACGCTGCTCTGGCTAGGCAACCTGGTGGCTGGGTGCTTTCCCATGCCATGCCCCAGCCAGGCCATGGGAAGAAGCAGCAGCAATGGCAGTGGGGCCTAACACTGACTTAACCGCTGACCCAAGCTGGGCTATTCCAGTCCCCCATTGGAAAAGGTTGCCAGCTGGTGTTTTAGAGACTTACATAGTCCCTTTGTTTAGGAGACTCTTTTAATTCAAGCCAAATGTTTTTAATTCTATGTTGGAAAATTATGGTAGTGTTGGAGTGGTATAGCTGTGAGGGTCAGGGAGTTGAGAGAGGTGAGGGTTTTCTTGGATGATACCTTTTTAAAAGATAGACAAGCCTAAGACCTGATAAAGAACACCTTGCATTTGAAAACTTTGTCTAAATTTTTCCCAGCTATGCAGCTGGTCCAATAAAATAGCCCTTGCCTACCCCAACCCCCACCCAAAAAAAAAACAACTTTAAAAATGATATCTGTAAAGCTCTACAAAAAATCCACTTGAGTGTTGGTACAGCTCTGCTTTTGTTGAACTTGCTGGGTTTTGACAGTCTTGCCCAAATTGTAAAAATAGCGTTTGCCTTTTTTTTTTTTTTTAAACCTGGTTTATGAATT
>NW_017728995.1:63973403-63990636 GCF_001723915.1 Gavialis gangeticus
CTCACTGTTGTGTGCATGCCCCTCCCCACCCCTGCTGCAACCTAATATGACCTGAGTAGTACTAAATATGGAAGGGAAGTGACTAGTAATAACTGCAATAAGACTAATAAAATTAGCTGTGAATGTTCCACTGATGCATTTCTTGACAAACTGTCAAGAAATTTATCTTGGAAAATGTCCTTTTTTACCCTTTTCATTCCTCACTTGATGCACAAAAAGATCTGTAGCTATATTGTCATTTTTCACACTTTAAATTGATCATTGGTTACAAAGCTGCAACCTTTAGGACAAAAGACTGGGTATTTGGTTTTTGGTTTGCAGGGGTGGAGTTGACTTAAATGTGCATATTTGACTAATAAAATTGATAAGCAGAGACCTGCCTAAGTCATGGTGAGACGAAGGGTTTTTTGCAGCCCACCTGCAACACACAGCTGATTTCACAGGAATTTTGTGGTGGTCCTGCCTCCTGCTGCTGATTAGGTGGAGGGTGCCTTCACTCAAGCTACATCACTACACCTTTTTTGGCTTATTTTGTGGGAAATCATGCCCAGTACTGGATTTTGTGGCGATCATAGACAAACAACACCGCTGTTCACAGTTTCTGCTAAACCCATTAAATCATCATTTAGGTAGGTCCCTACTGATAAGTCTGATGCATCTAAAGCATGTGCATGCAAGCTCCTCTGCAAGTCATTCCTAGTGACAGAATATGGCACTGCCTACTCTACGCATATTATTAATATGAGATTTGTTGATGTGATAAATGATGCTGTAAAATTGGAAGATGGCAGTGGGAGCACTGTGTAATCCCGAGGGTGGGGTGGCAAATGAATTCAGTAGATCTTAGTGCTGTTCTGTGTTCTGCGCCAGTCACTTTGCTTCTGTGCCCTAGTTTGTAAAATACGGCAAGAATTTCTGTTTGCTTTACAAAGTTTGCACGACAAAAGCATGGAGAGTGCCTCGTGTGGTGGTCTTGCAGTGTTTCTGTCTAGCTTTCACCTAAGACTTTGGAGACTTTTGCTGAAAGCTAAATCTTGGTTAAGTTGGTGGCAAAATTCCAGTTGCCTTAAGTGAAGCCAGGATTTTGCCCTTGGTTTTGAACTCGAATAACTTTTTATAGCTATTATTGATACCTGTCTCTACATGTGTGTTGTCAGTCTCTCTTTGCAGTAATATAAACAAAAGAGGGGAAAAAATGTTCCCTGTAAAATTCCTAAACAAGGAAGTATCTATAAATGATAAATGCTCACAGCAAGCAATACCCCTACGGTATGCTTTAGGTGACTTCCACTCCCTACTTTGGCCATCGTCTTATTGATAAGCAACCCTTATTCTTGGTGAGGATGATGAGTCTGAGACACTTGCTTGAAAATCTGGAGCTTAACAAAGCAGTCAAATGAGACGTGACAAAATTGTGCAATCATTTTACAAATCAGCACTCCCGTCAATGACTGTTTCCACCTGATTGAAGAGGCCAGCTTGCTAGATTGAATATGGCATGCTAGCTTGTATTGCAAAGACATGGTAATCAAACAAACTTAGCATGGTTGTTGTTTCTGGGTTTTTAATACATTATTGTTGATAAATCATTAAATATTGACTAGGACAGGAGGAAGTAGAGCCACTTTTTAAATATCCAGCCTTTCTGTATAGAACAGCTAATAAAAAGGTGACATTTAGCAGATGTGTTATAAAATTACCAGTAAGCACAATTGCACCATGGCAGTTATTATGCATTGTCAGGATAATTATGGCTCTCTTCCTTCCTAAATCCTATTCTTAGGGGGCCCAGAGGTGTTTGTAAAAGAGAGAGAGAGAATATTTTATCTTAGGTTAAAATAATGTATTTCTGTCCTGTGATGGATGGATAGGGGGAAAGTAGCCTTCATCATGTGGTCAGTGCCTAGCCTTGAGTGAGTCTGTCAGAGGTAAATGAGCAATATCCACCTGATGGTTGATACTGATCAGAATGGTGGAATAGATATACTCCCAGACAGCCCACAGTTTATTCAGCTGATGAATGTGTGTGTCCACATGAATGAACATAGTAAATATGATATGGGGGAATAGTTTCTAAACCTATGTTCTGGGAATAAGTGCATTAGAGAGATGCAGGAGAAATTGTATCAAAAGCTCAATGTGGAACCAGGAAAATCGGGAAATTCCGTGTCAAAGCTAAGACTAATTTTTCCCTTTTGTTTCAAATACTGCAGTACCTAAAGATGGTGTTATATCCTCACCTTGTGTCTACATTCAAAAAAGATGCACTTCCCCAAAGCCATATAAATTGTAGGTCCACAGTAAATCTCTATCCTTGCCTTTTACCAGGTCTCTAGATTTTAGAGTTATATCTCTTGCATTTTGCATGGTCAGGAAACATGCCTGTGTTAAGAAAACAATACTGCCCATGGTCACCTAAATATAATAGGCTGCTTTTCATTTTAGGGATTGGGATCAAACCTGTAACCTTTAGTTTGTTTGCTAGTTGTTCAGCGTACAGTCGTCTTGTGTCTTCTGACTTTCTAAGTTTACTTAATGTATCATGTAGATGGGTCCACCTATAGAATAGTGAGCTAATATGCTTTGTTGGTAGGCCTGCTGCTAATGCAGCTTTGCAAAGAGGCTTTTTCACTGGGTTGGGAATTGCCATCCATGGAAGCACCCTCTTGGGGCCAGGGAAATAATAGTAAGCTGAGGGCCAAATTATGGAGTCAGCTTCCTGTTTTTATCAGTGTGTAACAAAGAGAATGCAAGCTATAGGAGACCTGCACTGATGTAGGGTAAAAGCCCTGCTGGCTCCTTGCCACTTGCATTTTATAAGAAATAATTCAGCAAGGAGATGTTTTAGTGATAAAGTAGCCAGTGTTCATGATCAGTGACTGTCTGGCATGAAAGGTATCATGATCTCAACCATACTTACAATGGCTGCAAGAAAGATCGATGATGGTCAGTCTCATGTGCTCAAGAATGTGTATAGACTTCTAAATGGATGTGGCTATATTATATTCTGAGCTGATCTTATGCGATTAACTCCATTGATAAGGTATTATGCTAAGGCCACTGAGGGGAGGATCCCCAAGTAGAGGAAATCTTTCTTGTCGGTGGTCTCTGAAATCTTGACAGCTGTCAGATCTCATGGTTTATGCTGCTGCTGTTCTGCCCTTCTGCAGGTAACAGAATAATCTAGAAATAAGCCTTTCCAAAGCTTGAATATTTTCTGTAAAATAAAACAAGACCTGTTCTCTCTTCGTATTCCCCTAACAAAATTCCCACTAAGAGGTAACATTTGCTCATGAATAAAGATCAACCAGTACATCACCTAGATGTAATCACGTGGCATCAATACCTTCAGCCTCTTCTGCTACTAAATTGAACTTGGTGCCCATGAAAGTTTATTCCGTTCACTCACCTGTAGTTTGCTGCCGGATTGTCCTCAGTCAGCTATTGTGTAGGAAGAGAGAAACATCTGCGTTCTTGTAACTGTGGGATTCAGTTGGAATTAGGTTTCAGAAAAGCCCATGTCTAATGTCAGCTTTCCTTTGCTTGTAGTAGTGTTTTTCCTAGCTGAGTCCTCCTGTTGCCAGCCGAACAGTTGCCAGTCTCATTTGGACTTTCCATACAACACAGCCTTGCTCTCTCTCTCTTCGTACAGCAGTAGAAGATGATTTGCATGTTAGTCTTGCCACTGAACTTTTCAATGCACTATTCTTGTTCACCTTCAGAGGCAGGTCGAAGAGTGAATACATTTGCTTTTAATTTTCATGTGGTTCTTTTGCTATCAACAGACCTATGCTGGTTCACAGCAACTGAAGAGGTAAACCCATAAATTTTATACTCATATAAGTATCTTGGCAAGAGGCAATATTCCCAAATCAGCCCTCAATATTGTAAAGTTAAGCACACCTGTACCACCTGTTATGGGGCTATTTTGGCCTGCGCGATTAGCTTGTACATATTGGATTATTACTATGAGAGTGTAGCCATAAAATTTTACTTTTATACACTGAGGTAGGGGTGCACCGATTATATCAGTTGGCTATCAAATGGGCACTGATTTTAAAAGGAGAAATTACATTATTAGCTAGTGGCACTTTGTTTGGCTGTTGTAGCTGATTAATTATGACCACGTGTCTGGAGCACCCTGACGAACGTGGTCCGGTCCTGGCACCCTGCTGCCAGCCCAAGTCCATGGCAGACTGCAGGTACCAGCGAGCAGCAGGAGGGGGAGGGGGTGCCAGGGAGCAGTCTCAGGGCACTGCTCTCGGCAGCAAAGGGACCGTTACTGGCTCCTCCTGCTGCCATGGTAACGCTGCATGCACACTGGGGACCTGAGCACCAGGACTGCCACAGAGATGTTGGGCTATGTGCAGGCAGGATAAAGCATGGCATAAGGGACATTCCACTTCACTGGGTGCCTTTGCTAAACCAGCTTCTCCCTGGCAGCTGTGGGAGCTTGGCTGCGCAGGGCCAATTGGCAATGAGGCAGCGGCGTGCTCTGAGGCTCCAAATGCTCCTGGCTCCACTGGCCACATGCGAGTCCACCCTGCCCGCCTGGGACAGCACGCTGCATGGGGAGCAGGGCTGCGGGTAGGAGCCATGGGCAAAGGGGCAACATGTGTGGTCACCTTCTTCCTCATTGAGGGCCAGAGCAGGCAGGAGGCGTGTGTGCACGCACATGTGAAATGCAAAGCAAACCAGAAAAAAGGTTTATTTACATCAGTAGCTTAAAATGCCTTTCACTATTGCTAAATTGGTTATTGAATCAGCACTGGCAAAGACGGTTGGTTAGTTGTTGGCTAATTGTATCATCAAAGAAAATCTTTATCAGTGCATCCCCTGACCCTGAGTGGTACAGCCAAAATGTAAGCAAAATAACGTATTTCTTTTGGCAGTGCAGAGCATAGGGTTACAGACTATCCCCAGGAAGAACACTTTCGCTGCTTCCTAGGAGGATCCATGCAGCCTCAACTAATTCTGGTGGATTATACTAATGCAAACAAAATAGTAGGAAATAGCATTTGCATATCTTTTGCCATTTCAGTAGCTGCTGCTTTTTCTAAGGAAGTGTAACTTAAGGTTCAGTAATGGAGCTTGGGTACTGCTTTAGCTAACAATCCCCATCTCTTCTGTTTAGTGTGTGAATA
Organism: Gavialis gangeticus; assembly: GCF_001723915.1. Classification (NCBI taxonomy): domain Eukaryota; kingdom Metazoa; phylum Chordata; order Crocodylia; family Gavialidae; genus Gavialis; species Gavialis gangeticus. The sequence goes on from NW_017728995.1 coordinate 63,978,548, forward strand.
TCCTTTGGTGGCCAGAAGGGTGGGAATTAAATAATAGCAAGAGCTGGAAAGGTACTGCTGAAGGAACAGGCTTGGTGAGGTTTATCATGCTAGGCAGAGTCTTCTGGTTCTTGAAACTTCTCAGAGGCATAAGATTGCTGACTGAGGTTCTTCCCAGAATGCTACTGAGACTTGCTTAAGCAGAACTTCTCAACGAGAGTTTTGCTGTTATCAGTAGGTCTAGAACCAAGTACTCCCACTTCCAGTACTGCAGAATCAGGCAGTTTGGTGGGTCAGATGTTCATGTGGCTTATTCATCCCTCCCACGTGTAGAAAATGCAGCAGTCTTCACTGTTTGATATTTTTTTTCCCCTCCTTCCCTTCAGGCAGCTGTTGAATTACAATCACTTTAATTCTTTTTATTAAAAGGAGAAAAATGTATCTTTCCTTCCCCCATTCCAGTATTACTGATTTCCACCCTACCTTGCACATGACAAGTTTATAAATGCAGTGGTTTTTTTGTAACAAAAGGCCCTCTCCTGCTGGATCCCTCTCCCACTTGCAGATGATCGCAAAGCTTCTGTTTTCAGTGGGAATGGGGTTGTCCTGTAGCTGAGGATGGAAGATAACACAATCAGATTTGTTTTGTACTCTTCTGCTTTGTGAAAGCAAAAAATGAATGCTCATAGCCAATACACTCCCCCACCCCAAACATGGAAAAGCAGGTTGCACAAATGTTGTGACACTAGAATTGTGGAAATAATGTGAGGAAGTAAACAGTTCTAGGTGAGTTGCCTAGTGATCAGTGGAAAATGCCAACACCCAGCAGAGAATCCCTTTTCTGGGGAAAAGAGTTTATGTAATAGTAACAGTAGTTGTAGGCAGTGGTGTTGGCAGTATTATTATTGTTGTTATTATTTGTTTTAATGGCAAATGTTAAAAACCCTTTTATTGATGGAATCGTAGAAATGCTACAGCATCAATGTGATACAACCTTCAGATAAATTGTGGCTGCTCATAGAAGAATCTCTTTCCTGTATTTAGTTCATTTGGGTGTCAAATTTGGCAAAGTTGGTGGTGCTTTACAGGGACCCGGTCCAGTGCAGCACCATGTGGATGGTTGGGATCCAGTTATGTGGCCCTGGTCACCATATAAATGCATATACTTAACCTGACTCATTCAAACAGTCCCATGAGTTAAATAGGATTGCTTAGCTGAGGTCTTGTGTATGTGGAAAAAGTCAATATGGAGTCACTAGTGTGCAATGAATTTTATGTTCTTCTTTTGCACTAACTTTGTCTTGTATTTAAACCCTGAGTCAAGTTAACTATGTCTACAGGCATTTGCAGATTTGGACCTTAATTTGTGAAGCCCATGATTTTTCTTCCTCTTCTTTCTTCTCCACCCTTTTATCACTGGCACAAGAAAAAAACCCCAAAAAAACTTTTTTGGTATTTTTCCTATTAGGCAGCCTTTGTTGGCAACCTCGGCACAAAGGAAGTTGCACATACTTTGGGAGACTGTTCTGAGACATTGCTCTATATCAGAGGTGCTCAACCCCTGGCCTGTGGGCCACATCTGACTTGCTGAGCCATAGTATCTGGCCCACAGGGCTTCCAACAGGTCAGGAAATTTGACAGCAATAAGCAGTCTTAATGAATGCTGCCACCCCCTCCCTGCTGTCACATTCCCTTCCCCTGTGCAGCCAGATTGGGGCTGGGGCATGCCTCTCTATCCATACAGATAGATTGGGGCCAGACTGCCCTTCTCCACGTGGCTGCATCAGGCCCTGCCATGCTCGCACCAGATCCAGGCCAGTGCATGGACACATTGGGTACTGCCCATTTGGTCTGGAGAAAAAAGGTTGAGCAGCACTGCTCTACATAAGCTTAAAAATGTCTGCTATTCCCTGCTTAATCCCAGTGGAAAGTAAATGCATCAAAAGGTAGAGCGATGTGCTCCAGTGGAGCTGACTCGTATTTCATGTGTGGCTTTACGAATCTGGACCCTTGGTATGTACTTGAGATTGAAGCAAGCACAGCCGTTTCTGCATTGTATTACTACATTAGTACACTGAAGAAAGGAATCCATTTTACCAAGGCTAGAAGCAGGCTGCCAACCTGCCAGAGCAAATTGTGATGGTTGATGGTGTACTTGGCATCAACCAAGAAGGCTGAAGAATCAAATGGGGACTTTGACTCCTTTCCCCCAGGTGGCTGGAGCCCCACTGGAAGCTTATTTTTGTCAGAAATCTGAGCAGCTTTCCACTTCTTCACCAGAAGAATAAAGGGAAGGAAGCAACATAAAACAACACTGTTATTTGAGGATACTGGACTTTTAAAAGAGGTGCTGATGGTCTACATTAATCGGAATCCATCTCTCTATAAATGCGAGTTGAGCTGGGTCATGGTTACCAAAGATCTATGCCCCTCTCCTTGGGCATGGGCCAGTGTCCTCTGATTTCACTAATTGTCACTTCCCTTTTGTTTACATTAGTCAAAACATTTGTGCTGCCAAACCATGGATTATCTAGTTCTTCATTGAGCAGCCCAGGGTTCTTTGGTTCTGCTTCACAGCTCCATGTTATCTGCACCCTTTCCTCTGCCTGTGGGGTGCAAGGGAAGTATTAAAACAAAAGGTCTTGAACTAGCTTCTGCTTACTACTATGGATGCTGTGGTCCTTGGACAAAAGGGAACAGCTTATTTGATGATTAAAAAAAAATAGACAAATGCTTCAGGAATTTTTTTTTCTTGTGTATTAGGACTCAGTAGCCTGTACAGTATTGAGCAGAAACCTGTCATGGGAGGGGGAGGCGGACAAGACACAGTGTTTATTATAGATTCAATAGCTTGCTTGGTAGTTACCCAAATAGCTGAAGAAATAAATCTTTCCTGACAGGGCTCTGCCAAGTTCAGATCTGTTGGCTCATCCGGTCCGGATCCCAGTCTGCGTTTGCTACCTATCAAATGCTTCATGGCGCTATGTACGAATGAGTCCTTCAAGTTCTAAGAACTGGACTTGCCCCATCTCTCTAAGAAGGCTTTCCTGTAAGAGGATATGTGATCAGAATTATCTCCCTGGAGTCTGTCTAATTTCCCTCTTCCCTGGAGTGTTTTTTGTCTTCCATCTCTCGTCTGGCCTTTCTGTTGATTGAAAGTGCTGCTTGGGTGGGGAGGGGAGCTATAACCTTTGCCCGGGGCTTGGAGACATTTGCCTTACTTGAATTTACTTTCATGAGGACTTTTGAGACCTAAATATCTCAAGAAAAGGACTACTTTTGTGATGTCAGGGAGAGTGATTTCCTTCTGACTCTGTAGTGGACGTTTTTAAAGTCTTAGTGTGCTCAGTTGTCATTTAAGCACCTGAAGCCCCAGCAAAGTCTTCAGAGGGATCACTTGTTTGGGTGAGAGGATTTAATTTTCCGTGCCCGTTCAGTCTCCAGCACTGAGCATCTGGGGTGCTGTGCTGTGGACAAAGATCTTTGCTGAGGATATGCTTAGGCCAGGGGTTCTCAAACTTTGTGATACCACGACCCTGAGTGCTGGCCAGCAGTGGTGGGGGATGGGGATGGGGAGCCTGCACACATCAGCTGCCAACGCCATCTACCACTCGGCACCACTTCCCTGTACGACCATGCATACCCCTAGGAAGTTTGCGCCCCCCTTTTAAGTTGCTTACGACCCACAGTTTAAGAACCTCTGGTTTAGCTATAGCTACTGCTATGATTGCAGCTCACAGTAGACATCCTCAGGGTAGCTTTCAGCTGCACAGGTTGGGTGCTGCTGTTAGAGAAGCTGCTTTAGGTGGGTTTTGCAGGTTGTGCCAAGTTCTGCGCTGATGCTGCTAGCAGAGTCTTCTCGCTTGTGTAGAGCTTGCTCGGGTAAGTCCGCATAAGCTCCAGTCGCAGCGGTGTCTGTGGTATAAATGCACTTCAAGACTTCAGACTTAACTGCTATTTAGTGACCAATGAAGCAGCTCTATGCAACAAACGAGCACAGTTCTGCAAGGTAGTTCCTTATCAGGGTGGTGTGTACATGATCTTTACTGTAACCTAGGGGTGGGCAAAATATGGCCTGCGGGCTGTATCTGCCCCACCAATTGATCCTGGGCTAGGCTATGCAGCACGCAGACTCCTCCGGAAACTACCCTCCCCCACAATCTGGCTTCCTGTTGGTGCTGTGGCTGTGCAGGCCTGGTACTGCAGCCAGGCCCACATGGGTTGGGTCGCAATGCAGCACACCAAGTAGCTGTCCCACTTGCCCACCCAGTACAGTGAGTCACTGCCACCACAGCACCACTAGGAGGGCCACTCAGTCCACTGCATTGCATCCTATCCCATGTGAGCCCGGCTGCCGGAAACTGGTGTCAGGATTGCACAGCACCAACCAGAAGCTGGAGTGGAGAATGGATATGTGGGGGGAAGAAGTCTTCACAGGCAGGCCCAGGCCCAGCTGTGGCAGGGCAAAGCAGCACAGAGCACAGCCCTCTCTCCTCAGGCTGTTGGCAGCAGCCAGCAGGCCGGATAGAATCAGATGGGGTCTCCCTGCCCCCCACCCCATCAAAAGTTCACCAAAACTCATTAAGTGGTCCTTCAGCCCAAATAATTGCCCACCCCATCTCTAACCTGTTCTAGCACTTGGCAGAATATAAAACTTACCTTGTTTGGCCCACGGGCTATCCAGTCAGTCAGTTATTGGCAGAATTGTATCTGTGAGCCATGATTCAGGTCTCATAGATTATTATTTTCTCTACCTTTCCAGGCAATATCTAATTTGCCCTTTGTAGTAGCAGATACTACTGTGGTGAACAGCTGGCAGTCCTGGAGATGCTGCCTTTTCTTGTCATATTAATTTCCCCACACAGTCTGAAACATGTACCTTCTGGACAATCTGCCCCTTCTCCATTCCCTACTTGTAAGATACCCATAATCTCCCAAGGTAGCTCTGCCACTGCACCCAATAGTTATTAGCATGACAAGTAAAACTAGAATGGTCCTTAGAGTGCATTACCCCAAAGAAGTTACTGAACCAGAGTCTAAACCTGCTGGAGCGGTGGTTCTCAACCTTTTTTGTACCAGGACTCATTGGTAAAGATTGAGGACCAGCCCCCCCACCCCCAGCGTGTGGGGCAGGGAGGGTCCCCACGTAGCCCTTTGAAGGCTGGGACTCTGCCAGCCTGCAAAGAAAGTCACGGTTTCTCACATTTTCTCCTTTAAAGGAGAATCCATTTTTAAAGTTTGTTCGTGACCTTTTCGTATATTCTTGTGACCGACTTTCTGTGTTGCGACCCACGGGTTGAGAAATGCTGTGCTGGAGCATCCTAACAAGTGTTGACATCTGCATGTCAGAACATAGATGACCTGGCTGTCTGCAACCTTGAGTTCACAGTGCTAAGCATGCAGGAGATGATGATGATGATGGTGATTTCTAGATCATGGTTTCTGTAGTTATTTTAAAGGATTCACTTATGATATTTGCTATGTACTTTTCCATTAGCAGACAGAATAACTAATTTTGACTTGTATAAAAACCACCAGAACAGTAATGATCACTATCCCACTGGTTGGCATCGAGCACATCTAGGATGTATAAAAATTGATTGAAAGCTTGTGGAAAATAGGACTCATTTTCTCACTGACTCTCTAAACTCTTTCACCTTTTCCCTGAGGATCCCTGACATTTAAGACCCATTTATTTGAGTTTAATATCTTACGTTTCATCTGTTGTGCCATTTTATTTATTTATTTATTTATTTTTAGTGCCTCTTCATATCCAGTTTCCCACCTCTGCCAAGATCATGTTCAGTGGCATATGCACTGCCTATTCTTTTGTTAAAGGAGACTTGGGAAGATCAATGGTGCTGTAAAAGAATAATTAGTCATTTTTTTCCCTGTTACCTTAAATTGAATTTTCATTCTGTGTTGTATTGACTTTTTAACAGTTTATTGAGAGAGAGATTTGAGAGAGTCTGACTCTCCTCTGACAGGCTAATCAGTCAATTGCTAATAGACCTGTGATGCTCCACAGCCACTAGCTAATAGATTTTCTATTGTTGTTCCATCCCTGCTGATCAGATAATCTCTTTTTGTGGCTGAGCTAATGAACGCACAACGGCAGCTCACAGAACATAAGACCCTAATGTCTTCTCGCACACAGATTCCGTTCATTCCTGCTTTGTCAGATTCCAGCTACCATCTCCTGCCTGCAAAACCGGTGAATGTCAGTATGGGGAAAGGAACTGGGTTGAGAGCTTTGCAAACTGAGCTCTCCTAGCCACCCATACACCAGTTAGACTGTGGGAAACCGGACTTCAGTGTGTGCGCCGCAGCACAGACCTGAGAGAAATGTGGGGTTTGAGAGTCCAATTCACTGCCTCCACCTTCAACATGACTGCATTTCCAGGGGTGGCTGAAAGGACTTGTGGTCGTTCCTTCCTCTTCAGAACCTGAGGATGCAAACTGAATGGAAGTACAGAACCTATGGGAGTAAAAGAAATCAGAAAGGCACTTTATTTAAGGAGGATCCCGTGCCAGAGTAAGGGCCCGCTGCCCACATAAGCAAGCCTTTTGGCAGGGGTGAGCTTGTAGTTGGTAAAGCACTTCTAGTCTCTGTGTAGTGAGTCAGGCAATATGCAGACAGAAAAAGGATCCTTCACATGTGGACATGGCACAGATGACTTAATAGTAGCAGAGTGTGGTTGGGAGAACTTCCCAATAAAAACTAAACCTTTATCTATTTACTCTTGCAAGCATCACTGAACTGTAGATTGGGGTAGCCAGGCTCTGGCCCATGGGCTGTCATCCAGCCTATGGGTCTCCTCACAGGTCTGGAAATGTAGTGAAGGGGGGATCAGTGACAAAGTTTAATTGCTGCTGCCAAGTTTCCAGACCTGTGGAGATACTATTGGCGCACAAAGTCATTCTGCAGGCTGAATGATATGGCACATTTGAGCATCACTGCTGTAGATCAATTCAGCAAAACAAGAGAGGCCATGAGCAGTCTACTTGACTAGCACTGTTCCCAGGTTTAAGCATGTGCTTAAGTGCTTTGCTGGTTTAAACCAGAGTGATCTGCATTTTTAGCATTGGGACTAGAATTAGGATGAAAGACATGGACAGAAAATGGCATAAAGAGAAAAGAAACCTGGATACAAGAGCTGTATGGGTTTGGGGTGTTATAGTTCTGATTTTTGCACGATTGAATATCCTGGGTACTCTTCATTGGTTTAGGAGCCTTTCATTCCTCAAAAAGATCTGATTCTCTTTTTTTCAAACCAAGGTTTCTAGTTGGTTTTTTTTTTTTTTTTAAATTCTGTGTGGGGATTTTTTTTTTTTTTTTTAAATTCTGGGGGGGGATTTTTTTTTTTTTTTTTAAATTCTGGGGGGGGATTTTTTTTTTTTCTTTTCCCTCCTAAAATATTAAGAGGAAATACGAGGAAGGAACAATGACATACTCCTTCTGGGTTGCACACAGCATTTCCCTTTGAGAAATGAGTTGGGGGAGGCGGGGAGTTATTGATCGCTGTGATGCCTTTGATCTTTCACTGCTGTTTGTTTGCCCGTGTCTGTAATGCATATTTTGCATAGAAATTAATTGGCGATCACACAGTCCAGATAGAAAACGTGCATTTTGTCATATTTAGGACTACCATTGTGCATGCTTCCTAAGAAAAGAAATATACTACTCGTATAACATTTTCACTATCCAACTCAAAGTAAACTTTTTTGCCATTTTTATAATGATAGAAATAATCCAAACGAATTATTCCCCCCCACCAACTGCAGTGCTTCAAGATCCCTTTTAAGGGTGCGTGCCACTGGCCCTTGTGTGAGGAAGTAAATTGTGTCTTCCCCTGTCTGGTGCTTTGTGCCTGCCCCAGCTACCCTGGCAACACTTGCAGCTGATTCTCTAATGGTTGCTGCTTCTGCTGCCCTCTCCTGCCCCAGGCAGCTGCTGTCCCAGATGCCTCCATGCTCTCAGCATCGTATTCTGCTGCTGGCAGGGACACATGACAACTGCTCTTGCCTGGCTTATCCTCTCCACTCCTCCTACCCTCCTGGGGCAGCAAGAGAGTCTGTGGGTGAGATCTGCCAGCATGCAAGACCTCACAGGATCAGCCTCATTGGTAAGGGCTGATCTTGCTGCCTCAAGTACAGACTGGGGGGCAGGGAGGGAACAGACACTGGAAAAAGCAGGGTACAGCAGAATTAGGTCCTACTCCTGGTGCCCTTGTCTAGCACCGGCTACAGCAGTGGTTCTCAGGTTTATTTTAGCCTCAAGGCTCCTTCCACGTTTTCCAAATTTGGATTCTAGCTCAGTTTTTCCCAACTGGGGTAACGTGAAATTCGGAGATGTTACAGAGGGGTGTCTTGAGGGTAAAAAGGTGGAGAACCGTTCAGCTAAGCAAAAGGATTTCATACTAATAATGTGCTACAAAAGCAGCTAAGGTTGTTTGCTCCTGTGTGTGTTCCAGTATGGTTTTTAATTCCTGTGGCTGATCATGTGCAATCCTGTTTCTCATTGCCTATTTGATAAATTTCAACCAAAATAAATCCCTTGGTTTCTCCAGTCCTGAGATTGGCTATCCCATATGCAACCGCTTATTCCCTGTGGACCTGGTTCATCTCCCCTTCAAGTCTGTGCTTGCATTCATTTATCGTAGGGTACAAGACTTGACAGTAGGTCAGTGGAGCATGGATAGTTTTGTGTGCATCTCTGATTGATTATCCATGGCATGAAAGGGTTTCCCAGGTGAAAATTGGGAGATTGAGAAAGGACATGGATCTATGAGACGGTCATTTTCTTTCTCCAGCTAAGAGTATGAGGACCTCTTCCAGCTGGAGTTCCATCTAGCAGAGACTGCCACAAGGCAATAAGGTAGATGCCTGAACACCTTGCCAGTCTCGAATAAGATTAATACAATTCTGTTGCACCTAGCACATGAAAATGTGTTTGGGAGGTGCAGCTCATGTGCTGCATGAGTCACTCTAAGACTGGGACTGCCACACATTTTTGCATGAAAATGTACTTGAGAATAGAACTTAATCAAGGTCAGAGCACCCGGTGCACCTAACTTTAATGCTGAAGACTTTTCCTATCATCTCACTGTATTGAGAAATGAAACTTGCCAAGCAGGCATTATATCTTTGAACTATTGGCTCTTTGGAGAACGCTGTCTTCCAGTTGCCCTGCAACCGTGCTTTCTTTTTCTTTTGTTGTTTGAGCTAATGATTTGAATGGGTACATAAGAGCAATAATTCTTCATCAATAAAGTATGTGGGTGAGCATAAAGCTTCTTCCACAGTGCTGTTTCTCTTAAAAGCTAGAAAATTGCAGAAATCTAATGGAAATGTTTGTGCCCACCATTCAGCACACAATTGATCTTGCTAATTTGGGGATTGTGATATTGTTTAAACATCTGGTTCTAGATTCTTGGGTGTTAATAAAAATCTGTTATCTTCTAGAGACTTGAAGTTGAGGATTCCCGCACACCCTTTTAACACTGACAGGAAAGGCTTTGTTGGAATATGTTACCTAAGGGGTTGTTCCAAAAAAAAAAAAGACACTTAAAAAGAACCTGATCTGAGAGAAATGTGTTGTGGTGCACTAATGAGGCGGAGAAAGATGCTCAGGATTAGATATGCTAAAATTAATATACTTCTAATCCTATTCACCACCCCTTTCTGCTCTCATGTGTTAAAATGTGCATCTCTTGGGCATCTAAGCCTGTTTAACTATACATGTAATAGATGTGTTTTATCATGTAACATGGACTCTTATGAATATTTTATGTTAGCTATATACTGTTTTATGGGATCATATGTTACTTGCTTATTAACAAAAATAACACTTTTCTGAATAACTAGTTTTCCGTCTTATTTGGAGTCTACTTTTGGGGGGTTTTTTAATTTAGGAAAATTTTGAAAAATGTTTCAGTTAGAGACCATTCTTCTGGCTTTTGTGATCCTATCTTTCCATCCTCTTCCCATCCCTGCTTATGTCTCTCCCACCTTGTTAAAGAACAAGAGATATTCATGAAAGATGTCATCTTTCATCATCATCACAGTTGTTATAGTAGCAATTAAGAGTATGACCTGTTGTAGGGGGAAGACTTACAGAAATTAATGTTTTAAGTAAGGAGCAAATTGAAAATTTTTGCTGAAAATTTTTGGCAAATAAAGGGAATTGACAAAGCCAAATCTGAAAAACATGACAGATAGTATATATTTTTCTAAAGTTTCCCATAAGGTATTAACTGTCCTTTAAGGCCAGAGTAGCACACTTCAGACTGACTTGTCCAATTAACTATAGATGGGGACTTGGAAAATAACCCAAGTAGATTGCAGATGAGTTGAAGAAGGGAGAACTTTGGAAAGTTTAACAAATGCACAAGAGTACTGTGGCTACCTACAATTTATAAACATGGTGCAGTTTTTACGAACTGTCTAGACATGGCTACTTTCTTTTATATGTTGGAGTGTCATTTTGGCTGTCTGTTTATTTGTCACTTGAAAGGAGAGGGACATCTTGTGCTAGTGGCACCAGGACTGGGTGTCAGGAGACTGGGATTCTTTTTGTAGTTAAGCCTGCACTTAGTCTAAAACTTTCATGACCTGCATACTTAACAATCAAGTACCAAAACTCTATTTAAGCAACTAAATAAGTGGTCTGACAGAGGTGTTCAGCACTAGTATCTCTCACTCTTATTTCTAGTATGCTTAAAAATCAGTTTTCCAATTCAGCTTTCAAAAGCCTTCTTTGTTAGAAAGAGGCAAAAAGTTTTCTTTTCCATAATTTTCCCATCAGAATAAAAAGGGAATTTTTGTGAGGATCATGTCAGATGTGATTTTGAAGCACTTTGAGATTCCTAGGTGGAAAGCACTATACTTGCATGCAAACCATTGCTGCTATTATATTTTATTGTTACTAAGCTAGATTGTGTTACCATCCATTATAATCATGACCTAAAGCAGACGAAAGCCAGGTTGCGCATCTCTGCTCCAATCCTTTGAGCTGGTATACCTTTGTGCACTGAGGAGTCCCATTTGAGTTCAACAGGAAACTTTCCCCCCAGTACATATGGGCATTTATAGACATGTTCCGGGAGGTGGGGGGGACACTTCTAATTAGTGTGGCCTGCTAATTAAAGTGCCCAAGTGTCACACTGAAAAATGGCAGTAGGGCACTTTGAACTAAAGCTCCTCGAACAAGCTTTAGTTTAAAGCACCCTGCTGCCACTTCTCAGTGCAGGGACACTGATACACATGATGCTGGAGGCTGCTGTGTGCTCCAGCAGACTCTAGTAATAGTCTGCTCTGATGCGCTAGATTTACAGCGTCGGACCAGCCTCGCTGCATGTAAGTGTTTTGAGATTGGTCCAAAGTCTTGATATTTCCGCACTGTAAACAAACCAGTTTGTTCTGCAATAGTAGATGCAGGATTTCTGCTGTATCAGCATGTTGATACCCAGAGTTCACTTGGGCATTCAGATATATTCTGCAAGATGGTTGTGCCAGAAACCTCCTTTTTTGGAAAGCCTACACTTAAGTAATAAACTGTCAGCTCTAAATAGCCTTGCATTTGTTGCCTACATATTAGAGGTGCACCAATATATCAGTCATATATCAGATCAGCACTGTTAAAAGGAAAATTAACGTTATTGGCCATCAGCTTTTTTTGGCTGGTGTAGCCAACTTAATGTCACCAATGAATGCTGCATGCATGTACACAGATGCAGCATGCATTTGGCCAGGAATGCAGCTGAGCAGCTTGGAGAGCAGCATCCAGGTGGTAAGTGTGTGTGTGTGTTGGGGTGGTCGGGGGCAGATTGAGGCCCCCACAGTGAGGGAGGGAGTGGGTCAGGGGCAGGCGCTGACCAGCCAGGGAGGCGAATGAGACCCTGCTCGTCCAGGAGCACAAGAGGGTGGAGTGGGGGCAGCTCCCCACCATTGTGCACACTCCAGGAGAATGCATGGGGAGCATATGCTCCCTAGATTTGTGTGGGGCAAGGGTGCATTGCTGGCTTGGGACCAGCAGCTGCGCCAGCCTCTTCGCAGCAGGGGGGCTGGGCTGGGGCTGTACTCAGGGCAGGGCAGGTGGCAGTGGTGCT
>NW_017728995.1:63991121-63991940 GCF_001723915.1 Gavialis gangeticus
AGGGGGGCTATAGCCCACCCCATAGCCCCCCACTCCCAGCACCATTGCCACCTGCCCCGTCCTAAGTGCAGCCCCACTGCTGGGAAGAGGCTGGCACAGCCACTGACCCCAAGGCCACAGCACACAGCCCTCCCTTGCCCCATGCATAAATCCAGGGGGCACATGCCCCCCATGCCTCCTGGGGTGTGCTCAGTGGCAGGAGCCACCCACAGGGTTGTACTCACCACCCTGGCTGGGCAGTGCCTGCCTTGCCCCTGCCCCCAACCCCACTCTCTCCCTCACTGGATGGTGGCCTCAATCTGCCCTGCCCCTGGGCCAGTGCCCCTTCCCCGCCACAGACTTACTGTCCAGGTGTTGCTTGCCAGGCTACGTTCCTGTAATTGAGCTATCTGATCAATATTAGCCATCAGTACCAGTCAAGAAAATCTTTTATTGGTACACCCCTATTGTATACATGTGATACAGGCAGTCCTCAACTTAAGATGTTTTGAGTTGCAACAAATGGCACTTAACGACATTTATAAATTGACAAGCTGTTTCGACTTTTTGACATCAGTTTCGGTTTTACAATGCTTGATGTGACGTGACACCATGCCAGCAAACAATGCCCATCTCCCTGGAGAACATCTGTCCAAACTTCCTTGGACACTTTCTTTAAAAAAGCAGGCAAGACTCCAGAAAAACCTGTAGCCAAGACCCCTTCAAAAAGTCCAGCAAAGTCACCTCAAAGAAGTCCTTCCAAATTGATATGATTGCTATTTACAATATCAATACACTATATTACTCATTTATAATTGAGTACAAAATTCTGTATTATTT
>NW_017728995.1:63996940-63997191 GCF_001723915.1 Gavialis gangeticus
TCAGGGGCAGGCGCTGACCAGCCAGGGAGGCGAATGAGACCCTGCTCGTCCAGGAGCACAAGAGGGTGGAGTGGGGGCAGCTCCCCACCATTGTGCACACTCCAGGAGAATGCATGGGGAGCATATGCTCCCTAGATTTGTGTGGGGCAAGGGTGCATTGCTGGCTTGGGACCAGCAGCTGCGCCAGCCTCTTCGCAGCAGGGGGGCTGGGCTGGGGCTGTACTCAGGGCAGGGCAGGTGGCAGTGGTGCT
>NW_017728995.1:64002191-64021833 GCF_001723915.1 Gavialis gangeticus
GGCAGTCCTCAACTTAAGATGTTTTGAGTTGCAACAAATGGCACTTAACGACATTTATAAATTGACAAGCTGTTTCGACTTTTTGACATCAGTTTCGGTTTTACAATGCTTGATGTGACGTGACACCATGCCAGCAAACAATGCCCATCTCCCTGGAGAACATCTGTCCAAACTTCCTTGGACACTTTCTTTAAAAAAGCAGGCAAGACTCCAGAAAAACCTGTAGCCAAGACCCCTTCAAAAAGTCCAGCAAAGTCACCTCAAAGAAGTCCTTCCAAATTGATATGATTGCTATTTACAATATCAATACACTATATTACTCATTTATAATTGAGTACAAAATTCTGTATTATTTTTGGTGAAAATAGGGTATCGGGCCTTGATTCAGGAACTAATCCCCCATTTATAACACTCTTCCTGTGGGGAAAATCGGTTCCGAGTTACAATGTTTCAACTTAAGACATGGTTCTCAGGAACCAATTGCGTCTGAAGGGTTCCGAATACAGGCGGTTCTTGGACTTAAGGGATGGGGGGGGTGAGAGTGCATTTATTCCTATTGCAGTAATGGCAGCTCTTTAAACTGCTATTATGGCTGTCTTTGTTGTTGGACCCAATTATACCTGGAGCTTTTGAACGTGAAGGGGAGAGGGGCAAATGACGATTTTTTAGTTAATACCCACAGTCTCACATGCCAGCAAGTCAAATGAGACTACCCATTTGCACTGCTTGTACAAATTTGTTTGGTCATGTTTGTAATCTAGTTTTAAAAAGTGAAGTTTTCTTCAAACTTAACTTCATTGAAAAGAGAAGGCTTCAGAGGCCAGTACTCTCATCAAACTCAGTGATAAATCCACTTCAACCTCAAGATGTTGACATAAGTGAGAACAGCTATTCCAGGGTCAGAGCCTGGAGTCAAAAGGGAGAAAAAATAAAGTAACTCCCAATAAGCTGTCCTGAGAAAAGTTGACTGATAAGGGGGGAAATGGGCAACAGAAGCATCTAGGGAGCTTGGAAAGGAAAAGTTTTATGGGAAAGGGAGCTTGTAAAAGTTTAGGAAGGAAAAAATAGCTGTATTCCTGGCTGTGGATTTTCTGAATATGGTAACTAAAAAAAAAAAACCTGATAATGGTATTTATCAGAGATTTTTAAAAAAAACAACCCAAGCATAGTTGATAGCAGCGTATGTGTGTAGGCTTTGAAAACAAGTCAAAGGAGCCTAAGAAGTTGTCACTTTAAAATGTCCTTTTCCTTTAGGTCCATAATTTTCAAAGGCTGAATTTCCAGAATAGCTCAGCTTTGACTGTCATGTCAACATCCATCCCCTTTTCTTCAAAATCTGGCCACTTAATTTGGTGTCATGCTGGCAGTTGAGTCTTGTATATGCTGAAGATAAAACAAAGCCCTTTGACCAATGGTTGCACAGGGCATAAGGTTGAACATCTTCATAAAAGTACACCCCTTCACTCCCCAATTTGGCCCTGTAAACTATTATCCTAGGTGGCAACACAAATGGTAAAAGTTCTGAATGAAATGATCTGATTTCATTATCCTGCTTTTAACGCTAATGTAAAATCTGCTGTAAAGACCCTTACTCTTCTTTACGTGTCTTCTGTAACTTGTCTGTGGGTATAGACAGCTGTAACAATCTTATCACAATCAAGGGTACTAATCCAAGTTGTTAGGATGCAACTGTTACCTCTGCAAATTCTGAGAATATATTTTGTTAAGCATACCTTGAAGTCCATATGACCTCTGTTGAAGTCAGTAGAAAAGCTCAAGTAGCACATGTATAGCTACTGCGTTTAAAAAAAAAAAAAAAAAGGAAGACGGTGTCCTTTATGATCGCTGTTGTCACTGGAGACAAGCATTGTAAAGGATAAAAAAACAAGCTATTAAGATATAAAAATAGACAAACATAACAAATTAACGGAAGGGATATGGAGCTCCCAGCCTCTGACACCCAATCCACTAATAAAAGCTCCATCTACCAAAATATTCAAATTGGTGTTGTCCCATCAAACTGAAAGTGACACTGACAGGTACCTATGTCATTATGGCCCTAGATACCTTACTCTCTCCATGCACACGGCAGTCAGCTGGGGATACTGGTGGCAACAGCAGGAAACGAAAGCTTATTTTGTTGATTCTGATTAGAGGGTCCTTAACCACAACAGGAAAAACAAAGCAGCCTGGGAAAATCATTGAAACCACTTTTTTGAGGTTACTGATTTGTTAGGAAATGATTAATTTGATCCAAAAGTATAAACGCACATTTTACTCTGAAAAGATAGCATGGAAACAGTAATATTGTTCTGCACATAGGATTATTGTTTCACTTGCCAAATAATATCTGTCTCGTGCAGATCTGCACAATGGGAAACTGTGTTGGAACTTTAACTTGTGTTGGAAGGTCTTTAAAGGTGAGTAACATGGAAATATTTTTAAGACAAGTAGACTGATAATGAACAGTTCGGCAATTCCACATGTGTGTGCATGCACACGTGCTTTTGATGTTTTATTACTAGGCCACATTTTAAATCCTCCATTATCCACGTGGTGGTTTAGGTGTCACAGTGAGAACCAGATCTGAAACTTTTGTAAATCTCTTTTATTATAATGCATAATAGATATGTGTCTATAGATCTGTAGAGACGGGTTTGATTTTTTCTGGGAGGGAATGGGGGAAATGGATGTGAAAAAATTAAAGATCCCAAGCTGGAGATAATTTGAAGCCGAAGGAAGGAGTCGTTTATATGAAATGGAATGCGAGGACAAAGGGGAAGTATGATCTGTTGTTACGTGGCTTTTAGAAAGGTTTCTGTTCTCGTGCAAGGCCCTTCAAGTAATTGTGTTTTTGAGTTGATGCCATGACATGGAAGATGCCCTAAATCTTTAACCTTTGGGTAGATTCCATTTCTCTCTCTCCTTTTCATTATCCTTCTCCTGCTCCCTAAGACTTTCTGCCATTTCACTGGGCTAGGCACCTACCCATTCAACAGAAATTCTATCTCCTGTCTAATGCATCTGCCCCAATACAGCAATGTCTCTTGATCAGCTGTGGGAGAGATTTCTGCATGCAGCAATTGTTGTCACTTTCCTTTCCTTCACATCTTACCTTCTGTAATTTTAGAATCCATAGGAAATCCTCAGGACTGGTCATCCTTTCTTTGCAATCCTAGAGAAACTTCCATCTCTACAACATCTGGAAATATACTATTTTTTAAAACTATCGTTCCAGGAAAGCTCAGATCCCCTAAATCCAAAGAGGCACAAATTTTATTTTTAGAGATTCTTTTTGTGAGTGTAAAACATTGCTTTGGGAAGAGCAGCTAAAAACTTAAACTGTATTGAGGATGAAGAAATGAAGTTGTATAAAATATTAACAGGCAAGATTTGAGGCAGACTTTACAATGAAGACAAATCCAGAATTATTACTATTTTTCTTATTTAAGAGCACTTTCGAAATAAATAATAAATGAAACTTGGTCTTATCCAATGACCCAACATTTTCCACTCCTTGTCTCATGCCACAATAAAGCTGTCTTCAGTTTTGGGCATGCCTTCTCCAAAAGGGCGTTTTGGACATTAGGAGTTAATTTCTGTACTATTTTCTAATTTTGTTTTGGTTTCCTGCCAGCCTAATCCATATCTCATTGATATCAAATAGACTCCTATGGCACATCCAGAGATGCATTGACATTTGGTTCCCTGGGAACAAGTAGCAGTGGTGCACCTTGCCACCACTTCTTGTCTCTAGGGAATGCCTGTGCCACATGCTTTGGTGTGCAGCAAGGAAGCACTGTGCTGGCCTCAGCAGCCTTACCTGCGGGCCTCCCAGAGCTGCAGCCGCAGCAATCGTGCCGGGCAGAGCCTGGCCAGCAGCCGCAGAACAGCTCCAAGCAGCCCTGCTCCACTTTTTAGCAGCGCATGCTGTCCAAGTATGCGCTGTTCTGGGGTGGGGGGTGTTTCTTCCATGGACCCTCCAGGGGGTTTTAAAAAAAAAAAAAAAGGCAGAAAAAAACAAGAGTGCACACTCAGGCAGCATGCTTTTGTGCCATGGAGAATGCCAGACTGCGTGTTTTGTGACACTGCAGACGTGTTTGTAGTGCCACATACCACATGACCACGCTCTGGATATACCCCTGCTGACTTGAGGAAGAATTGGATTGGACTCTCAATCTCTGAAATTGCTTCACTTGCTCTATTCAAAGTGTGTTTTCCTCCAAGTGAGAATCTTAGAAGTAAGAGGACATGGTGAGAGAGAAAACAGTGTATAACTCAGTGGCAGTAGCATGTTGACTGATGCCCAGTGCTCAGCCCCCAGGCCACAGGCCAGCAACATGCAGTACTGGACATTTACTGTGGAGCTCCACACTGGTCCAGAAATTTGATGGCTGCCAAATTTTCAGGCCCACAGGAAGCCATGGGCCTTGCACACTGGATTGGGCTCCAGGTCCCAATCCTGTCATGCGGAGATAAGGCTGGGGCCCAGTCATTGTGCCCAGGGGAGGCGGGGGGGGTGGTTGTGGCCCCAAGACCCAATTCTGGTGTGCAGGGTCTCCAGTTCACTCCTCTGCCCTGAGATAAGGCAGGGGGGGATATGGAGCTCAGTGGAGATGCAGGTTAGTGGGTTGCTATTGAAGCAAGAAATCTTTTTGCCTGCCCCACCCCTCAAATGTGAAGCTCCTCCATATGGCAAAAGCCACTTTTGCAGTATTTGCCCCCTTTTGGGGATGCTTTCTGTTTTCTACCTTTTCTTCCTTCCTCTCTCTTTTTTCTTTTATAAATAATAATAATAATAATAATAATAATAATAATAATATTTTATATAATGTGTATTTGTAGTGAAAATAGAGCTTGTAGATGCTTTTACAAATGTACTTTAAATTTAAAGTAAGTTGTACCATGTAACAATGTTAGCAAGGGCAGGAATCTGTATGGAGCGGGTCCCTGAATGAATCATGGTTGATTGTGTAACACAGTAGCTAGTCTGGATAAACAAGTTAACGAGCGAAAATTAACACCTACAAAACTACAGACCAAGAAGAGGAAAGAAGCAATACAGAGCCAGGAACTCCCTGAAACTTCACTGTTAAAGGTAGGGAAGACCCTGTTTGAACTAATCAATGCTGGAAACAGACTCTTGGGGATGAAATACCCCCCTGATCAACCACTTCCAGAGCTCTATTCATCACAGCAGTGAATCAGTCAAAACTCATTAATGGACTCCCAAGACTGCATGTACCTGCGGACGTGACCCCTGGGGCTGACAGCTACCATCCAGCAGCTACCAAGAGGGACGTCACTCGAGGTCAATGACCCCTGGATTGGGTAAGCCTGAGAATTGGGGAGTCACCAAAGTCTGCCAGAGAGGGATAAAAGGCAGCAAAGAATGACCCTCAGGGGCACCCTCTTTGACTTGACCAGCACCATGGCTGTCCAGCCAGAAGGACCAGCCAGCAGCCCCCTCCTGAAGCAACATCGCACTGAAAGAAGCCTTAACTGGCCATCGATGGCAGACTCCAGCGCTTGGGGGTAGGTGTATCTTGACACCGGTGCTTAGTGTTCATAGGTAGCTACTGTGAGTGTGGTTATGTGTGTGTGTGTGTGTGTGTGTGTGTGTGTGTGTTTTTGAGAGGATCAGCACCAAGGTTTATGGTCTGACTTTTGCATCCATCCAATAAATTAGAATTTTATGATGATCCTGTGAGTTGGTCCTTTGTAGCCAACACTATCATATGGCCTTGGGAGGAGCTTCCAGAGGTGGAAATGGGTGCTTAGCCTTCTGGATGCTTTTTGTGAAATGGTATTTATCCCGCTTATACCTTTTGGGCTATTCCTTTTTTAATATGACATCTACCTTTGCCGTCCTGATGATGGGAGTTTTGGCAGTGGTCTCTTACACTGAGCTGCTGTCATATATTGTTGTAATGCTATGATGCAATGTGTTGTGCAAAGAATGCAGGTATTTTTAAGGGCTTGGGTCTGTCACAAAAAGAGATTTCTAATAATAAACTGCCAACTGTCTTTTGAGACCCTGCTCATTTTGTTTTTTTAAGAAGGAAAAAAAAAGGCAGCTCTCACATTGGCTCTTAGCATCCTGCCATCATGAATACTTTTATTTCTTATTACATTAATTAAAATTACATCTGTTTTGTGGAAAAACCGATATAACTTCGTAGAATTTGCAGATACCTTGAACTAAGAGAGAGACTTAATACATACAGATTCCTGAGCAGTCTGACACTGAGTATTTAAACTCAGTAAGTGTCTCAAAGCGAACACGAGAACCGAAGAAGCGGTTTTTGGAAGTCTATACCAGGCTACATTACCTAGGAGTAGAAGTTCTTGTCTAGAGGGCCTTGCTGTTCCACCCAGTCATAACTATTGCCAAATTTGGGGTCACAAAATAATTTTTCCCTTAAGTTAGGTTGGCATGGACTGAAAGGGTTTCATATTTCCTCTGAAGCATAGAGCACATTCCTTTTTGTAGGCTCTTTCGAATATATATTTACCAGGTATTCTGGTGCAGTGAATTGGCATATTGTCCTCCCTGCTTTTGCTTTAGAGCACATTATGGCATATTACTGGTGTTTTGGGTATAGTACCTTTTTACTTGGAGGTGGAAGTGGGGTTGAAGTGGCAGTTATTGTAATCATTATGTAAATGATTGCCCATGAACATGGAACTCAGTGGCCTGGGAAGCACCTTCCAGGCCTGTGGTTTTGCGTGCTACCTATCTTTGTAGTCGCAACTGGCTGGTAATATGCCACTTGACCATTTACCAAAATACAGAGCTATATACCTGCCTTTCCATGTACCTACCTTTTCAGTGCATTCTAAAGGCACAGCTTGCATGATGGTGCCTTATGACATGACCAGCTTGGTGGTGGCAAATGAAAAATGTCTCAAAGCAGCTTGAAACTCTGGCTTCCAGTTTGGGTGGGAAGCTTGACTTCTCATCCATTTTGTTCCAGCATGCTTTCTTAAATATTGATTTCTAGAGACCTCTCGTTGATGCAATCCAGACATGGCAAGCTGCCATAAGAACCTGTGGAGAGGAAGGAAATATTTCATGGAACTCTTTGGAGCTTTTCAAGTAGGCTTAAGTCGGCCTACTGGGGAAAAGCTGTGGTCCCTAGGCAGATGTGTAAGAAGCGTCTGGTGAAATCATCACCCTACTAATGCTGCTTTAGGCAGGAGTCAATAAATGTAGCTGTTGGCTGATCCTCAGAATAGTACTGTTCTGCAGGCCACAGGACTCTGTTTCACCAGGGACAAGTGAAGTGCACTCATATTCCAACTCTCCTTCTTAGGTTGGCTCTTTGGCGAATCATGGTTTTAGGTTTCATCCCTCAGTCTGGGAAACCAGGAAACTATTTCATTAATCATCTATCCAAATATGTCTGCATATTATATGGACTGTATTGTTTATAAAAGGAAATCACTATTAAATGGTTAATAGTAGAGGGGAGGGAGGGGAGAGAGGAACACTCCTGTCTCCATTAAAACAAATTTCCTTGAAAAGAAATGGTTCCATTTTCCTTTAATGAGTTTCTCTACAAACAAAAATGAATCTCAAGGGCTCCTGCTGTGCTTCTTTTGCTTAAAGTGTGCATGCAAGCTACTGTAGAAGGTAGTTGGATGCAACTTTGAGATAATTCAGTAATTCTTTCTCATCTAGGATGTGGGAAAAGCATAGCATGAAATATTTTTCCTTTTGAGTCCATGAACCTGAAATTAATTTGGTAGAGGGCCCAATAAAGCTTGACAGGTTTTGTTGGGTTTTTTTTGTTTTTTTTTTTTAATTTTTCCCCTCCCACCCCACAACTTTCCCCTCCTCTGCAGGGGGACCCAGTTAGGAGCAGGCTGACATTTTAGGGTATGAAAAGACATAAAATTTTAAAGGATGTTGGAGTGACTTCCAGCACTTATTTTGTCATTCTGCTGAAGGCACTGGCACTATTGAGCATTGTGTTTGTCGGTTGTTGGTGTTGTCATCTTTTACTACTGTAAATACAGGCACTAAAAAAGATTTGGATCCAGAATGTAGTTGTCCTACGGAAAAAAAATCACTCGAGGAGGAACAAAATCCATAAGCAGGGTCATTTCTTCAAAGCAGCAGGCTGGAGCTATTGCATTAATACATCCTGTTATACTTGCTGGCCCCTTTGTACTCTTTGAAACTTTTATGCCAAAATAACCAATTAACACATCTGATTGTGGTTTGTAAGGGAGATGTACTGCTTCCTCGTTCTCAGAGTCCATTATGAGCCACTTCATTGGGAAAAAAAAAAAAACACTATCCATAATTCTCCGTAATGAAAAAGGGATTGGTGGGGGTTAGGGGGAAGGTGGGGAAAAACCCAGATGGGATTGGGATGGACCTCATCTAAAAATATATTCCAAGTGACATGCTTTCTCTTGTTTCTAAAATTTATTTTCATTGCACGTGCATGGCTGTAATCTGCACACCATTTTCCTCCTGAGCCTACATCTACAGAAGCCCTATTTTGGCAGAGAGCTTCCTTCAGGTTTTGCATATTCTTTTGAGACCAAGCCTTTTGTGGTTTGTATTTCCTGTATGTTCACCTATGGGTAACTTGGGCCAGAGATTGCTTAGGGGTATTTTGTCTACTGAAGAAATGATTAAATGAAACCTGCCAGGAAGTATTATTTATGTTGGATCATCTTAAACTTGCCACTTGATAGCTTTTTCAGAGCTACAGCTGTAAAGTGAGAAAAATCTGAGGCCTTTCAGTGTTAGTGGAGTATGCTGTCATTCTGTTGATCCCATTTTAATTTTTGGTCTCCTGCATTCACTACAATAGCTGCATATCTTTTCCATTTCTTAATTCCTTTAGAATTAAAGCTTTTATTTTTAAATGCAGCCAGAAGCCCCATTTGTCGTCATACCTATTCTAAAACTTTGAGGGGCAGAATAAGATTCCTGTAACTCCAGTTCCTTTAGATGGTTTAGGATTGAAATAGGAAGAAAAAAGACAAGAATACACTTCTACAGACACTTAATAATTTATATTTTTATAGTAAAAACACAAGTAACGATAGTCCAAAAACAGGACAAAGTAAATCAGTGTAGTCACCAGAATAGCTGGTGTTGCTCATTATACACAATACTGTTTATAGTGATGTATTTGTGAAACTTTATATAGTATATATTGATATATTACTACATAATAGCTCTTTTACTGATTTTTTTGAAAAGTAGCTGCCAATTCTCTTTTAAAGCTTCCTATGGATTGTTTCCTGGGTACCCATACCAAAACCAGCTCACTAGGATTTGTTGCATCCTAGCTAAGGACTCCTATTAGGCAAACTCTGTAAGCTCTTCGAAGCATGAACTTTGTGCTGCGTGGTTGTACAGTGCTTAACTCCATGAGACCTGCTTTGATTAGGACACCTTGTACTAACTGCAGGACAAATAAATGATGGATGGGGTTTCTTAGTTTAAAAATACAAAGCAATACATAAAAAAATATTGGTCAATAAAAAAATATTGGTCACACTTTATATTAAGGTCTGATTTACAAAGGTTTAGTGGTAGATGGAGATTATGAGCACTTCATATATACAAACACACTGGTAGAAGACATGATAGTTGTAAGCCATGGGCATAAGCAATTAACTACAGACTACAACAGACTGTTAACTGTAATAATTTAACCACAAATTAAACATATTATTCACTGTTTATTATTTCAGGGCTGTCAAAGATAACAGCCTGTGGGCCAGATCTGGCCTTCAGAACTCACATCATCCAGTCCACAGTGCTCTTAGGGCTGGATGGGCTGTATTAATACTTTTATAAACACATAAATGCAGCCTTAATGCAAACCATGGCTGAAATTTTCCTGGAATTTAATGCTGTTTGGAACTAGCGGTATAAGGCTTGAAATTACAGCATGAGTTTGCCCTGTTATGCATCATATGTTGTCCTAGTTCTGCCAGTGCCTTGCTGCATGACATTGGGCAAATCAGGTCTTCTCTCTGTGCAGCTGTTTCCCTTCCCACTCCTTGTCTTGTCTGTTTACAGTGCGGGTCTTGAGGAAAAGCTTATCCTATACGTGCATATGTTCATGCCGTGCCTAGCACAGTGGAACCCCAGCTTTAGTTGGGGGTTGTCTCTTGGTACTGTTGTAATATAGTCAATAACCCAGCAAATATGCGTCAGCTTCCCATGGGTGCCACTTTTTTGTCCTTTAATGTAAAGGCTTTTTTGTTGAAATATGTAAAATCAAGATAAAAATCCCAGGATACTCCAATACAATTAAAAATAAATTGGTTCCTTTGTAAAAACACTGAACACTCCAGTTGCTTTAAAGAAAAAGGGAAAGAGGGTGGAATTGCTGTATTGCTGTCTAGATGGAAAACATTTCAAATATGCATGAAAAACTCTCAGCCTGGGGGGCGGCAGAGGTTGGGAAATGGAATGCCTTTTTTTTTTTTATCAGCTATGAGAGACGATTTGCTTTCAGCCTCACCTCTGATCCCCATAAAAGAGTTTATTGAACTCTGATGCTTTTCAGAGCGACTTGAAGGGCATGTTCTGATTTTTATTTCTCAGAGAAAGTTGAAAGGATGACAGTACCTTCACGGTCTCCATTTCCTCTTCTGGAGTTTAAAAACCACCCCCAAAACCCTCTAGAGAGAGGGTGTTTTTGTTAGCTGTATTAATACTTCCTTACTCCCTAGTAAAGTGACGAGGAATTCAACACAAGTCTGTTATGTCTCCAGTTGTTCAGAAGCATGAGGGATGGGCATATTTTGTTCCCCCTTGCATCTCTCCTGGTAATGAGCTAAAGGGCCCTTAACAAGGCTTAAGTTTGTGTATGGAAATAACCAAGGATGAAAGCTCCTTGCTGACCTGCTGTATTATGAACAACAATTTTGTTTTCAAAAAACAAAGCAAAATACCACCATTTGTTTACAAATCTGATACTTATCCTTTGGTTGCATTTCCTGTCTTATATGTTGAAGGCTATTAATGAGGGACAAATACCTGAATGACCAACAATCAGCTATGGATTCTTGGGTGGGGGGAAGGGGGCATATGCATTCAGCAGTTGCTGAATTTGTTAATTAACACTACCTATAAGTTTTTAGTGGTATGCGACTTCAGGAAGACTAGAGGGGGTACAAGCATATTTGCAGCAGCTGTTTCCTCAGGCAAGCAGAAATATTGGTTGTAGACTTTTTCCCTCCCTTTCTTTTCTCTCTTGATGGCAGGGGATCGCCGCCTCCTAGTCCTGTTTTTCCTGAACTCTTTAAATGCATCCATCCCTCCAAAGCTTGATGGAGGAGTTAAGGAATAATTGTAAGATGGTTGATAACATTTTTCTAAACATCAGATGTAATAGAAGAGTGATCTTATGCATGCAGTAATGAACCTTGTACTGTTATGGTTCTGTGGAGGGCATTAATGACTGAAAATGCCTTCCCTCTTTCCCTTTTAACCAAGTGTTTTTCAACCTTTATTCATTTGTGGACTCCTAAAAAATTTCAGTTGGAAGTGTGGACCCCTCTGGAAATTTTGAGGGGAGGTGAGGACCCCTTTGAGTTGTAAGTGTGGGTATTCACATACTTTTGATTGATCATAGTAATCTTTCACAGACCCCCAGGGGTCCATGGACCACAGGTTGAAAACCAGTGCTTTAACCTATAGTGACAGTCCTGAACTGGCCTTTGCTTTGGTAGCCCCCAGTACATTTGGTAGCATTGGTCAGGAGAGAGAAGAGGCTGTGGATATTGACTTTATCTTCAAAAAAGGAGTCCATTTCTCTGGGCACAGAAATAAAATTGGTCTGTGGGTTTGAGTTCCCTGCTTTCCACCATTATTGTTTCTCTGGCTGGACTTCTAAGGGAAAAATTGCTGCCTCCATGTGCTTAGCTTCCCTCATGCTCAGCTGCCCACTGACGATACCTATCTTATCCTTGTAATCCTAAATACCACCTTGTTCTTTTCATTGGCTAACTGAATGAAAAAATATAGAATTTGCCTGTATATGGGAGCTTTTATATTTTCCTGGACCATATTGTTACATGGCAGACTTTGTGCTTACAGAATCAGGGGCTGGAAAACACTGATCATCTCTTTCTCATTTATCAGGTGAAAGTCAGCCAGTCTTTCTATTGCAAGACTAGTCTTTGTCTAGATCTTTGAACTGTCCTGCTCCAGAGCCCACTGATTCCTTTTGGGTGTCTGCCCATTGACTTCAGTAGGCCATATTCAGGTTCTTTATTGTTTTCTGGAATGCATTTGGTCTGAGACAAAAAGAAATGCAACACTCCTAGAACTCTTGGTATCATCTCTGAACCAAGGTTTCTAGAGTTTGCATTTCTTACTGTTTTCTCGCATGCTGAACGTGAGCAGGTTCTGCTGGACCATGTTCCTTTGCTTAACAATGGAAGAATTGTTTTCTTCTCTGTAGAAAGTATTTCTGATTTATTTTTTTTCCCTGCCATTTGTCCACAAGGGGCAATTCACGCAGTTTAGAGCAATTCAGGCTTTTGCCAGTGAAAAAGTTAACTTCTTCCTAAATGTAATAAATTATCAGCTAATAATTGATAGGAAATACCATCACTCCATTGTAGTATATGTGGGTTACCTATCCTAACATTTGTCTCCTGTCTGGTGCTTGTGCCTTGTGAATCATCATCCCTTTCTTCCTAATGGGTTTTCTGCCTCATAGTTCAGTTTGCCTGCACAGTAAATTCCTCTTTTTTTATACTGTTAGTTCCCTCTCTGTATTATGCATGAATCTTCCTGCTTTTCAAGGCCTCAAGGTCTCTAGCTCCATAAATATTCCATAACTAGAAAGGCCTTGATGCTGTCCCTCTGGACTGGTAGTGATTGGGGAGAGGAGGTGGCAGAAGGAAGGGGATGGGGTAAACAATCAATAAAATATCAAATTGATCCTACCATCCTCTGCCTTCTCCTACGTGTAATACCCAAACTGATTTTTGGGGAGATTTTTTTTAAATATCTGTGCTGAACATATTTGTAGTTCCATTGGGATGCTTTTGAAGTCCATTTGCGTGGGAATGGAACAAGGTTTGAATGCAGTGAAGTGTAATCTTCTTTTTATGCATCAACTTTTATAGTTTTGATCATTAGACAATGGTGGTTTAATGATGTATCATAGAGTGTGATCTTAGCAATGCAGCCTCCGCAATTGCAGGAGTGAAATGTTTGATTTATCTACCCCACATGGTGGCTGTGGTTTCAGTTGCTCTTTTTCAAATCCACGTGTTGTTTATATGCAGGCTTTGTAACTCCTCATTTCCATTCCTATTGCCAGAGCAGCACCTGCTGGCTAAAATTTATATAATTACCTTCCTTGGTTGACACATTTACTTTCTTTAGAACTTGTGTTCTGTCACTTATTGTTCTCTTCTTTCCAGTTTAGATGGCTTTGCCAGTTGCCAAAGCAGATAAACTGTCCCCATGTCCTCAATTCCCTGTGTCAAGTATAACCAGAGATGAGGAAGTCACAAAGTAGACTTCTGCTGTGCTCTCTGAATCAGAAACTTGGTACTAGAACCTCCTGTTCAGATCTGGTTTTGGGTCTTTAAATGGGATAAAATGGCTCTGGTCTCCACTATGCTATTAAATATAAAAAAGTCCATGCCTCAGAACTGCAATACAAGGTGGCACTGTTGTTGTTATTTTTCAAGAAATGCCACTAAGCTGGGAAAGCCATGATGGGGGGTGGAGGGAATTGGCAAAATGTGTGGGCAACTAGCTCAACTTTGGTCTAGAGTGGTATGTAATCAGTATTGTGATGAAGAATTTGCCCTGGAACTTGCATGCACATTTTAAAGTGTATGTTGGCAGAGAAGAGGGTGAAAGATAAGAGCTTTGTTTTGCTTCCTCATTCAGACAAAACAAGAAGACCCCAAGGAAAAAAGGCAGTGCAGCTTTTTCAAACAAACTTACATTAGACACGAAGCTTATGTTTAAAAATATGCAGTGTCTGTTGATGGGGTAGACTAGTGTCCAGCTGGAGTTTAAATGGCATGCATGAGTGTAAACCTTTCTTTGGAGGGATAGATTTTAAATGTCTACAGGAAGAAAAAGTCTAAAATAAAAAAAAAAACAACTTGATGCTTGGTGCAGTCTGGTGCCTTGCAGAAGGAAAAATGCTCTTTGGAAGGTTTTGTTTTGTTTTTTGTTTTGTTTTGTTTTGTTTTGTTTTGTTTTGTTTTGTTTATAAGACCCAGGAGGAAGCGTGTTTTTGGCAGGGATGATTTAACTTTATCCACAGTATGGGGGGGAGTGAACTCCGTTAGAGGCCAAGGACTTACTCAAATTGGCTAGTGGAATTTTAATAAGGAGTTAGCATTAGTCCTCAAGGGGTTCTCCTGATACCTGCCTGTATCACTTCCACAAAGCCTTGCTCAGCCTGGGGAAATTGCCCACCAAATTAACTCCACAGTTGAAAGAAGCTGTAAAAAGACCTTTATTGTGAAATAATTTATATGCTGCTACTTTAGTGAGTTTGGTGCTTAAGAGAAAGGGTTATTGTTTATGTTGCAGTAATGCCTTCTTGCTCTCAGCACTGGAGAAACCACATGAGATGGCTCTGGTCCTGTAGAGCTTCCTAAGTAGATAAACTAAGAGCAGGATGGAAAACGGGCATGGAGAGGTGAGGTGATTTACCCAAGGTGTTACAGAGGGTCATAGTCAATGTCAGAAATAGCACACAAGTCTATTGACTCTCTTATCAGTACCCCAATCGGTAGACACCATTACCTCTCTAAATCACAAGTAGAGGGAACATAATAGTAAACCATAATGATATTGAATGGATAGTTCTTAGATTTCAAAGACAAAAAGCTCATTATTAGTAACAACTGTGCTCATGATGACCTTCCCCAAGACTAGGTTGCTTGTTCTTTAGCTGGACAGGAATCAAATCTTTCAGAGGGAGAGTGAGCTTCTATGTTTAGAGATTTCAAATCTTCCCCTTCTACTTCACCATAGATACATCCGTTTCGTTTTCGTTTAAAGGTAACCACTTCCTGTTTATTCCTTAGTCTAAAACCTCTTATTTCTATAACACAGCTCTGCACTTTTTCAAGGTATTGTGGGTTTGATCGTGCCTGTGGTCTCAACATAGTATCCTCCATTCTAGAAATGGGCTTGCCATTCCACATTATGCACAGATAAATTTGATCAGCTATTTAACACCCTATTTAAGAGACAAAACAAGCAAAATATTTATCAATTTATCATCCTATTCACTTGAGAAAAAAAGCATCCGGGCTGTGAGTAAGCCAAAAAGTGTCCTACCAATTTTTTATGAAATTTCTGTAGCTTTCTTAGCAGGTAAATTAACTGGATTTAAAATACTGAATGCAACCTGAGGATGTAACTGCTCTCCGTAACACTGCAGCATAGGTGCCTTTTCATAAGATGAGAAGGAAGAAACAGGCTCTGTATTTTTACAGAGCATGGATTTTTGCCTCCTTGTTGGGATCTGCTTTAATTTTAATTGATTCTGTCCATCCCTGCTGTTGGGACAGGGAGCTTTTTCATGGGCAAGCTGTTGGGGGAGGGAGCAAGGGGGAAAGTATTCTTTGCTTGGAATGCAAGGTTAAAACCTTTTTCTTTTCTGCTTTGTCTTTGGTGGCCCTGACCTCTGATAAACTCTAGTAGTGGAGTTTGGGGCTGTTGTGGAATTTGCCCTCATTTGAAAGCTCATATCTTGAGCTGGGAATAATTTGCTAGTGCACTTTCCAGCTGCTGATGGGCAACGAAGAGGTTGGAATTCGGGGATCTTAAAGGAATCCTAAACAGAAATTAAAAGGGGGATTTGAAAACGGTTCCTGGCAGGTCCATTAGCCTTGGAATTCCTATGACCAGCAACTATGTACACGTCTGAGGCCTGATGGGCCTCCTGAAAAGGGTACGGCAACCTGGCTTGGGAAACTAAATCATGCAATTAAGCTGTCATAGCTGGAATGCTAATGAGAGCCATACCATTATGGGAGTGTTTTCTTTATAGCCCCTTGCTCTTCTGTGAGGGATTGTATACCTGGATTTCACTTTCAGGGCCTCATGCCACTTAATTAGTAAGAGTTGGGATTCTTTTTGAATAGCAGTATGCACTGTGACGGCACCAGTACCCCCACACTTGCCAGACCACTGCAGCAGATGGTATAAAGGGGGAGGCAGTTGTGGCTGCTGCTGTGTATGGGGAGGTGCTTCCAATTGTCGTTTTGAACCAAGTCTCCTGGGTTTGAGAGCTGACTATCTTGTGACTCTACCATGTAACTTGGTGATCAACATTGATGATCTGCCCAGGAGAGGGCACAGTCTAGATGGTTATTTTTGCATACTGTTCATTCTCCAGGAGGTTGCCCAAGATCAAGAAGGCATGACTGAAATTTGCTGTTGCTGGAAAACATGCAGCTTTCAGCTTCTGCCTCAGATGCATGGGAAAGATTGGTTTGCCCTGGCATTAATCACTTATGTGCCATCTTCTACAGTATTGACTTCATATACCTCACTCTTCCATGGCTTCGGCAACTTTGGACAGGAAAAATGAGGACTGTAGTGGGCATCCAGATACAGGACAATATGTCCTGGCTCCTGTATTCCTTGAGAAGCTTGGACAACAAAGCAGTGGTTTCCAACCTTTTGTTTTGCGGATTGGCATGGGAGTGGGACAGGGCTCGCGGAGCTGGCTGCCTCCCTCCTGGGGCTGCCCCGCCACCCAGCACATGACTGCTGCTTGCCTAGAAGCCACTCGCCCAGGCGGACAGACGGGTCCACACAGGGGGCTCATGTCACAACCCAGAAGCCAACCCACTCGTGGCCTGGTATGGTGGTTGGGAACCTCTGCTGTAAAAAGGACCTTTTCTGCCAGAAAACTGTACCAGGACTAGTCTGTGTTCTTCATGGTTTATATGTTCCTTACCTTCAACCTGCTCGATGGGTTGAAATTTAGCGTGGCAGGAAACATTACAAAATAGTTTCTTATTTCTGCTTACTCCACCCTTTCTAAACAGTTCGCCTATTTCAGAAGTCATTCTTTTAGATCTTCCCTGCGTTGGTGGACAGGTCTTCTGCAGACTTGCAGTGGAGTTCCTTTCTCAGTTCCCCTTCATACCAGTGACCTATAATGGATGTCTCAGCCTTGGGATGAGGGCTTATTCTCAACATCAGGGATTGTGGCTTCCTTTCCCCAACACTGTGTTATGTCTAAATGTCTAGAGCTCAGAATGATCCCACTAGTTTGCTGAGTTTTCTTACCTTTGGTGGTGGACAGTACAATAGCAGTGCAGTGCATCCAACAAAGTTCTCCCTTCTGCTTGGGGAGGAGAAATGCCTTTGAGCATGGAGTTTTGTTTATCACATCACTCCAGAAGTGCTGTACATACTGGGTCTCCAGAAGCCTTTGCAGAGAGATTCAGCAGACTCTTCCTAAGAGGCCACAAGCCCTGTTCCGAGTGAAAAATGTTCCCCTTTTGCAAAGAGGGGGATGAATGGAAGGCGAGACCTGCAACTTCCTATACCTTTCAACTATTTTGGTGACAGTGGACAGTAATTTTACAGGATCCTGAGGCTAAGACAGTTATGCCTGATCTGTGTATAGTAGTACTTTAGGCAGGGTTGTTTTGGTTTTTTTTAGGATGTCTTGTCTCACCAATGCTTGGCAGTGCAGAGAAGCTGCGCTATGCCTGTGTGCATGGCTTACCCTCCACTCCACCACTGCACAAGGAGTTGGAGTGCGACCTGCCCCCCCCTTCCACTTGCTGCAATGTACAAGCATGATTTCCCTCCCCCTGTGCCCCACACTGTCACACCACATGGATGCAATACCCCCATGCTTGGCCCTGTTCCCTTGCCTCTCCCCACTATGGCCCTGTACTTGCCCTCAGCTCTCTGCACTGTCACACTGCCCTGCCCTGTGGAGCAGAGACAAGAAAGGAAGGGGGAGCCCTGAGACTCGGGTTGCTGTTGCACCTGCAACAAAGGGGAAGTGGCAGTGAGGAAGCCCCCCCAGGCATCTCAGTTTAACCCACTGCAGGCTGCCAGGTGAACAGCCTTGAGTTACAAGGATCTGACTTCTGCCAATTCAGAAAGGTCTGATCAGATTTCACACACCCCCCTTCCCATCCATCAAAATCCAGCCGTTCAGCCAAAAAAGATGCAAGGTAATGGAAACATGGGTTTACACTAGAAACTAGTTAACCTGATCTGCCATGTTTGCTGCCATGTAAACTGTGACAATGTCTAAAATACAACAGCCAATAGTATGCAGTGATAACCCACGCCTATTTTAAATGGCAATGGTCATATAGCACAGTGGTTTGAGCTAAGCTGAGTGAGCATATGGAGACTCCAAGCATCTCTCTTCCACAGCTTGGACAAAACCCCTCCCTCCTGAGCTACCATCCTTTTCTCCCTCTCTGCCCTGAGCAGAGACTTCCAGCTTTGCCAGATCGTGGTAGCAACTAGGGAGTAGGATGGAACTTGCCAAATTCCTTTATCCTTGTGACTGAAGCCAGAACTAATACTTCTAAAATGCAGAAGCCTTGTCCTTGTTATGGAAAACATTGCTTTTGTAGACCTTTCTTCTTCCCTTTTTGTTTTGCCTTCCCCATTTCTAAACAGCAGTCTCTAGCTGCCCAGATACCTGTGGGCTTTTTTTGTTATGTGGTTTCTAGCAGAAAACAACTTTTATTGATGTGGAAATTTTAAAAACCTCTTCTCCCTCTTTCCTTCTCCTAAAGACAGGGAGAGCCAGGCAAAAGATTTGGCAGTGTAAGGATCTTTCATTTTTAAGCAGGGGTGAAAAGAATCAAACTCAATTAGTACATCAGTCTCCTGTGTTCTCTTTTCTTCGCCCCCTTTCCTTCCTTTTCTAGGTTTTAGGTTCCCTTCCCCCTCCCCCCCATTCTTCCTTCAATGACTAGTGTCTGACTAGCATTTCTTGTACCTCCTTGTACGCAGCCATCACTGTGGCTCACAACCCAGGGCTGAGCAGGGTAATAAATCACACCCACTGCTGTGAACTGGGAAGAAGGATGTCTTCAGTGAGCTTGGGACTTGTAATGTAGAGGAACAGTGTCAGTCTGTCTTGGGCATGCTGAAGAGAGAAGAGCAGGAGGCGGGAGCTGTATCTCCCTTCCCAAGACGGCTGGTTGTTTTGTTGAAGTCTCGGCGGCGTGTTGATTAGGTCACACATTTGCACTTGTTCTGAATAACATAGAAGAACCCTTGAGAAATTCCAATGCCAAAAGCTTTGCAGGGGAGGGAGGAGAAGCCATGGGATAGGGGTTCGTTCTGGAGTTTGCCCAGCCTGTGCTGGAGTGGAGGGGACCACTGGACCTACCTCAGGGGGGGGGGCTCCAATCCACCCACCCCACCCTCCAGCGCAGGCTGGGCAAACCCCAGATAGGACTCTCTCCCCTCCCTTCCCCTCCTCCCATCCTGAAGATAGCACTGGGGACAGGGGTGGGCTGCTTTAGCCCAGCCCTGATCTGGGTGCACACTATGGGCATGTATACATGTGATGGTGGGGCCATGTACCAGTGGTGTGTGAAGCAGATCATATTCAATTTGGATTCGGCCCAAATTGGGGACAGCAATTTGATTAGTTGATTTGGATCA
>NW_017728995.1:64026833-64030505 GCF_001723915.1 Gavialis gangeticus
GTCAGAGGTCTCCTGTGACCTTCGTCTGCCTGCCTGACCTTTTAAGACAGTTGACTGTGGTGATTTCCCTGCCTGGGACTGCGGGAACTCTGGCAGCTGATAGCATTCCAGGAGCACTTAAACACCTGTTCATTTGCTGCTGGCATTTCATTAGACAGTTGATAGATTGAGGCCAAACAATGTGGCTAGCGTGCTAAATGCCTGCCACCCCCTTCTCCTCCTCCTGATTGGCCTGCGGAGAAAGCCGCGGAGGGGAATTGCAGACTTGCTCCTGCCCATCATGATCTACATACAGAAAAGAAAGTCTCTTCTGTCAGTCAAAGAGAGAGCAGAAACAAACCACTGTTCTCTGCTTTACCCTGTTGGCTGCTGGGGATGTGGCGATGAGCTGCAGTCCATAGTCCCAAGCTTCCTTTTTTTATTGCTTTATTCTTTACACTTCATGCTGGAGGCTTTGCCATGCTGCTGCCAACCTCAGTCATGCCCTGAGTCATGCTCTGTGAGCACCTGACCTCAGTCTCTGGGTACACCTCCCCCATCCATTTGGCAGCAAGGGAAGTTTTAGGTTAGATAGGAGGGAAAACTTTCTCACTAGGACAGTAGTAAAGCACTGAAACATGTTAGCCAGCAAGGTTGTGTAATCTCCATCCTTAGTTGTTATTAAGACCTGACTAGACGAAGCCTTGGCTGGGATGATCTAGTTAGTGATGGTCCTGCTTTGAGCAGGGGGTCACTAAATGACCTCCTGAAGTCCCTTCCAACCCAAATTTTCTTCGGCTCTATGAGTCCCACAACCTGACTCGCTGAGGCAGTATCACTAGAGCAGATGGGCTTCACTTTATGCTGAAGGTGTCCATTGGACAAAGGCTTCTCATTCCCTAAAATATTAGAATAGCTTGGTAAGGGCCAAGGGGGAATTCTCCATTCATGAGTTGGTGTCCTTAAACCAAAAATGAATGCCCAAGGTAGGCTCTAAGGCAGAGGTGGGCAAAATAACTGCCTGCTAACTGACTGGATCTGGCCCCCAGGCAGCTGCCCACCAAGTGAATGGATCTGGCTCTGGCATCTGTGTGGTGCTGGGTGGCTGGGGCTGCTTCTGGCATGCTGGGTGCTCACTTGCTCTCGCTCACTCCCTGGGCCAGGGCTGCCACCAGTATGTACACATGAACACACCTGCCGCTGTAGCGTGCCGCCCCCCCCCCCCCCCCCCACCCCCCCCCCCCCCCCCCCCCCAAGTCTGCATCCACAGTTGCCCAAATGCGGCTGGCAACTTATAAGTTGGGAAGGGGTAGACAGAGGGGGAGAAGCTACAGCTGCAGGCAGGTTCAGGTTTCTGTGCCTGCCACATTGGGACAGTTGTGGATGCAGCAGATGTGTGCTGGGTCTGGACTTGGAAGTGAAGGGGGGAGCTGCAGGTGCACTAAAACTGTTGGTGGGTGGACTCCAGCTGTGGAGGGCTGCGCTATAGCTGTGGGCAGGTTCAGGCTTCTGTGCCATTCGCAGCTCTAGGAGTAAGGGAGAGACCATCGACAGGTCACCAAAACTCATTAGTTGGCCTGCCAAATCAAATAATTGTCCACCCCTGCTCTAATGTATTGATTCATAAACTAATGTCTTCAAGCAGGTGCTGAGTGGTCATGGCTTCAAACAGGTGCTACTGTCTCTCTTTACAAGGAGCTGCCGCCTTTACTACTCTCTTGGCCAAAAAGGGCAGCTAACGTGGCTCTATAATGTATATTTGTATGAGGAATGCTAGTCTGGGACTCGTGCTGCTCAGGTAAATGGAAAACCTGAGAAAACACTCCGTTATTTTGTAGTGAGCCGAGTGGAGGCAGTATTTTAGGAAGCATAGTTCTGTTGCAGTGATAACGAACGTGTCTCTGTGTGTGATGGAGGATTTTTTTTTTTTAATGTATTGTTTTAAGAAATGTCACTTTGATCTCCAAAACAGTTGTTCCATGGGGTGCTCTGCCCTTTTTGTCATTCTCTTCGGTGGCTGCTGTTCCTCACTGGGGTTATATCCTGTGGC
The DNA here is from genome assembly GCF_001723915.1 of Gavialis gangeticus. NCBI lineage: Eukaryota > Metazoa > Chordata > Crocodylia > Gavialidae > Gavialis > Gavialis gangeticus. The sequence goes on from NW_017728995.1 coordinate 64,028,863, forward strand.
TTGTTGGCAAATCTGGTACCAGAGTTTGGATATAGCATATACAACTGTGAGGGAAAGGGAGTGCAGTCTTCCAGCTTTGAATATTGATCATGTTGACCTCTTGAATTTATGACAGCAAATGGCAAGTCAGTTAGGTTAAAGCCACAGTAGAGATGTTCCCCCTCTTCCCACCCCTGAAACTTTATCTTTCTCCATTCAACCAAATAACTAATCAGAGCTGCAGAGTAGCATATACAGGATGGTAGCATTTACTTACTTTCATTTAAATTGGTTGTTATTATTTTGTTGCTTTTAGGAGGAACAGTAACTGATTCTTGGGGAAGCTGGTGGGAAGGGGCAAAAAACAGCATTCCTACTGGCATTACCCTAGTCCTAGTGCACTTACATTTTGCTAGTTCAGTCACCTCCAGCCATTTGAGATCCAAGAAGAAATAATGAGGAAAAGCTCACAAGCCAACTGTATTACAGAGAGACCCCAACCACTGTCACAGCCCTGTTGTATAAAGCATAAGAAAAAACAGTGAAAGGCAGTCCTTGTACTGAAAAGCTTCCAAGCAGACAGAGGGGAGGAGGGGAAATCGAGGCAGAGAAAGGTGAAATAATTAATGTGTTTTGGTTCATATACCAGGACAACAACATGGATTCCCAGTCCAGTGCCCTCTCCATTGAGCTATGCTGCCTCTCTGAAACAACTCCTCTATCTGTATTCATGCCAGCAGTCACAGTCCCCTTCTCAATGTGAAGTTGGCAGTTCATTACTTTCTTAATTTTGAGATGTGAAAGAGGGTAAGGGAGAATTCAGTGTGGAAAGTAGCAAAAGAGTAGTACTTTTATTTGTACAGTCTCTTTAAAATAAATACCTCTCACATACAATAGCTTTGTTGAAGTTGTGTTTTGCTGTACTTCCAGAGAGCAGTCTTTGCTAAATTTTCCATGGTGTAATTTTCATAAATACTTCATGTTAAACTATCCCTGCTCTTACTTTTGGTTTTATTAGGTCCAGATTTAGGTCCATGCTGGTTTCAGAGACCTCCTGGTATGGCTGGAGTACTGGGGGTGCTCAGTTTCTGGAGGCTAGAGTTCTGCTTCTGACCTAGTGATTCTCAACCAGGGTGCCATGGCACACTGGGGTGCCTTGATCCTTTCCAGGGTGTTGCAGGGCACCACAGTGTTAGTACTGTTAGGTGTGCAAATATGATTCACAGGATAAAACCAGAGATTTCAAATGGGAATTTGTAGTTCACAACATTCTGACCTGCCATGGTCTTTCTGAGTTCTTTTCATTTGTTTTGTTGAATACAGAGAAATAGAGCAATTCTTCTGTTGCAAAGTAAAAGCTGGCATTTTTGAGGGATGCCTCAAGCGTACTGAGGAGGGTGCCTTGAGTCTAAAAAGGCTGAGAACCACTGTCCTAAACAAATGCTAAGCATTCTGCTAAAAATGTTCTTGAGTTTGACTACAGGGTGATAAGTAATCTGAACCAAAAATATGTACTGGAATTTTGAGATCATGAAAGGAGGTTAGCAGTAACAAACCAAGAGGTGTGATGTGAGCAGTTTTTCTTCCAGGAAAATATAAATGTATACCTCTGCTTTATTCTCCTGAAAATGGAGTTGTGGGAGAAAAGTCTTTTTTTTTTTTTT
>NW_017728995.1:64030516-64031765 GCF_001723915.1 Gavialis gangeticus
TTCTGGAGGCTAGAGTTCTGCTTCTGACCTAGTGATTCTCAACCAGGGTGCCATGGCACACTGGGGTGCCTTGATCCTTTCCAGGGTGTTGCAGGGCACCACAGTGTTAGTACTGTTAGGTGTGCAAATATGATTCACAGGATAAAACCAGAGATTTCAAATGGGAATTTGTAGTTCACAACATTCTGACCTGCCATGGTCTTTCTGAGTTCTTTTCATTTGTTTTGTTGAATACAGAGAAATAGAGCAATTCTTCTGTTGCAAAGTAAAAGCTGGCATTTTTGAGGGATGCCTCAAGCGTACTGAGGAGGGTGCCTTGAGTCTAAAAAGGCTGAGAACCACTGTCCTAAACAAATGCTAAGCATTCTGCTAAAAATGTTCTTGAGTTTGACTACAGGGTGATAAGTAATCTGAACCAAAAATATGTACTGGAATTTTGAGATCATGAAAGGAGGTTAGCAGTAACAAACCAAGAGGTGTGATGTGAGCAGTTTTTCTTCCAGGAAAATATAAATGTATACCTCTGCTTTATTCTCCTGAAAATGGAGTTGTGGGAGAAAAGTCTTTTTTTTTTTTTTCCCCACAGTTTACTAAATTTTTGATAAGTATCAAGGCTTAATACCAAATGCTTTTTAAATGCGTAGGAGAAAGGAAACTGTGATTCCTATAACAGCTAATAACAACCTAATTAGCTTTGTACTATAACAGAAATGAAGAATCTTTAGTGATAATTAGCAAGAATCAATGTAGCTTTATTCTACACGAACCTTTCTAGAGTTAGCCAGAAGAACATAAGATTTACCATATGGATCAGTTAGCTTATTCTGGAAGCTGTGAAAGTTGTCAACTCTCTTTTGTAAAACGCAGCTTTTAAAAAAAACAAAGTAAGAATATTGCTTCTTTCTGTGTGCTTCCTTTTTAGAACAGAAAATAGGTTGTTTGAAGTAATGCTTCTGTCAGTGTGCCCCTGTTACCAAGCTTTTCACTGGTTTCTATTCCTGCCTCTGTCACTGACATATTGAGTGACCCTGCCCAGATCACTTCATTTCATTCTACCCCAAGTTTTGTCATCTGTGAAATGGAGATAATACCCCTGAAGTATGCTCAGATTTTGAAGACAAGTGTTGTATAAAGGCAAACTGCAGGCATATTTCCCATCATTTAAACTAAAAGAAACCCTCAAGTTGTAGCCATGTGGCAGGCCCTGTACAGCCATGCTCATGGCAATGGCTTCATACAATAGTAAGGT
>NW_017728995.1:64031776-64070370 GCF_001723915.1 Gavialis gangeticus
AAAGCTGTTCAAGAAGCCAAAGCAGAGAACTCTGTCTTGCTGCACTTAGCCTAGTCCTGAACATGCAAGCTAGTAGACGCTTGGTTTTGTATTGAAAAGGAACTACCTTAGACCTTATATGTTTGCACCAAAGAGACAATTCACACCAACACTTTAATAAATCCCTTGGGGTCAGTTATAGTAAGTACTAAATGAGCTAATTATGGACCTAGTTTTTATTTTCTTTTTAACCACTTTGAATGAGCATAGTGCCCATTGTAACAGGTGGGTGGTTTGTGGCTGAAGCCCCCCACAATTTTCCTGGCTGTTATTAATCCTGCCAGAGATAGTTCAGCAAGTTTGGTGTTTGTTTATACACTTGGCTTCTTTAAATAAGTAGTCCACTCCAGGGAACGAGGATTTGAGACAGATAGGAGGAAAAAGCTTTGATATTATATAGTTTCATTTGAAGACTATATTTCTGTTAATAAGATGCCCTGCTAGAGGGATAACATTTTATTATCTAGGTATGTAGTTTTTTGTTTGGAGCTCAGCAAGGATTCCATCAAGTGACATACCACTGGGTAACCCAGCAGAGGACACTCAGCTCTGAAATGCATTTTAACCCTGACTACAGTTTCCCTGCTGTCCCATCCTGGGATTGTGTTGTTTTGTCCAATGTACCTTAGTCCTGATCAGCAGCAATCCTCGGGTTCTTCTAATCTTGATACCTGATGTAGCAGTGATAGTTCAGAGTCCAGACTAGAAAAGGCTGAGATGCATCCGTCTGCTTGAATGAGACCTTGGCTACAAATAGCAGGAGGTGCTGCAACTGCAAACTGAGTAAAGAATTTGAAGACTGGAATAACATTGCTCATTCAGATTGAGGTGTATTATTAGAGTGAAGAAACTTCTGCATCATCTGTCTGTATTTGCTGGGCTCTAGCTTGTTGTGTTTAAGATTTGCTCAGTTCTGAATTCCTTCAAGATTATGAAAGAGTCCTCTAGGTTCACTTAGACCTCTGACTCCATTAGCAGATGCTTCCAGTTATCTTAGTTGAAGAATGAACCTGAATCCTCAGTAGTAAACCTAATTGGTGCCTTTGGCTCTGTAATATGGAATAGAGACAAAGTATTTCAGAGTCAGACTACCAAAATACTTGAACAAAAACAGTCCGCTCCCTGTTTTTGTGTTTTCCTTCTTGCTTCTAAGAGAAGCTGCCCACATCCAGTTTGTGTAGAGTCCTTTCAGGTTCAAAATGTAACATTACTCTTACCTAAATGCAAGGGGCTCTGTCTTTTTCTAAGAAGGGATTTTAATTGCTTTTTCCTATCTATTAGGTGTGATGAGCTGCCTTTCTGTCTTCTTACTTGTCCCTAATCAGACTAAATGAACAGTTACCTAATGGCAATCTCATTTAAGCAAATATCATTGAGTGCAGCAGGTCTTTGCTGAGAGAGATGACATTTTGGAGGTTAGCAGTTCTACTTTCCTCCCCCCCACCATGTGTCTTCTGTTTGAAATTTACTCCAGGTCTAGCACAGCTAAACCCCAAGGGATTCAAAAAGGAATTGGGTTGCAAAAAACACTTGATTTAAAGTCAATGGGGAACAGGAAGTGCTCAGCACCTAGCATGGTCATGCCCTTAGTAAGAGCTTTTCTGAGACCGATATATAGAACCTTAGTCTTAAGCACACCACTCCACTCCACTAAACCTTGCAGGCAGCCCCTTTTTTTTTTTCCCCTCCCACAATGTGTTTAAAGTTTTCTTGACATGCAACTCTTTCACATTTAACACCTCTGCTCCACTCACCATGTTGCTGAAAGCAAACGAACACCCCAAGAAAGACTGTACCAAATAGAACATATGTGCTTAAACTGCGCTCATGATGCTGTACACTACAGGTAGCATCTGACCAGTTTGCTGTACAAAAAAGCTAATAGTGCTGCTACTTACCCAGGAGTCCTCTAAGACTTCAACATTGAGTTTATTTTTCCTCCTTTAGTTCCTGTTATCAAGCTAATTAGCTGCATACTGTTTGAACTAACTAATTTCTTTTTTTCTTCCTTTCATGTTCCCTTGATGTCTCCTTTCAAACCTGTCTTACCATTTGATGCATTTAGGTAAGTCTATATGCTCTGAGATTTTTTTTTCCTTTCCTTTTGTATATCACATGTTGTTCCAGAATGTTTTCCTTAGCAGTTAGAAAGTAGTTGTTGCAATCTTTCACTTTTTTATTGTTACGTGGTTCTGGGTTTTGACACTGAGCTGTCTGGGTCCCTTCAGCTCCTGCTTGGAAGCAGAGATGACCTCATACTCTGAGTCTTTGTGGCTATGGCATCATGAAGCCTCCAGGCTCAGTGAGGTTAGGAAGTCTCCTCTGGGGGGTGGGGTTACACTGAATTTTGCATTTAAATTACAAAGTGATATCCTGTGGGGCTGACAAACTTAGAGTACATAAGAGAAACTCTTGTTTCTGCTTACGTTGTTACCAGGGTGATAGCTCTTTTTAAGGACCAAATTGCCAGCCCTGAAATGGAGTGTTGAACTTGTGTCTACAAATCCCATCTAGGGTAGGATTTTTAAAATTGCTTAGTACTGGCATCATTTGGGAGCAGAGTTAAATTGGTGCTAAGCACTTCAGAAAATCCCAAAAGGCATAAATTGGAAAAATAATTAATATAGTGTGGTGTGTAATCCAAGATGTTAAGAAAACCAGGTTTTTTTCCTCTCCATAAGTTGGGTGCCTATCACCTTCTGAAAATCAGGCCCCTCATAGACACTCAACTTGGGAAATTTAAATCCATTGCAGAAACCACATCATGAGTGAACATTGAGGGCAGCAGCTAGGAATCTGCTCCAGAAACCTTGATAATATAACTGATGTATTGTTCTTTCTTCTATATTGGTATATTTTTCCTTTATGGTTGAATATTTAAAACAAAACATTATCTTTTTTTTTAAGACTTTTTTTATGAAAGCGAAACTGTTCTCTCACTGATATCTACTTTTCTGTGAAAGTATGTTTTTATATTTATTTATATACTTTATATAAATAATGGTTCCTGGTTATTGGCACTTGAAAAGCTTGGGGAAATTGAGTCATAGAATCACAGAAAATTAGGATTGGAAGGGACCTCAGGAGGTCCCTGAGGGCACGCTGTTGACTTGCATCGTCCTTATTGTCCAGTCCCCCCCAGGTGCTTTTCTGTGGAGTCCATTAATCTTCCATATAATGAAAGGTGGGTTTTGTTTGGGGAGGGGGGGGTATTTGTTTGTGTTTTTATTTGATTTTTAACCACTAAATTTTTAGTGTGTGCTTAATAGAAACGAACAATGTAGAAATATAAGTTCATGTGACATGAAACATTTGCTCTCTTACTCAAAATCCAAAGTAACTGTTGACTTCACTGAGTAACTCTGAATTCACACTGGTGGACATGAAATAGAATTTGGCTTGCAGTCTTAGTGACATGTGGGAAACGTGCTGTTTTTCCTCACCCTTGTGTGTCAGTATAGGAAAAATCTCTTTTATGTTGGTCTTGAAAGACTGCACATGTATTATCAGATTTGAAGTCCATCCGTATAAACATATGGAATTGTAAGTTTTATAAAGGATGGCCCACTTGTTAAATTAGGTAATACAGAAAATCTGTTGATTTGAAAGTTGGAATTTTCTGCAGACACCAAAGATGGGTAGTTAGTTATGGTAGGCTGAGGAATTTTTTTTTTTTAAGAAAACATTTCTGAGTGGACTAGCCTCCAGGCAATAAAATGCTGTTTTTGTGGACATAATTGGAACTACTCTCCATACTCCCTGTGTATGAGCAATATGGAGAAAAGTATGAATGTGCTGGCTGAGATTGGCAGTAGTGCTCCGAAGGTAAGGAGACAATGAACTCAACCTTCCATTTAGCACCTTGGTCAGCACCAAACCACAGGACTCCAGCTGGAGGTTGCCTATGTGCCCACAGCCTTATAAAAGAAGAAACTACATAGTCGTCTTCCTTGCACAGACTAAACCAAAAATGAGCTCCCAGACTAGCTGCCTCTAAACAAACAGATGACTCCTTTCCTCAGTTCTGTGGGCATAATCTTGGTTCTTTTTAAAGAGAGTTGTTCTAACCAACTGAGACATTTTTGCACAAGCAACGCCACTACACATTTGTCTGTTTTGCATCTGTGCTGAAAATGAAATGGGGAAAACAGAAGGGCTTGTCTTTGTAAGAGAAACTTTGCATCCCATCCACCATCTGGACCCTCAGCACACCACATCTTCCTGCCTGAAAGGGCTTTTAATCGCGTAGGTTTGTATCACTGAGATTGCACTTGCTTTGAACAAGGCTAAGTTCTGTATGCCGCAGACCACCATCTTTCTCACCCAAGCAGCACCAGGAGCAATAATTTCTGATGTATTGGCCTCAATGGATCAAATAATCCACCTGCCACTGAACTCATAATGCCCAATGAGAACTTTAGATGACGTGACTTGTTGTTTCTGTACTCAGATGGCCTGGGAGCTTCTTGCATATTTATTATGCAAACAGTACCTCATTTCATGCTATTCCTTGCAAGTTTCCACTTCTTACCTATCAACATGCACTTTTGGAGAGCCCATTTTGGGGCGTTTCTCTCACAATCTAAAAGCAGGTGTAACAGGTGCATGTGATGAGCTGTCAGGGGTTGGATTGCAGGGAAGTAGTTACATACAGTAAGAAGTGCACAGTTTTTAACAATTGGTGATTAATTTCATGGTCGAGGATTAAACTTATTTCGTTGTTGCTAAGTGGGATGGTTTTGCAGGCTCTAGGTATGCATGGGCAGAGTGCCTAGCTCTGCGTGGCCCATCTTTAGCCCTGAGTCCCTGGTGCAACCCTTCCTAGCCAGTCCCAGTATCCAACTTCACATTTGGCAGCTCTGCTTGAAAAGAAAGGCCTGATTATATGGGAAAGCGAGAGGTATGATGTCTCAGGAGTGAGAGCAGTATCTGAAAATACTAGCAGGGAAGAGGACTGGTAGCCACAGTACACTGTCACTGAGCCCCAGAACCTTTCTAGTTTGTCATCAGTAAATTGCCAGGTTGCAAAGTAATAGCTGCTTTTCCTGGGTTGTTCCATGCTTGCCTCTTCCTTCCCTGCACTCCCTCCATAACCATCTTTTGAACGGAACAGGTGGAATTGCCAAGAGGATGCAGATTTCACCTCCCTTTAATGACATTTTTGCTTTAAAATTTCATAGATTTAATAGATATTAGGGCTGGAAGGGACCTCAGAAAATCATCAAGTCCAGCCCCCAGCCCAAAGGGCAGGAAGATAGCTGGGGTCATAGGATCCCAGCAAGATAAGCATACAATTTGCTCTTGAAGGTGTTCATTGTAGGTGCTTGAACCACCTCCAATGGCAGGCTGTTCCAGACCTTGGGGGCTCGGACAGTAAAGAAATTCTTCCTTATGTCCAGCCTGAAATGGTCTTGTAGTAGTTTATGACCGTTGGACCTTGTCATCCCTTGGGGTGCTCTGGTGAACAAATGTTCCCCCAGATACTGGTGGTCACCCTTGATAAATTTATTAGGTAGCCATCAGATCACCGCTGAGCATGTGCTTTTCCAGGCTAAAGAGCCCTATAGCTCTCAGCCTGTCATCGTAAGGTCTGTTTTCCTGACCTCTGATCATGCGTGTGGCTCTTCAAAAATGGCAAGCGTGTTTGTGTATATACTAAAGTTGACTTGCAGCATTCCCGTTGTGGACTTTGTACACACAGTAAATTGCCACTATACTCCTCCAATCAGAATAATAAATTGAAATATTTTATAATCAAAGCCAAAACCTTGGCTACTTATACAGGTTAAGTCCAGCATCTGTACTGGAGACAGTGTCAGTTAATAGATGCAAATGCTAATGCAGCCTATTTTAGACCTAGCCATTTTCCAGTCTCTCTCACTTGCAGAATGTTCACACTAAATATCTTCCATTTGGTTTTCACACTTAATGCCAGCAGCCTCGAGTGGAACTCCTTGTCAGTCTAACTGCACAAGCTACCTCTGCAACTCATGGTCCTCCTTCCCAGCTCATGTTCTATTAAATACCTCCCCCTGGTTTTAATAAATACTGTGCACAAAATGGACAACAATTATGCTACCTTTCCTGCTGCTTGCACTGTCATTGTGGGTCAATCTCTATCTTGCTCTGAGCCTGCCAAATGTCCATTCTGTTGCCATTTTGCACCTGCCACAACTGTAGCTGAATTGCAGTCTGTCTGTATTTATGTAATCAGAGTATGACTTTGATACAGAGGAGCAATGAAATATAGTGGATCATGGAGGTTGTTTCTACACTGTTAGATAGAGGTCACTTTAAAGCTACCTGCAAGTCCAGATGTTCTGTACACCCAGTACCCCGAGGCTCTCACTTCCACGGTAGTCCGCTCCAGCCCAACCTAGGAAACTGCTGAGGGTCCTGCTCCTGGCCTGTCCTTTCCTGTCCCTGTGCTTGTTAGGCACTGATTTTTAAAGCAGAGATATATCTGCACAACAGTAAGAGTTACATTGTTGTGACTTAAAGGAAGCATCACAAATTTTAGAGCAATTATAACTTCAGAATAAAAAGCAGGAAAATAGTCTGTGTTTTATAACATTTTTTCCAAGGCACCAGGAAAAATGAAGTAAACACTTGGGACCAAACACATGCAGTACATTTAGACAGACTGATTCAGTTGCTGCTTGATGCAGCATATTCAGCCTGTGAGCACAGGGAGTCTGTCATCAGGAGTCCTCCCTATTCCTGACTTCCATCTCTATTGCAGCTCACTTCCTGTCTCTGCTGCTCATAATTAGAGGTGAGCAAAGGAGACAGGAGTAATTCTTAGAAGACCTCTGATTAAAGGGCAAGAAATGTGATGGCTATGGCTTTGCTGTGAACCATGTGGTAGTATGTGGATGGTGAGGGGCAGATGCATGGCAGTTGGGCTGGTTGAGAGGGAACAGAGACAGCAGTATAAATGTAACCTGAGAATCATGGTGGGAATGGAGGCTCCAGTAGTGTCAGTGTCCACTGTAGACTTCCCTCCTGTCCCCCCCAGTAATTATCCAGAGTACCCAGCTTCCACAGGACAATTGGTGGTGCCCTGTGCCTGCCCCCCAGTCCTGGGTTGTTGCCATTTGTAATGTGCATCTTGTCCTAATGCTGGCTGAATATGCTGCATCAAGTAGTAACTGAACCAATCAGTCTGTTCAAATGCACTGCATGTGTTTGCTCCCAAGTGTTTACTTCATTTTTCCTGGTGCCTGAAAAAGTGTTGTAAAAGGCAGACTATTTTCCTGCTTTTTATTCTGAAGATTTTTCCAATGTGTTCAGGCATGCGTCTCTTAAGTGATCAGTACTGAACTCTGTGACTCCCAGGGAAATCTTCCACAACTAGCAAAACCAGGTGCCATTCCCTCTTTCAGTTTTTCCCAACTATTCTCTACAGTTCTAAATAGTTTTCTAAAAACTAAAAAATACACCCTTTTTTTTTTTTTTGCCGAGGGAAGAGATTTAACAATTTAAAGCACTGAAGAGGGGGCAGAGAAAGCTCTGTATGGTCAGTCTCTAAGTTTTGGATCAAGTATTCCCATACCCTTTATTTTACTTATAATTTCATACAAATGCAAATGGGCTTGTTATACAGTCAGACTTTAAACCAGGGAGATTTCATTGTTTGGAGTCTTGGTTTCGATGCTTATTTCCTAGGAAGAATGCCTCAGCCCACAAGACACCAGCTTGCAAATGTATGCATTGCCTGAGGCACTCCCCATGACCAGCATTTCAGATGCACAGTGCCCCAGACGGAGATCTTTGGAATATGATGTTGCTTAGAAAAGGGTGCATAAGGAAAGAATGCTGATTACACAACAGAAGTTGAATAAAGAGGGTAGGGGAAGGAAGGCGTGTTTATGAGACCATCTGCTACTGTGCTCTGGAGTCTCAGTATAAAATCACAGCCCAAGTTCTACACTACAGGTTAACAAAAGCCTTTAAATAGGGTAACTAATAGGTCAAATGTATCCTTGCTTGTAAGGTTAAGACCCACAAGTCTTCATTTGTAAGAAGATGGGGAGGGATTTGGTCACTGGAGGGGAGAGGCATTAAATTAAATGTGGTGTAGCAGCCGCATGGGACCCCTTTTAATAGTTTCTCAGTATTATTCATTTTTTCTTAATGAAATGCCACTTAATGCAGTTCCACTCCTTCCCCCAACAAACCTTGGCTCCAGCCTTTCACAGGTCTGTCATGTCACCGCTGCCATTATAAATGATGCCCTGCATCTTTCTTGCACTCTCTGCTGCTTTCTTGTCACTTAAGGCCCATGATTTTTGACATGAATGAGGGAGCATCTCAGTGGGAAGCAAAGGTTGTCATGGTCTTCAGTTTTGCTTCTCACCTCATTGCTTTCCTACAACCAAAAATAGGGTATATTTAAAGAATAGGGGGAGGTGCAGAGGCAGCCAGTGAGGCATTAAAAATGAAGGCGGCAGAAGTAGAAAAATCTGTGGCATATAAAATATGAATGGGGTCTGGGCCTCTGGAGTTCACGCTTGGAGGGATAGTGCTGCACTTGGGGAAGAGGAGTGAGCTTCAGCCCTGGGTTCACCTGCTGGTCAAGACTCGTTTGTCCTCTGAGAGCGCTGCTATTTTGGGAGCAGTAAGTGGAAGTGGGTCGAGTACAGGCCACCTAGGTTACCTTATTGCATTGTTCTGGGAAGAGCTGAGGGGCCCAAAAGCACAGTCAGTGCTGACAGTCATTGCAGGGAAGTCTGAAGCATTGTAAAAGGAGTGACCATTGAGAGAGTTGTCTACATGCAGCATCTGAGGCCCTGCTCTCTTCAGTACAAACTGTGGATAGCGTTATTCTGATTTGCTTAATCTCTGTTTTATTACATCATTCCATATATATCTGTCTGTCTTTTTTTTTTAATCTTCCCTGCAGATCCCCCTCCTGACCCTTCTGTCCAGAGTTCCTCCATTTTTTCCCATTCTGTCCCTCTTTTTTTTTTTTCCTCATCTTCTGATGGTCTAGCTAAGAGAGAAAACAGACCACGGAGTAGGGCCATATCCAGGTAAGCTAGCTTTCACTTTCCAACAGAAGTGCTGGATCAGGGAGGGCCTCACATGCAGCTTTTAGTATTTGCAAGTCTACTGCTACTTCTAGTCGGACAGATCCCACAAATGCTGGCAGTTTTCTTCAGGTCAGTCCTTTCCTGTAGGAGCTGAGTATATTATCTGTATTCTTTTGACTGACTATTACTATGGTATCTGAGCACCTAAATCTCCTCGTACTCACCCTCTTTTCATACAAGCCGTGATGTAAATAACAGCTCTTGCTTGGTTGCTGAGAGAAGGGTCAGCTAGATAGGCACAGAAATAACATTCCTTTCCCCTTCCCTAACTTCTCCCATTCACTTCTTTGTTTGGTGTCTGGATCCAGCATCTCCCTGCCTTCCTTTTAAGTATCTGGAGTTCTCCTCATTGTAGTCTTCAATCCTTTTGACTTTTAGAAGTGCTAGCTTTCTAATTATGGGATCTGGAAACCCCCAAAGGTGCTTTGTAAATTTTTCTGTCTCATGCTTATCACTGTGTTCTAACTTGTAGTATCTAGGGGAATTAGTCAATAATCCAGGTCTTTTGCACTAAGCACAGGGCATGGTGAAAGAAAGCAGAAAGGATCAAGAGCCTGAAATATGACTGGAGAAGGGTCCTTATTGGGAACTATGGGACAGCATTTAAGTGAAATGCCTCATGTCACATTAGAAATCTGTAGCATAGTGCTGGCTGTTTGGTACAGTTTCTTTTGTTTCACTTATTTTTAATTAGCCCACTTGAGTGTCAGATTGTTTTGAGGCAAGATACTTTTGATTCAGTGATGTTCTTTTTTAAAAGGAACAAAAAGCTTTTGACTTTGTCAGCTGCATTCTGGGAAAAATCGTGTCTAAGAAGTGTTGCCTGGAGAGTAGCTGTGCTCAGTAGGGGTGTGAGGGAAGCTGCTTGGCAAGGAGGAGTAGCAGGAAGAGAAGTGCAGAGGTGACAATATCATTGGAAAGATTTCTAATTATCACACATGTATGTGGGGGAACGGTCAAGGAAACCTGTCACTTAAAACAGAAAAGGGTTGCAAATGGATACAACAGAACATCCCACTCCATAAATACCTACACTGTGACCTGTACTGCTCTTGCTATTTTGTCTTGTTTTTCTTTTAAGCACATGCATGGAGGAAGAGCTTATTTAATGTATTTAAACAAGTGAGCACCTCACAGACCATATATTGGGCAAACTCATGGGATCTGGTAAAATGACTGTTGAGAGGACATGATGGGATCCCTAAGAATAAAAATGGCAAGCACCACAGAAGGCATAAGAATAAGTTGTGAAATTTTTTATCTTTCTGTTGCATAGCTCAGTTGCTGCATAATTTAACTCTTAAGAAAACAGAATTCCTACTCTGAGGACTGTGCTAAGCAATGTAATTCCCTTTAATGTAGCCGGTAGCTTCTGGAGGCTGATGGTTGCATGTCTGTGTCCACCACACCAATATTGGAATGATGTTCTGTAACCTGATTGGCACTGTAACAGATAACAAGGATTGAAGGGATATAAAACCACATGATCAGCCTTGGAACTGGCTGTTTCAGAGAGAGAGGACAGTTGGGGCACAGCATAAAGAACTATTCCAGTACCCTTTTTTTTTTAGGGATACAGACTATCCAGCTAGCATCCTTCACAAGTATTTAATTTGGTGAAATAATATCTGTGCATACAGAAATACTATAGGAGGCCAACAGTGTTTTTGTATGCCTGCTAAAGAGTTCAGTGCCAGTTGTTGAAAGAATTAGTATGTGCTACTCTCGTAACACATGCAGCAATAAAAGAGATCTGTTACTAGGTCAGAAAGGGAATGTGTGTATGTACACAGACATGGTCACAAACAAAATCATCTTTCAGGCTCCTGCCAGGATGCCTGTTTATGGAAGCCACCTTGGGAAGTGAAAAACTAAACCCTTTGTGCAGGTTGCCTCATTGGAAAGGTGTTCCCTTCTGTGCTGGGAGTGGTAGGGTTTTTTGTTTTTGTTTCCACCTGCAAGAATACTTGGAACAGCTGCACAATGAATTTCCATATTCCACTATCAGATTCAGCATGTCCCATCTCTCTCTGGGGCGGGGGTGAGGGGGGTGTTAAGCACCATGTACAGTCCCTCTGGGCACAACCCATTTTATGATAGTTAATAAACTAATTTTTCTAGAAAGACCCTAGAGGCCAGGGAACCTTAGGTCAGTTCTATATTAGTAACTTAGAGGTTAAAGGCCAGTGAATTAATTCATTTAAGCATCCTCCTCCAGGAAGGAGCATGTTGTGTATGATTAAATAACTGTCCCATTCAAGGTTTCTGAGGATAACGAGCAGCAGTTAATCAAGGCTTCAATAAAGAGTATTAATTTACCTGCTACCTTTTATAGCATAACCTATTAAGGGAGGGTGAAAGTCTTCAAGGTTATGGGCAAAAAAATACCGTAACTGCAACCCGTCTCTTCAGAGTCACTGTTCTAAGTCTTGAAGGGCGGATGTTGATCCTGAGTGCAGTAGCTCAAGAATGAGACATGGAGAACATATTGCAACCTTCATATGTGAGCATGTTTTAAAGTTAATCATTTGTGCATAATATATGAGCAGCTGGTTGACTAAATGGGGGGGGCAGTTCTTACTGAGTTAAAGAGAACATGTATATGAAGAGGAGCAAGTATACAGAGAGTAAGCTATCCTACAACAAATTCTCTTCACTTGTGTTGCAGATATTTGTCTGTATTAGATCTTACCTTCTTCAGCCTGGCTCTAATCCTTCCGGATCCCATAGTGAAGTCTTTGATTGCTTGCAAAAGTAGTAAAGAAAATTCCACACAAACTATGTAAAAGGACTTTGTATAAGGGTAGTATTAGGGAAGTTCTATATCAGTATGAAAGTAATAGTAAAATATCTTCACAGGTAGTAATAAGAGCTTATTAAAAAGAGCTCTTGAAAGGGTTGCATCAACTTGTAATATGAAATGCAGAAAAGCCTAGAACTTCATATTGTATGAGATGAGAAAAAATAATCTTAGCAATGACACTAATTTTCAGGAACTCTACTAAAAGCTTGGTATGATTAGGAATTAAATTTATTTAACTGGTTTCTACTATGTTTCAGCCAACGGACAGGTATAATGAATAGTCCTATTCTGACTTTAAGGAGAAGCTGTTGTGACTGCGTGCTGGTGGGTGACAACTATTGACAATAATAGCAGTGTCTCCTCCTTTGTCCTGAGGAAGGGTGCTATGATACCTGGATGCTTATCTACATCTGTCCCAACCATACAGTTGATCCAATAAAAGTTATCACAAGAATTCTCCCCCATCACTTGTATCCTGGGCCAGCATGGCAACATCATCACTTCAATGCTATTAACTATTGACAATAACTTTTTTAGATGGTGGTTGTACCTAAGGGTTCCTCACAAAGGTCCAAAGGTCTTTGTACTAGGCAGCTTGGGTAAAATGTCCTAAGTTGCTTAGGAGCTCAAATCCATCAACTGTCAGGGCAGATCTAAGCTTTTAAGCAATTTGACTTGTTTTAAAAATTTTTGCCCAAGTAAAAAGTTCCCTGCTCCAGAAATCACAGTCCAACACTGCTTCTGCTCAACAGGAGAATAAACGCACAAATAGAGAGAGTAGTACAGTAACAAGAAAGGCCAGGTGCATTTCCACTAAGTAATGGCCACAGTGGTCACAGTACTCACAATAGCTGTAAATGTAACAGTAATAGCTGCTATGTTGCACCAGCTTCATAGAATGCTGACCTGAAGGTAGGAAAAGGCTTGGTTCCCTCTACACGTTGCAAGACAAAGGGGCAGCTTTAGGTGCATAATTTTCCTATTCTTCAGTGGGGATTGTAACTTTCCAGCATCTCAAACTAGGAAAAAATTGGGCCTTTGTGGAGTGGTTTCCAGTCCAGTTGCCAATCACTTCTTTAACAGTTGCCTTTATTATGTTGTTTATTTCTCCCTTTGAGAGACACTTCAATTTAATGCTCCTCCTCTCCATCATTGTGTGATCTGGGCATTGCATTTCACCTGCTCATGGAGTTGTGGGATGTTTTAAGTTAGACTTCATATCAGAGCAGTCTTGAGTGAGCTACTGAGGCTGAAGAGAACTCTGAATACTGATAACCTGATGCAATCTAGGGAAAGAAGTGTTCAAAATAAGCTTCAGGTGCCCGAAAGCTCAGACTAATTGATGCTTTTAGTTTATAAAGATGATAGGGTGCACGTCTTCCTTTCCACTTTGGGGCAGAGGGGAATTGCTGACTTGTATGGATGTGTGTGTGTCTTTCATATCTCAGCTGGAGCCTTGATGGTCCCTTTCATGCCATATTTAATAGGTGCAGGGCAGGCAAAGTACATTTCTACATCTTCTGTGCTCCTTGGTCTGTACTATATAATCCTTGTAGATTCCATCTCTGTGTTTACAGCAGTCCCTGTCCTCTTTAATTCTGAGTTGCCTTTGCCCTATCAGCTGCACTTGGGCTGTTGTTGTGAAGTTTGCTTCTCCATATGGAGCAGTATTCCAGACAGATCTATTGGGCAACACATGCATAACAGCAAGTTTCACAGCAGTGTTTTCAGATGCATACACTATATCATTCCACAGGGTGTCCTTGCTCATGAGAGAAGAATGGGCATAAGTCTGCTGATTTGCCCCTGCATGTTATGTTATGTACTAATTCAGGATAAATCACAGGATCAAAGCTATCTCTTTCCCCAAACAGTATTTTCACAGTTCTGTAAATGGCATCAGGAGACCAGTTGCACCCTGTTTTCCTGGAACAACAAAATTATGCTGCAGTATTTTGTTTTCTATTTGCTCCTCTGAAAGAAGGCTGTGTGTCATGGGAAAAAATGTCCTCTTATGCCACTTTGTCCATCCTACCCTGCTTAATGTGGGATTGTTCCCTCCAGTGTCCTTGTAATTAAATTATTTAGATGACTGAACCTATTTCTATGTGATAAACATTGCACTCTGCTGAATGAGCATATAGAAAACTGGGATTCAGCATAAGATCCTTTTCTTGAAAAGAAGGCTTTTAACTTTGGCTTACCACACCATGCCCATTCCCACCCCGGTAGATGTTGAAAATCAAAGATATCTTTCCAGGTCCCCAAGTGGAGTTAGGTTCACTCTAAACATGACACATGGTCTATTTCCCTAGAGGAAGCCCATAATTTTGCAGCTTTTCAGGCTTTTATGACACAATGATTGATTTTGGTGGAGGTGGAGTTGCCTCGCCATTAGTTAAAAGGCCTGATAAAGCTGCAGAAAGATATTAAATTGATATCAATCATTGGCATTCTCCTTCTCCTGCAATCCTCCCCTCCCCGCCAAAAGAAAAAAAAAAAGGCAGGAGGCTGAGTCTTGCCTTCAGTCTGTCAGTGTTTTATTAGAGTCCCATTCTGCTCTCAGGCCTGCTGTCAGTACCCAAATTCTGACCAGATGATTAATGGGAGGGAAGCATGCCATCTGCCTGAAGCGTCCATCCCATGGCTCCACTCTCGTCTCATCAACCTGAGTCGCCACGGTCTGTATGGAGGGACATTTGAGTCATAAAGCAGTTCCTTGCATACATGCTCTCCTCTTTCCCCCCCCCCCCTTGTCTGTCTAGCCACAGATCTGCCATGTCATACCGCTCATGTCAATGGCAGAGTTTCCTTCCTTTCTCTGTTCCTTTCCCTCTGGTAGGTTTTAATTGGTTTTGGAAATCTTTTCAGTATATGAATGACAGTTCAAATCCCTCTGTGAATCTTTGAGACTACTGGAAACAGGCACATGTGATTTCTTGCTTTGATTGCTTGGAGTTCTCCCATTCGTTTTTGCTTTTTAAATAGGCCCTTTTCCAGATTCCTAATTTTCACTTTTCAGTATGGTTTCCATCAGCAGCATTTTGGAGATTTTTTCCCCCCTCCCCTACTCTCCTCCCCAATTTACTTATTCTTTTCATTCACAGCTGAAGAATGAGTTTCACAAAAGCTTTGTGCATATTTTAAAAAATATATCGTTGGGTTGGTTCTGATGCTTTTTTCAGCTAAACCCTGTAATCTCTTCGTACTACTGTTCTGACAACGATGGTGTCAGGCAGTGATGATTGGTAACTTAGTGTGGTTCATCGTGAGGTCACAAAGGTGAAAATTATGCTGCACCTGCCCTAGATAGCACAGAATTACTTGCTGTCCTCTGTTTAGCTGTCCTAAGAGGCTGTTTGAACTACAGTGCTAGTTGTAGTAGCTCTGTTAATGGGGACTTCCCCTTGACCTAATAAAACAAGAATATGTTTAGTTAGGCTTAAGCTTTTCCCTTTTCTACTGGATAGGAATAAAGTAGTACCCCTTAAAACAGTGTGAGATCTTTGTTGTAGTGTCCACTATGTTTTTGTTTTAGAAGCTGGCAGAAACCAGCTAGAGGAAGCTGTATTTATAAATTGTATATTTGTTCCATGTAGTTTCTTTTATATGATTTGTTTTTGTTCCTTTAGAAAGCAGAGGACAGCACGCTTGCTGCCTCAGAACGATTGAAAATGCAAGCTTACTTTAGCTTCTCCTGGTTTTGAAGGTTTTAGTGTCAGGATGGTCCATTCCCATGTTCCAGAGCAATATGGTAAGAAAGGAACCCCAAGTCATCTTAACCTCCCTGGCCAAAATGTTGTTCTGAGTACTATCCTTCAGAACAGTATCTTGTCCAGACCTAACTCCTAAATTTGGAAGATGTTGAGATGCCCAGTGAAACAGGACTCAAAACACACAAGATCTAGGTACACTGTTGGACAAGTATTAATATTGTTCCTAAGGCAGGTCCTAGATGCCAGTGGATTCTTAGTTTTCAGACCTCCTGCTGCTTTACTTTTTAATCTGAGTTACCTGTATTGAGGGTGAAATGTTAGAAAATGATCACGTGTCTTCTGATTCTTTATTCTGTTGGTGTTTATCATTGCTGTTTATCAGCCATAGAAATCTCTTTGTCTTTTTGGTACATTGCTGACTGTGTTTTTTTTTTCCAATGTCAAGGTATAGTAGTAAATTGAATGTAAAAATGCCTTAAAGTTTGTTAATATTAAGTTCAATAGAACAACAAATATTTACAAGGATGATGTTATCATGGTTCTCTTCCCTGTCCCCTCCACCCCCAAAGTTTCACAGTCTTGTTGTTGTTGTTCTCTGCTGCTGTTTTATCCTGCTCTATCCAGAAAGGCTTAGAATGACTTGCAATAAATGACAACAGTACAGCTTCCAAACAACACTCCCACTCCCTCATATCTGTTCTGATAATGCCTGCTGTGCCCAGCATCTGAAGAGGATGATCCCAGTCCAAGTCCCTATCCTGGCTATCCCCCACCATCCCTCACCCCATCTCCAGGGAGGTTCCCCTGAGCAACAAAGAAGGTTGTGAATTATGTATGTGAATCCTACGTAATTTTTTTTTTAATTTCTTATGCCTTAGGTAGATCTCCTTAGCTTAGGCCAGTACTGCCCAACTGGTGGTCCACAGGCTGCCCCTAAGCAGTTAACTCAGAACCTAAGGGCTCCTACCTGGATACACTCCTCCCACTGCTCCACTTGTGAAAATCAAAATGCTTTTTGGCAAGCTTTCATTTGTACACTGATTTTATTTTTTTGTAGGGTTGCTCAGAAGTAGGGCCAGCTTACTTAACTAGTGCAAATAGCATGAGTTGGCATTATGAACGTAGGCCTTTCCTGAGTTGTTATGAATCTGTTGTTTATTTAGCTCATCCTGTCTGCTGCAAGCACATTGGTTATTCGCAGAACTGTTTGAGTGAACAGTTTTCATCCCACAGGCCTTTGACTTTTTCTTTTAGATTTCTTTCTGGCCAGTAGTTCTGGCAGGTGATTTGTTTCACTTAAGTCACAGGGTATTGTTCCCAATTTGATCTTTGAAACTTTAAAAAAATTAAAATAAAGAATAACAAATAACACATGCCCAGCCAATGAAGAAGACTCTTGTTTTTGCACAAATATCCTTTAAGCGGAAAGCAGCCATTCCCAAAACATTTGTGTAAACAAAACTGTTCTCATGAAAGTTTTTTAAGAATAATAAGAGAACACAGATAGTGTATACTTGTATCCAGCAGCTGTTTGGTATGAACAAATGTTTGCATCACCCAGCCCTTCCTAAGAATGAGAGGACAGAAAAGTTTTTTTTGAGAGTGGGGGACATTGAAACATTTCTGATCCTGGAGAATACATACTATTCAAGTTTTTGTGCACAGGTAAGGAATGGAGGGTATATTTGGGAGACTGCTACTTAGATATTTAGTTTAAACAGCCATATTTAAGTATTTTGTATTCTAACACAGTAGTTTTTAAACTGTTCTGCAGAGCCCTGGTGTTCCACAATAGGTCACTGGGGATTCTGCAAAAAGCTTGTGGGTAACGGAGCATGCCAGGAGGCAGCACAGCATTATTGCCAGACCGGGTCACCAGGCTCTGCATCTGTCTTTGGGATGGGGCAGGAGTTCAGAAAGGTTACCATGACTTTAGGAAGTTTGAAAACCACTGTTCTAAAGCATGCTTGCACATACACAATGTAATGATTCCTGTTACTAAAGCTCTTAAAACCAAAGGAAAAATTCATAACGTGTTAGGAAACTGTAGGGCAGTTTGGTCAGGTACCAGTGCAGTAAGGGGGAGGGTAGAGCAAGAAAAAATGTAAGTCTTGGATGTAGTATTAGAAGCACAGTACTTGCAAATACCCTTATGGCCAAGAACATTTTTAAATAACAATCAGATATAATACATTATATTTAAATAGATAGTTGCCTATTAAGCGGCTGTGAAACATATCCCTGGATTGTCAGTGTTGTTGTGAACATTAAAATTGAATTTGTCTTCTCAGTGTAGCAGGTGAGAGCACTCTGAAAGGGGTAATGAACAAGTGGCACAATGAGCAAGCAGCTGTGTTAGAAAGCCAGTGGAGGCTTCTTTAAATTTTGAAGTTCATGTATGTGTAATAGATCTGACTAATTCAACAACACCTTGCTTACTCCCTTAAAGAACTTCTTTCCAGAATGATCAAACAGCACGCAGACAGTTCTGCAGCCAAGGTTTTAGCCACAATCATCTTTAACTCGGAGGTGCAAACCATGAAAACTTCAAGTTCCCACTGTGACCCGAGTGCTTTACAGATCAAAATGGAGCATTGCATGTGGCAATCTGAAGAGTCTCTCTACGGGTCACACCTTCCCATTAAAGCTGAAAGAGCAGGCGGCTGCATTTTTACACACACATGCCAGTGCAGAGTAAGTCTGTCTCTGCCTTTTGCCTTTGCCCAACAATAGATGATATAGGACTGGGAAGGCTCATAAAGTCTAGCCCATCTCCTGTCCTCCTTCCCCATCCCCCTCCCCTATATACCCTCCCCTCCTGCATAGTTGCCTGCCTGCCATTGATGTAGACATCCACTCTGACCCTTCCCATATACCACAAGCCACCCACATAACCCTATATTGAACTTGGGATAATTAGTACAGAAAACAAAGACCTGGAAAAATTAGTGTGCCCCACAGAAAGGGAGCAGGAGAGATGCAGGGCATCACTAGCAATGGAAGAACACTTGTTAGAGAAAATATGGCTCTTGGCATACAGACAGCTCTCTCCCTGAAAAAGTTAATCCAAAAAGTTTGATCAGTGCTGTATAACAGTGAAGGGAGGTTGATTTCCTTCCCCCTCCCAATTTGTTACTTAGTGCAGTTCAAGCTTGTTACCTCACCATGTAATCTGCTCATTTTCCCTTGTCAGGAGGCACTCACAGCACTGTATTTACAGCAGGAGGATTACATTGGCAGCTCTCCAGTGAAGCTGAAAACGGCCATGGAGAGTCTTGTTTCAGCTGGGGCTGTCAGTGCTGATTGATTTTTTTTCTTCCCGGTCAACAGAATTTGAAATGCTGTCAGATTGTGATTTCTCATGGGGGCTCCTTGGGAGGGGCAGGGGATTTTATTATAATTATTAATAACAGTATTATCTGGATACTTACACAGATCTAGATTATGGACATAGGCTGGTCTGAGCAGTTGGTGTCAAACTCGATGCTTGGCAAGAGCTAATCCCATCAAGATTTGCCTTGAAAAATTTAGCTCTGTCTGTGGTGGCTTTTGTCTAGTTGAAAATTCCCTAGATACAATATTTTTGCTAGATTTTCCTTTGTAAAAAGCACTGGAAAATAGACTCTCTTTTGGGCAGGCTCCCTGTTTGGGATGAAGTTTTTTGGAGCTAGATAATACGTGTTGTCCAGGCTGGGTAGAGTAGGAGGGCTCTGATAGCTAACTTCACTGTATGCTCTATACCTGTGCGTGTTGGGTTTTTTTGTGTGGTGGTTTGTTTTTTTTTGTTTTGTTTTTTTTCCCCCTTTCCCCCTTCAGTTGTAGTTGGAAGAGGGGAAGTTGAGCTTGTTGATGGCTTGCATTTGCTATATGGACCCTTTTTAAACTTGCATATTTTTGCTGAAGTCAAGCTCCCAAGCATTACTTACTGGATTTGAACTTATTTAATTCACTTACCTAAAGGCAGAGGCTGGGATTCTAGGAGGAATTTTCTCTGACCTTGGCCATTTAGGCTTTCTATGAGATTACAGGCAATTCCTGCAAGCATATTTTACTGCATCACCTTTTGAAGAAGGTACAGAGTACTCCATCTTGTGCACCTGCCTAGATCTTTGGATGGCAGAGTGGCATGGCCTGAAAGCATGACCCTCCCTTTATCTACTGCTTTCTAAGCTTTGGAGCAGCATTTGGAGCACTAAGATGAAGCGGGAACTATCCTCTTCGTCGCATTCCTGGCGAATGTCTGCAGGTCAACCTGGGAGACTCTTCCATGCTAGTGTGAGGACTAACAGGAATCTAAATTATAGATACTAGCATTTCACCCCTGACCGGTGATTGTCCTCAGTAAGTGCTCTGTAAATTTAGGCAATTGGGACTCGTAATAGAGATGCTATCTTTTATTAGACCAAGATTTTTGCAAAAAAAATTCTTTAAGTTTAGACCATTATGAGCTCTGGGAGGATGTTAGTAAGTTCCTGTATGTTCTATTAAGGGGTGAAGACCCTGCTCTTACACCTTGGATGGAAACACTTGACTTGAGTGATGATATTGCAGCTTCTAGTTGTATGGCTCTGATCCTGCTGTCCGTCCAGAACCACAAGGAGCAAAGCATTATCAGCTACTTGGAGCCTTCCTTTTTCTCCCATCATCTTACTTCAAAGGCACAGGCATGTTGGGGTGGGTTTTTTTAATGCTGCTAATTTTTTTTTTCTTTTTTGTTCGCTCTCAGGAGTAAGTGACTATTTTTACTATCATATTTCAGTTTCACTTTAAGATTCAGTTCACATGACAGGTATCTGTCTAGCTCCTTCTTCAGTGACTCACTTGTGTGGCATCTCAAGCACTCCAAGCTCAAGAATATGTGCAGATGAGATTTATATGGAAAGTAGTAGTAACTCCTTCAACTGCTGAGTCCTCTAAATCTGTACAGTGACACAGCTTTGCTGCATGCCGTGCTGAAAGCCCTGCTGATTCTAGTTTATTTCTGTTCATCGATATTGTAACCTCAGAATTGAAAAGGAGGGGGGAAAGTCTTAATGTGACACGAGCACAGTGTTAAGGTTTATATTTAACATGTGGCACATCTGCTAACTCTGCTATAAAAGGCAGCACGTACTAATGCTTTGAAATTAGCTTTGTTGCTGTTAAGAATAACAATAAAAAAAAAACAAAGGATGTCTGATAATAGCACTGCTCTGAAAAGCAGTCTAGTCTCTGTGGGAAATAGATAACTCACAAAAGCAGGAAATTGCAGCTGTTAATGAGAAGAAATCTTAGGGTTGAATCAGCTGAGCCATCTTCTTTTAAAGGGATCACTCCTTATTTAAGGGAAGGTCTTTTTAAGTTCAAGCCTGAATTTTGATTCCAGTCATGCTACAAGGACATTTCTTCTGCATTACAGTGAGTAAGGGCAAATAATTACTCATGAACCTTTAAGTTGAGGGCTGTAGCCTTGCAAACATTTAGGCAGCGTATGTTCCGTGTCACCCCCTGAGGTAAATCAGTAACACGTCTATGAATTTACTACACTCAAGGGTAATTGCTTTTATATTTGCTGTAAAGTCTTGGAGGAACAGTTACAGGCCAGTACCCCACTGTGCTTCTCGCTGCGTAAACGCAGATCAAAGATGGGCCCAGTCCCAAAAACCATATAATACCCAGCCACATCTGTATTAAAATCCAAGCCAAACTTTTGGATATAACATGGATGTAATGGCAGCAGGTCTGGGATGGGGGTGGGGGTCTAGTGGTAGCAGGCCCAAGTAGCTGCAGGGTGAACACTTGTTTGACTCCCTGCCACTAACCGTTATGTGCAGAATAGCCTGAGGTCTCTGGAATCTGTAGCAGGTCACACAACCCCTAGCCATGCCCCCATCTTCTGTTGCCCCAGCATACCAGATGAAACAGCTCCACAGGCCAGATGCTGCCTGCAGGCTGTATGTTTGCCACCCCTGCTCTAGAGGATTAGACAGAGTGTATTATCATCAGTCTGTTAATCCATTTGGAATGACCAGGAAATGACCCATTGCTTGGATTTCTGTTGTGTGCCTTCATGATGTTCTTTGGCTTTGTTTTTCCATTGAGCATTGCTGTTTAAAACATTACATTTGGTACTACAGGAGACTTCATTAAACTTTCCATTAAACACATTTTAGTTGTATATGGGTTGCTGAGTCCAGCCATGTAAGACAGAGCTGGAGAACTCTTCACTGGCAATACAGCTTGTGACCAAAGATGGAATAGGGTATTTGATTATCATGGAACAATGGAGGCTGATCTCCCAAAGCTTTGATTTTATGGGGGAGGGTTTTGACAACAACAACAACAAAAGAAGTAAATGCGTTCAGTGCAGTGGATGGCCAAGATCGGAACCAGCTCCTCCTTCATCCGTACCTGAGCAGCATCTGTCTTCCCTGGATATAGTGTCAATTACCCTTTTTTTAGACAAGTATCGTCTTGCATAGTCTCTGGGATAGTTCTCTCATTTGAGGAGACATAGAGCCAAGTGCTATAATCATGGCAGTATTAGAGATGAAATGCGAGTTTACTGGACAACCACCATCCAGGATGGTTGATTTATTGAGACTTGCAGACAGTTGCAAGCATTAAAGGATGGCAGGTCGATTGCCTTCCATAAAGGAAGTATTGATTGTTTCTGGTCAGTTGTTCTTTCTTAGTCAGCTCCCAGACTAGTGCAACAGGCAGCACAGTGTGGGAAGCAGGTGAGCAGCCGTCAATGGGGAAAGAACAGGTTAGGGACTATTTAGAAAATCTGGATGTGGACAAGTCTGAGGGTGCTTAAGGAGCTGGCTGATGTGCTTGCAGAGCCACTGGCTATTATCTTTGAAAACTTGTGGCAATTGGGGGAGGTCCTGGACAATTGAAAAAGGGCCTATCTTTCAGAAAAGGAAGAAGGATCCAGGTAACTACAGAGTGGTCATCCTCACCTCAGTCGCCAGAAAAATCATGGAGCAGGTCCTCAAAGAATCCATTTCTAAGCACTCAGAGAAGAGAAGTGATCAGGAATAGTCGGCATGGATTTGTAACAAAAAGCCCCCTTTGTACACTTCCCTTCTGGACATTGATATAACAGAAGCCCCTTCTTGCCTGCAACCCTGCCTCCCCCATGTCGTGTATTGGCAGAGATTCCATGGGTGTGGCAAGGCTCAGAGCAAGCCAGAAAGCTGAAGTGGCTTTTGGTAGGAAAAACCTAGAAGCTACATCTACATATCAATTAAGCTTAGTGTACTAAAGAAAACAAAAGAAGTAAAATATCCATTGCAAAGACTGTAAATATATTCTGTGTTAACCTAACTCACTTACTGTCCCCCGTAGCCTTTGAACCTCACTATCTCAAACTGCATTTTTATATATTTCTCACAGTGCATTTTTATATTTCATCTCTCTCATCTTTACCATGGCATTTCATATTTTATATTTTATCCTTTTAAACCCTTAAGAAATGTACTCCTTGTAGAATGAAGTTACACCCTGGACCATTGTTAAAAACTGCATTGAAACTGTAATTGTATAGTGATACAATCTGCTATACTGGGTGGTCCCTTGAGTAAATGCGAGTGTATGGCGATCAGTATGTAATTGAATGACGATAGCCTAGCCAAAGGAACTCCATTTTAAGCTAATCAAAGTAAAGAACTGATTCCTGGACCTGAGCACCTACCCTGTTGACTATTCCTGCAACCCTTAACAATACCATTGTTAATTAATCAAAATCACAAACTGCCTTTCCAAACTGCACTATCAGCAGGCAAGACCCCTGTGACTAACAACTGTCTGTACACTACTCAAGACCCACATGGAACAGTGACCTCTAGATTGGGTAGCCAAGATGATGCTGGGGGATTGCACAGGTCTGCCAGAAAGGGATAAAAGGCAGTGAAGCGTGACGCTCAGTGGCACCCTCTCATCCAGAACCTGACCTACTGAGACAGATATCTCCCTGAAGGAAGCTGACCATCAACAGAAGACCCCAGGGCCTAGGATAGGTAGATATACTGACACCAGTGCTCTCACAATCACTACAGCAGCTACTATACACTATACTACAGGGGTTTGAATGACAGGGTTTGAATGTGTGTGTGTGTGTGTGTGTGCGCACGCTAAGGTGACCAGTACCACCCATAACTCAGAGTTTGCATTTATGATTTTATTGGTAACTTGACATCCGGTCCAATAAACTAGAACTTACTATGATCCCGTGAGTTGGTCCTTTGTAGCCAACAGATTCACTAAAGGCAAGTCATGGCTGACCAACTTGATTGCCTTCTATGATGAGATAACTGGATGCAGAGAAGGCAATGGACATGATATACCATGACTTCAGCAAGATTTTTGGTACAGTCTCCCACAGCATTCTTGCAAGCAAGCTAAGGAAGTGTAAGTTGCTTGGATGAATGTACTGTAAGATGGATAGAAATCTGGCTGGGTTGTTGGGCTCAACAAGTAGTGATCAGTGGCTTCAAGATCTAGTTCTGGGAACTGCATGGGAGGAGGTGGGGAAGGCAGCCAGCTCCATCACATGGGGCTTCCCCCAGTGGCGCGCAAGTGCCAGGAGCTCCACATGCGCTGTGCAGAGCCCCATGCAATAGAGGCAAGCCAACCTGGCTGCACTTCTTGCCACCACATGCAGTGCTGGCCAGAACCACGTGCCACTGGCTGGCAGAGCCTGCATGGGCCATGAGGGCCCTGAGTGCCTGCTGTTGCTTCTGCTGCTGGCAGCCAGAGCTATGTACCATGTGGAGAGACCCCCACTCCACACACCCACCCTCACAACCCCCCACATATACATACATACTCACTTACTCTCTCTATTGCACCCCACACACGCGCGCGCGAGTAAGACTTTATTTTTCAGTTATTATGCAGCCACCTCTGTATACAGGACAGAAAAACAAATCATGACACCTTTTTGAACTTCATGAGGTTTCTTTTGATACAGTCCTCCAATTTGTCTAGGTCTTTCTGAGTCCTAGCCCTACCTGCCATTGTACCTACTACTCCATGCAGCTTGGTGTCATCCACAAACTTGCTAAGGGTGCACTCTATCCCATCTTCCTGGTCGTTGATGAAGATATTGAACAAAACTGGCCCCAGGACTGACCACTAGGGCATTCCACTTGATACCGGTTGCCAGCTAGACATCAAGCCATTGATTACTACCCCTTGAGCCTGACAGTCTAGCCAGTTTTCTATCCAGTGTACTTCCAACCTGTACATCCTTAGCTTGCTTGCAAGAATGTTGTGGGAGACTATATCAAAAACCATGCTAAAGTCAAGGTGCATTACATCCACTGTTCACCCTGCATCCACAGAGCCGGTCATCTCTTCATAGAATGCAATCAGGTTGGTCAGGCATGACTTGCAGGCAATGAAATTAATTTGGCTGGAGAACAATCTCCCAAGAGAAGTGGAAGTCCTCTAATTCATTATATTAAAGTTAGGCTGTGTGAATTGTAGTGAATATTCTATAGAGTTCATTTCCCAGTTGAACTGTATAATTTCATAGGGTCTGGTTCATTGCAAAGCTTTTCTGTGTTTTAATTAATTTTTTCCAAAAATATTTGCGGACTGTTTTTTGGAAGTTGTACAAGTCTGGTTATGGACTCGGGGAATAATTGTTGTATTTCTTTGTGATGATCTTGATGCGCATCTTTCATCTTGCCAAATCAAGCACCCTCCACCCTGAAGGCCTAAAACAATATCAGTGTTCATGCAGACATCTCTGAAACTGCCACATTCCTGTGTTGCTGTAAAGCCAGTGCATCTTTATTTGCCGTTTTTTGTTGGTGGTGGTTTTTTTAAAGCTGGATAAAAAAGTGGGTGGATTTTTTGTTTTTAATCAACAGTGTTGCCATAATAGCCAGAATACAGAACAGTCTTGAAAAAAGTTGAGAGGAAACCACTACAAAGCTCACATAAGGGAGCATATATTAGCAGCTGCATGGCCTGGCTTTGAACCTAACGAATTCAGACCTCACATACTCCCAAACTGCAGCCAGGTGCATTTACTAGCAAGCCTCGGGTGTGCATCCTGTTGCAGCATGAATGTGTAACTAAGAGTCATGAAAACATGTATAAGACCATGTTTCATTCATCCCAGAGCACACTGTTAAAGGGATATATCTGTGGTGTTAAGCAGTATGATTTTTTTTTTTTATTTGTAGTGTGTGACCTTTAAGTAGGTAAATGTTGTTATCCTTCAAGATAAATGCAGTTTAAGTAGTATTTTTCAAACCTGGAATCAGGCTCTCAAAAGCACTGAATATTATCCAAGAGCTTCCAGAAGTCCCTTGAAGGTCTGGTCCTTTATTTATAAATCTGTCTGTATGTTGACTCCTTTTTTTTTTTTCTCTTTTTTGTCTAATAGCATGGAGTGGTGCACAAAGACTATAATTCCTGTTACGTTCATTACCCTTTCCTTGTTTTCTACTTGGTGATGTTCTCTCCTGTTTAACATCACAATGGTTGATAAGGAAAAATTCTTCTGCTGCCACGG
The DNA here is from genome assembly GCF_001723915.1 of Gavialis gangeticus. NCBI lineage: Eukaryota > Metazoa > Chordata > Crocodylia > Gavialidae > Gavialis > Gavialis gangeticus. The sequence goes on from NW_017728995.1 coordinate 64,057,943, forward strand.
AGAATTTTGACTGAAACTGAGGAATAAGTAGGCAAGCTGTTCAATTGTATATTCATGCAGAAATGGTTAAAAATCTACTTAGTAAAATCAAAGGTGATGAAGAGCTCCTCTTGCTACAAGAAAAGTTGATGTTACACTGAATGCCTTTCAGAGACATGTTTGGAAGGTTTTTCTTATCAAGAAGTATTTTCTGAGTTGAGAAAATACTGATGGTTGGAAAATTTTGGTGCAGTCTTGAAGTCCTGCTAGATTCCACAGTGCTGTGCATGTCTGAAATGGATACGTGGGCCCAACAAGAGCGGTGTCTCCTGTTCTTAGGGCAGCAATTGCTCTCCCCGTCAGGAGACACCATGGACACCCTCCAGTTTGGTCTTCCTCTTAATGAGAGGCAGTATGCTGTATGAATCAGCTGCCAAATATTTCCCTAGTGAAGCAACAGGATGTTGCGTATTCCCGTCTGGGGAGTTTACTTTGGCTGTGTTTCTGTATTATTACAAGGGCCCCTGCTGTGGGCTCAATGGCAGGAGAGAGACAGTGTCTCTCGGGGACAGATGTTTAGCATCTGATAAATGATCCCATGATTAGCAATAATTTATAACATGCAAGCTGTCTTGCCCTCCTCTCTCAAACTTAGTCCTAAAAATGCAGACTTTTTTATTATATTAGGGGAAGAGGGGCAGGCAGATTAAACAGCCTGATATCCTTGGGTGATTATTTTACCAAATACAAGCATACTGCTTTAGGTTTCCATACTTACACGGTGTGTAAGCGTTCTATGCAAGAAGGTCTGTTAGCTCAGTAATTGAGCTGGCTCTCATCATTGAGATTAAAACTGCAGTAGGGAAGACTATTTTACTAACTTGGAAAAGGACATTTTCAGCTTATCAAAATGTCAAAGCTCCTTGTTCTTCCCATTGACATCTTCAAAAGATCCCATCAACTTGACATCTAGGTAACTTCAAAATACTTTTTTGTAAAAGCAGTTTAAAGTTCTAATGGTTCTGGTTTTCTAATTGCATTTTCCTGCTTACACAGATTTTTCCCTTTCCTCTGTTTCATGGCATGGCTGAAGGAACAGGAGAAACGGACTGTGCATAGGGCACCCAGCAAAGCTGACGATACCTATAAAGCAGCCAGTGTGCAACTGCTGTGCAATGTTTGATGTCACCCATGTGCTGAGGCCGAGCAAAAGGCAAATCGGTCTGTGAGTTCCACTTACATCCTTCTCACTGTTGACTTGCTTAGTGCATGAGTCTGCCACTGGGCTTTGCACACGGACACATTTCTCATGGGTGAAAATACACAAAGAATATTGTTTCTTGTATCTTTCCCTTATAGAAATCCTAAGTATCAGTTATACCAAGAAAGAGTTTTTAAAATTCTTATAGTAATTTGTGCTTTTTTTTACTTGATGTGCTTTTCACTCTGTGTGCAGTATCTTTGTTGCTATGCTACTCCTTTTCCCCTCCCAGATGACAAACTAAAAGCCTATCGGAATTGCCATTTCATCCTTAAAAAATAAAATACCTTCCCTATTTGCATAATCCATTTGAACTGTGGATGAGGGGTGGGGGAGAAGAAAAAGGTACATAAAATCCCCTGCTAATCTCACTTGACTTCAGCCAAAATAAGTGGCAGAGAAACGATCGCTCGCCAGTCTGCAAACTCAAGAGACTCAACTTCTGTGAGAAGTAGGGTTGGCCAGATTTCCTGGCATTTTCCCAATCCCTGCTGCTAATGAGGGTAAAAGAAAACAGTCTCCCCCTATAATTTTCATGGTTAATCAGCCTCATAAAGCAAAAATAATGCTCCATAAACTAGTGAGAACTTGTCTTTAACCTCAGCAAATACATATCTAGAATCCCTGGCCCTGTCTATATTATTGCTTCTAATCATGTTTGAAAATATTAATATTTTGGTGCAATTCTGAAGTCCTGCTAGAAATATATTACTGCTTCTAAATCATGTTGTTTTTTTTAAGAAGTAGTTACAGCTGCAACATGTTTTGTTTCACGCTTAATGTAGTTAGGGTTAAAGCCATGTTCTAAAGCTGTCCTAGGTACATTTGGAGGGAGGTATAGAGTCTGGCCTCTGCTAGTCAATTAAAAAAAAAAAAAAAATTCCTGCCCACACTGGATGGGGAAACCAAGATGTGTCGCAGAACTGCCCTTGATGATTGATTGTCCTTGGAATATAGTTAGAACATGGCTGTATCCTCAAGGTGATTGGTACTGCCACCCTGTCAGGCTCTGCAGAAAGGGATGGGCTTTGCTCCTTTATTGTTACCGAGTCCTTACTTTAAAGCGAAGAAAAGAAACTGAACATCTCTGAACGACTTAGTTCTGACACATGCCTTCAGAGCTCAGAAGCTGTCCAGGTTTCTCTTTAATTTCCAGAAAATGGAACAAGGGATGAATCCTGTCAGTTTTCTCACTGTTCATCTCCTCCCCACTCTTCGATGCCTTTCTTGGATAACAGTAATGGACTTAAAGGCAGCTACTATTATGTAATATTTCTACTCTGAACTGGCTTCATCCATAACCCTATTTTTCACAGTTTCCCTGAAAGGCAATACTAAATTGGAATGGCTTTGTCACAGGCAGGGTAGAGGAGTTTTCCCTAGAGCTCCTTTTATGTTATTCTCCTAAATTTAACTTAATCATATCAAATTAATTAAGGATAGTCTCTCCTAAACCTGAGCTGATGCAGCTGCTTAATGGAAAAACAGAGCTATTCTTTTCCTCTTGTTTCGTGGAATTCTTCAGAAAATGGCGTTCTTCAGAAAATGAACTCAAATGTTGACTTTGTTCAGCATGAGAGAGCAATTCAAGGTCTTGCATAGCAAAGTGTTCAGCATTGAAGCCTGGGCGGGGGGGAAGGATCATACTGATGGACAGGGGGATATGGGGCCCATTCACCTCCAGGTCATGGCTCAATTTGACTGGAGTTGGCAGTAACTGAGAGTTATTAGCTGACAGCTGCTTAGTAGGCTATCTGAAATGAGGTGAGTAGTTTCAAGTCCATTCATAGAAGACAGGTGTCCATATCACAAAATCTACCACCCCACTTAGAACAAATCTGACATCCTTAGGCTGCACTGTACACATGACTAAGTTTACAAGCAGTTGTGAAGCGTGTTTGTCGCTGACTGCATGATTGTATCTTTGCTTTACAACAGCGTGCTAACCCAAAAGACACCCAAGTTTAATCACAGTGCCTTAATGTGGTTAAAGCATGACGTCTTCCTGTTCAAACATGCAAGGCAAAAAAATGACAAAACCAGCTGTCAGCCTTTCTATACTATTAAAACAATCTTCAACCTTGGGACTGTTATGGCACAGTTGTCTCTTTGAGATGGTTAAAATACACTCTGCCACATGCAACTGCATTTGGGACCCCAACAGTGACTCTAACCGTGACTGAAAAAATGTCACTGGTCTATCTAGAGCTACACTGTGGAGCTGGGACAAGAAGTGTCCCAGCATGTGTTTTGTGGGACAAACCACTATTCTGGCCACGTTGGGGAAACCCAAGTTGTAACCAGGAACCCCCACCACAAGATTTTTTTTTTTTGAACTGTAGCTACGCCTGTGTATCTCAGATGAGTTTAAACATGGGTTTTAGATTTTAAGCATAGTAAGGCAGAACTGTCTCATGTCTGAGCAGTGCTTAACGGTATGGGATCTTGTCCACTCCTGAACCATTTAGGTCCTACCAGAGTGCCTGCAAATCTTTAATCTCAACAAAATGACCAACAGCTGAGCCTTCATGGAGCATGGAGAATGAGCTACTCCCCCTTTAATAGTGATGGTTGAAAGCATAGTTTTGAAAAATTGTGAGGAAGCTTTTATAACTGTTGCCCTTTTTGAGCCAGTCCTGCAGCTAAACAGGGGCTTCCATTTTCAGAGCTGCTAGTCAGGTATCTCTTAACCTTGCATTTGAAGTTTTAACTACTATTTTTTTTATACAAGTGTTTAGGTGAAGAGTGTTTTCTGTCCAGTGGCATATTTAGTGCTTCAAGACCAGCATATTCACCACACATCAGATGAGCTAACCTGCTGTACATCAGTTGTCATCGATCTTATTGATAAATTGAAATCCGTCTGACACTTGGCAACCCTCAGTAGGCTGTTGGGAATGGGGAATGCTCTGGAGAGAGTCTGCCAAATTCAGCCACAAATTCAACAGATGTTAGCTTTTTGAGCAAGTAAGATGTGTATTTGCCTATCTCAGGGCTTTCTCTTTCTAGGGATCCAGAATGGTTGGCTTTCAAATCTGATCACATCAGTGACCACTCCTCCCAGCTTAACTAAACCCAAAGGAACTTTTATCCAGTCCTCTTGGACAGGACACAGGACCTTGAGAGCACACTTCTGGTGTGGCGTATGAGCATACAACAGGGGAGACTACTGAATGGAGACTTATAAAGTAACACCAAAACACGAGTCGGAAAAAAACCTTTCTCTGTGAGGTGTTTTACAAACAAGAGTGTTGCCAGAGACTTACCCAGAAGAGCAGATGGCCTAAATAGACAGTAGTCAGACGTAGTTTTGATGAGCAAGGTTACGAAAACATGTCATCCAGCAAAAAGAGGGAGGAAAGCAACCACAAGAAAGTAACTGAGCAGTTAAGTTTAGTACAGTATGTATCGTCCTCCCACCATTCACTCCTTTATTCTCCCATCTGCTTTACTCATTGTTTGGACATAAGATTCTGGCTTTATAGGCTTCCTGGAAAAAGTATGCTTTAAGGCGGGAGCGAATATTAGCTGTTTGGGGATTCAGAGGGAAGCATCCCCACTGGGCTAAGCAGTCAGAAGGAAGGATTAAGCTTCAACAAATCAAACGTTTTTCTTCTTTTTTTTTCTTTTTTTTTCTCCCTCATTTCTTGCTCAGTCTAATAGAGTGTAGGGTATTTCATGCAGGGCTGGGTTTTCATCTGCAAGCACTATGCAAGACCTGTGAAAGCGTACTACTTTCTGAGATAAAATTAAGTGTCTGTCTCTTGTTTAAGCTTTAGTAGTTAATGCCTCTGCATTATGCCTGGAAGCCCCATCATGCTTAACATTTCTTGCTGTGTAAGAGAGGCTCTTGCTGCCCCTTGGCAGAAGGATGCCTGAAGCCAGGAAGACAGGCAGAGTCCGTGCAGCAGCAAGCAGAACATGTCAGGGGAAGCTGCTAGGAGGAAGAAAGCTCTTGATAGGAATAGGAAAAATGCTTGTGGGTAGCCTACATTAGAGAAGAGTTTTTGGATCAGTGAGCAGGCTGTCCTGGAGACTTTGCAGTATAGAAGGAAGTGGGCATTTGAGCTGGGGTGAAGCGGAGCCTAGAGGCTATGTGACTGGGCACCCCTGGGCTGGCAGAAGTGTGGGGGAAGGGGAAGAGGGGATGTGAAGGCAGCAGCTTCACAGAGTCCCTCTGAATGAAGCCAAATTGTGGCTGACCTACATGACTTGCTATCAGTCCAGGAGGAAAGGGAGTGAGGTACAGTCTGTTGTTGGCCGGCATGGGAGCAACCAGCAGGAAGGTTAACTGTAACTATAACCAGCTTTGGGAGGCTTAATTTTTAGCTTTCATTCACAGCATTTACATCCAATCCCAAAAAATCCCCTTTAAAGGTCTCTGTATATACAGTACCACAAGTTGGCTGAACTTGGGGACTTGGTTCAGCACTGTATATTCAAGGAATGACAGTAGGAAGGTCTGAAATTTGATGTGTGAATTTCTTAGAGAAGAAACTGACAGCTCTCTGCTTTTCCCTGTTCCTCCCCACCTCTTCCATCCTTTCTCTAGGCTCTTGACAGTAAACTGTAACAACAGGGACTAGTCCATCCTGTTTTGAACTGCTGTTTCATTCACCTTTCTGCCTGCTCTGTTCAGTTTTTATTATCCATTCTCTCATATAGAGAAGAGAGCAAATTGTGATGGGTTCTTGCTGCACTGAAACGCATTTTCTAAAAGGGCAGTTTGTTTTCCATTCCAGCAGCATCTTCAGAAATGGCTTTCTCTTTAAAATACTTGTCAAAGGTTTTGAAGTAGTGCTAGGGTACTTGCTGGAGTGGGAAGAGGGGAAAAGAAGATACTGGCATCTGCTGCCTGTTAAGCCCATTAATTGAAAAGAAAATACTGCTGGTGCCAGAACGAACAGCCTTGTTCCTAATTAAGCTTAGGGAAGCAGTGGGCTGGTTTTAATTGAGAACAGCATCTCTGTTAATGGTGCCAGCAGCTAAAAAACACAAATAGATTCAAGGCATGAAGCACATGCAAGATAGTAGTGATTTTATATTAGGGGGTCAGTCATTGCAGTGTATGTCAAAACTGGTAACCCCAACACACAGTTTTGAGGAATACTTGGATCCTAATTATGAGCAGAATCTATTCTTTTTCAGCTTAGGGAAATGGGTATTTGCAAGACAAATTAGAGTTCTGGCCTTCTAAAAACTGTCCAGGAAGAAAGTATTTCCTGGTGACTTTGGCAGGAGGGAAGCTGGAGAGTTTTGCCTATGGCAATATGGTTCCAATTAGCCTGGCTTTCATACTTGAAATGCTTTCTGTCCAGGTCATTCAAGAGTTCAGACTTCTAGTGTGCGCAGTACATTTCAACCCCAGACCTATTAATTATCCTGTCTTAATAATAAATCTTTGTCTTGGACTAATTGACCATCACAAAGGTTTGTTGAAGACAGACCTAACACCACACTTTTCCCAGAATCAAATTCCATTCATTCTAAAAACATCTTTTTTCCCCCCGCACCCAGTCATTGACAGGCTCATATCCTGCCTGGGCTTCTATTGCTGCACCCACTTAGAAGCCACTGGATCTAGACTTACTATTGTTCTGAACTGGCTCCCCATCCAACATCTCTGCCCTTCAGCACAGGTGCCAATATTGCACTTTGGTCAGTGTATATTATGGGTCTCATGTGTGTTCAGTCTGCAGAGTATGAGACATCTTTCACAGCTCTTAACTCTTCACCTTAATGTATAGATTTTTGCTTGGATTCTTATTTTGTTCCCCAGTGTCAGCCAAGATGGCTGTTATTGCCCTAAATCACAGAATTGTAACCAGAGTGAATGATAGTATTGCAAGGGCATCTCTGGTCCAACTGCTGTCCTGCAGTTTTTGGAGGGTGTTAGTATCTACAGTTTTTGTTGAAGGCTTTTGGAGGCTGGGAAGACAGATGGCAGTATATTTCTAGGGAAGCAAAAATATTAAATATACCATTCCCTTTAACCATTGGCTGTGTTGAATGGGTCCTTGATGTGGTAACTGCTTGGGTCTGAATAATACAGTTCTTAGGGTCTGCCCACAAATGGTTGACAACATAGAAAATCGCTTTCCAGAGGGGACTTTGGTGAATGAAAAGATGAGGTGCTTTCAAGTGTTGGGGTTTTATCAGAAACTTTTATCCAAGTAGCTTTTCAAGGATGCAATGACTTGCGTGCGCACGTCATTTTCACTAGGTTTTTAGTGAAAATAAGTAATTTTAAAACTGTTGTGCTTACTTTCAAGCCTGTGATTGGCCTTCTGGAGAGCAAATATTGTATGGTATGGTCCTACTATGCATGATAAGTGAGACTGGACAGATTTGTCCCTTTTTATTGTATTCTATTTTTTTTCTAGTTGACCCTAGAGCAGTGCTCTCTCAAAACAGGGCATGATGCTGCACTGAAAAAACGCTGGTCTTTAATCATTTGGCACATCCCAAGAAAAGCAGTGCCTTTGTTCTTCTTTTCCCCCGAGGCAAAACCACACCGCTTCCACAACCTTTTTCTTCCTCTCTTCTCTCCCTACCACACCTGAGCCATTTGTTCAAAGACACCCTGCTTGAAATGAATGTTACCACATCACCAGGAGTGCCAAATTTCCCAGCCCTCTGGTGCGCTTCATAATGGAGTCCTCAGAAAGTGAATTCTTTATATTTGGGGCTCAGCTAGACAATAGGCTTTCTGGATTCTCCTCAAGGGGACAAGCTTGTCAGTCAAATTGTCACAGACAATAATTACCCCCTGCTTTATTCACTCAGTCTGTCTTCAGAGCAGTCAATTAGAGCTATTGATACAGACAAGCTATTCTCACCAAGTTAGTTTCAACCTAATTAAAAGGACCCTGTCACTGTCTTCTCCTACCCCTCAGGCCCCTAATGGCTGCTTTTTGTATGCAGAGTGTGGGGAGCTAAAATTCAGTCTCACCCTGGAGAGACAGAGCTATAGTTATAGTGGATACTTCCACTTTTTAGACATTTTTTTCCCTGGCTGCTTGGAGGTGAAGGGGGAGGGAAGGGGACAGATGGACTCCTTCCTCCCTGCTGTAGTTTTGTCCAGTTTTCAAAATACCTGCTGGGGAAAAGGGTGTTTTCCCCAACTGTTAGACTTGCTGTAAAGAGACCTATGCATGTAAAGAAGTACTTAGTTCTCTTCGAGGGCAGAAGAGCTGGCTCTCCGTGAAGAAAACCACCATTCTGCCAAATGTTTTTGTTCTAATATTCCCCAAAATGATCAGGACACATCAAGATGCATGTTTAAAATCTTAGCCATCTTGAGGTATTGCTGACCTAAATTATACTCAGGAGGGAACGTGCATGTGCCAGGTCTTCACTGTGTTATGCGTTTGGAAAGAAATCCTGCCTGACTTCGTTGTCTTTGCCTGTTTTGACAGCTTATGTTCTAAGATACAAAACAACGCTCTTCATCCATGACAGTAACCTGTCTTAGCTGAGAGCATTAAATAACACAAGCCCAAATTCAAGTGTCTTCATGTGAGCACAAAGCTAGCCTTCATGATCCAATGTGCACAATCTGACCCAATTGCTTCAGGATGTTTTTTTTAATATTGTGACCCACTATTTACATTGAACTGCCCTTATTTTGGATTAACTATGGGGTTTTTCTCTTTTTCTTTTCCATGTTTTGGTGTTTCTTGGATATTCTCTTGCCCCTCTCCAATTTCTCTGCCCTGAAACACATAGGTAAGTCTGTTTGTTGGTCTGTTTAACACAGTAGCAGTATTTGCTATGCTTCACCTGCCATCCTAAAGCTAGTTGCCAGGAGTGTTATATAACATAACTCTCAGCACTTGAATTCTACCCTAACGCATTTTTAATCACTCTGAAATTTCCAAATGTCTTGAGTGATAAGTGGCAAGGTTGTTTTTTTCTTTTTCCTAGTATCTTTTATTGGACCAAATGGATAGTTGGAAAAGCTGTAGGACAAGCTTTCAGGCATCAGGTTCTCTTCCTCAAGTCCTTCCTCAGTGGTCAGGTCATTTCTATTTCAGAACTGATGGGGGAGCCCTTTGTTATCTTCTGTCTTTGGAGGTGTGTGGGTGGGTGAAAGTCAGGACAGTTCGACTGTCCACAGCTTGGTGGTTTTAAATCGGGAATCAAAGAGGTGGGCATCAGAAATTTTGGTAGGGGCATGTGAGCACTGTAACTGAGGGCAGCTCTCAAGAATGTACTCTGGTGTCTGTTTTGTGGATGGTGGTGCCTGCTTAGTGCCTCTTGCAGCTGTTGTGCAGTAATAGGCACACTGAGTAGCTTAGGAAAAGGCAGTAGATATCCCAAATGTACCTGAGGAGGTGGAAGGTCTGCCTGCCCTGAAAATTATGTTCGTCTCTATTCTGTGTAGCATTCACAGCTGCGTAACAGTCAGTTATGTTCCCACCCTTTCTTTCTTTCTTTTTTTTGACTGGGGCCATGGTCAAGAGGCCTTTAGTACTGCGTCTTGTACCACTGTTCCCTGTTCATCTCAATTACTTTGGAGATGGAGTTGTCTCCTTTTCAGTTTTAAGTAAAAATATCTGGTTGATAATGTTGTAAAACTGCACAAGAGCCCAAGCCCTTTAAAATGTTGGCTTTCAACATTTCTTCATAACATAGAAAACATTATGCATCCGGAAAGCAGAGCTGTAAATCCAATTCCTTTACAGGTACACATGTAGAGGCACAATTGGTACTGGTGGGTGCGTGTGTGCACACGTGGACATACAGTAGTCTCAGATAAAAACGACATGTAAAATAGTGTTAGAATTGAGTACAGAGTATTAATTACATTCCTGTAATCGTATGTTATCTCAAATGTCATTACCTTAAAGGTAAATTCTGTGGTGATGAGTTGCCCGTTTTCCCAGTCAGACAACATAAACCTCTCAGTTCTGCAGAGCTCCAAAGCCACTCAGCAGAGTCATTCCTCTGTTAGAACATAGTTTCTCAACCTGTGGTATGCATACCCCTGGGGGTAGACGAGACAGTCAGGGGGTACGCAGGTACCCCAACACTCTCCCTCTTCGTCTCACCCCTTCCTCCTCTCCAAACTATGGCAAAAAAATTGGTGCAATTTAAAAAATTAATTTCTCCAGGAATAATTTGGTGTGCCGCGCTTTGCATGGCACTGGGTTCAGCCCTCCTAGCTTTGGCCAACATCACCTCTAGCCCAGGTACATACTCGAGTTGTGCACCCCTGGTGTAAAAGGTTCCAAATCTACCCACATCAGATCAGACATCTGTCATATCACGGCCTTATATACACAGCCTTTCTTCCATCATATGGCACACATTAGTCTGTAAATATAAAATCCCCTGGAAAATTGAGTGTTGGGGTACTATTAACATTTTCAGAAGTTAGGGGTTATTTGCCACTTAAAGGTTGAGAAACACTGTTACAGTACCAATTAACGGCATGCATTGGTTATGTAGGTTCACTTTATGAACTATTTGTAGAATAATTTCAGTAGAACCAAAAGGTTTTTTAATTAATTTATTCTTGTCACATTTGAAACAGTTCTGCTGCACAAACCAGGGAGATATGGGGCTCCTATGACAAAAGTGTCACAAAACCTGACTTTCCTTTTCTGCTTTTGTCAGATCTTGTACTCCCAACCTAACTCTTAGTACCACAGCCAAAGAAAGTTGTTTCCTTTTTTCCCCTAGGTTATACAGAATGACTGTTTTGTTTTTTTGTTTTTTGTTTTTTTTCTGTATATGTGAGAGGGAGCCTGATGTTGGTGACTACAGAAAGCTTGTGTCTCATAAACTATGGCTCTTTTTAGGCAGGAACATCCCCCTGCCCTTTTCCATGCACCAGGGATGTCAAGAGCCCTAGCTAACTCATGCCATGCCGACAGTGATCAACCCCATAGCCTGTCTGAACAGCTGGTTTGAGCTGCTATAACATCACTCTTTATAAACGCAGTTTTGAAGCAATTTACTTCGGCCATACTGTTGCCCTGCATCTTTATAAAGCATGTCAACTCTCGCTACAGGATGTAGCAGTTCAAAACACAGTTTAGAGCTGTATGATAGAGTGGAAGAATTTGGCAAATAGAGTCAGAAATCCATCAAGAACTCTCCTTTCCCAAAGGCATCTTTTCTCACCCACAGGCATGCCTCCTTTCCTATGTCAGGTCACTGGTGTGATTGTTGGGGTGTTTTTTCCTTCCCATAGCATTTCTGGAAAGCAAGTATTTCATCTTTCATTTTCATTCTGCCATAAAATGAAATGGCAGTGCTTCAGATGGAATTTTTTTTTTTTTTACAGGTTGATTCTTGTTTAGGCAGGCTTCACCAAAGTGTGTGCATGCAGAGAAGGCTCCTCGGGGCAGAAGAAAAGGGAAATGGATATGAATTCCTTTGGTGTAGGACAGAGAAGATAACATTTAAAATGGCTGCCCCTCCCCAATACACACATCTTTTGGATAATAATACTTTTAGAAAGGGAGAGTAGAATGTTTAATTTATTTTGACATTTGAACTAGAAGTTGTTGGGTACAAGTCCTTATTTTCCAGTCTGGCCAGACGGGAAAACTTCTGGATTTCCATATGCCTTTTTTTTTATTTTTGGCAAACTGTACTTCTAGAATCTTATACATTCAACCCTGGTTACAGCAGCCATATTTGGAAGAGACTGTCCAGACTTTTAACAGAAATTTGCAGTTTTTTCCCTTCCACTTCACTGAAAAGCCACTTGCTCCCATATATTTTAATGGATTTTAAACTGTCACTTTCCTCTCTTCAATTATCTCTCTTTTGGGCCTCTGTGGCAACCATTGTTGACCAACTGCAAATCATACCAAATGTAACTAATGCATGCTATCCTCCACGCCTGTCAGTTGAGATGGCACTTGAAGAAATACAGGGGCTGTGATCCCTCAGATGTGCAAAACCCACAGACACCAGAAAATTCAAGGTAGGAAAATCAAGTTAGATACAGCAAGATGAGCTGTACAAGTTCTGTGCATCTGAGTTAAATTTAACATGAAAGACAGGGATAAAATGGATCAAAGGTGTTTATTCCATTTTATTTATTTAACTTTTCATTTTTTTTCTTTCATTCCAAGCAATTTTAGCTTCCCCAATCTAGTATCTCTTTCTTGAGTATTAGCTGCAGTGATATAAGAGCACAATATCATCTGCCGTGGTTTCAGGCACAAAA
>NW_017728995.1:64075370-64083240 GCF_001723915.1 Gavialis gangeticus
GTTTCAGGCATATCAAAAGGTACTGACGTCTCTTTGAAGTGAAATACTAGACTTGTCAGTTCAGGCAGTAAAATTTGGTATCTGTATGAGAGCATGCATGTGCATGTTTTTAAATGCCTTTCCTAAAAACCTAGCTCATAACCTTTTTGAGGAAAACACAGTGGGAGTTGCATGTACCTTTTTGTAGTCCCTTTTCTGACGAGAAACTAAAATGAATGTTCTAAGGGTGAAGTTGCACATTACAATTAGCACATGATAACTCCAAAGTCAGTGGTTTTCAAACTTCCTAAATCATGGAACCTTTTCATATCCTTTCTGTCAGGGAATCCCTACCCCTGGCTTCACAGGCTTTATGAGCTGACATGGGGCAAAGCAACCCAACCCAGCAATGACAGTGCCCTGCCTTCCGGCCCACTCCACCATTACCCCAGTCTTTGTGAAACCCCAGTGATGTATTGTGGAATCCCACAGTTCCACGAAATATGGTTTGAAAACTGCTGCTGTAGGAAATATTACGCAGTATTACAGTTGGCATGTGCTACGAGTAGTTGCACCTTAAGGGTTAATACCTTCAACAGGCATAGCTCAGACCTGCAGCTAGAGGGCTGGTGAATAGGGACACAACTAGGGCTCCCTGCCTGCCTAGCTCACCTGCTCTCTAGAGCAGTATAGGAAGGGAGAGGAGGAGACAGGGTCCTCCCTCACACACTGCTTGGATCACCCTCTGCTCTGCATCCTGCCCACACTGCCCCAATCACTCATCCTTTTTGCCTCTCTGCTGCTCAGATCATTGTGTTTGTATCAGCCTGAGAGTGATAGTGCCAGATGGGGAAGGGGGTCATGGGTCCCAGGCTCCCTGCAGCCTGAACCACCTCCATGTGCCTGGATACAGTCCACATGCCCCTGCTGGGCTCTGTAACTGCCTGCCAGCCTCCCCAGCAACTGCCTGGCAGGGGAAGAGGGAACTGGCGGGTAAGGAGCTGTTGGGCAGCTAAATGGCCTGGTGGGTGCCATATGGACCTGATCCAGGTGCAGAGAGAGCTTCCAGGCCCGCCTGTGGCTGCCTGACCGCGCTCACATATATTAGAAGCATTAGAGTAGCCTCATTTGATCATGTTTGTTTTTGATCTTCCAGTTTGCATGCACAGGCAATTTGCATGCACAGGCATTGCATTGCCATGTTGGCCAATCTAGATCAGCCCCTCTGGGAAGGTCCTCCTGGGGGTTCCAGATCCATTTCAGAGCACCTGATTGCACAAAATCTTTCCTTCCATAACCTCAGTCATACCCTGTCAGCTGTCATGTCCAGTGGTGCAACACTGGTCACAAAACTCTTTTGTTCTTTAAGCCATTTAGTTGCTTCTGTGTGATCATAGAGTGGATTCCTGGGGTATTCCATCTGCCATGATCTTTCTTTTTGGTTCGCTACCTTTCTTCTGATATCAGGTGGTGCAGTGCCAGCATGTGGAGGGGCAAAGGGGAATGTCTGTGGGCCTGATCCAGCCCACAGGGCCAGCCCTGCACCATTCATCCAACCCATGGGGACAGACGAATTTGACACCCCTGGTACAGAGCTATGAAAGTGGGCTACATAACATCTAGGTCTATACCAGTGGTTCCCAACCTTGGGTCATGACCCAAATGAGCGTCATGGGGGCAATGCTGGCAGCATCGCACAGAAAAGACAAACCATGCTGGGAGCTTCCCCTACCCCCACCCCCGGGCCACTGCCGCACTCCACTCTCGGCAGCGGGGTGCAGAGGAAAAAAAAAAAAGGTTGGGAGCCATTGGTTTATACCTTACATGTATATTTGATTTAAAACATTAAAATGTTACCAAAGAGACAGAGATGCCAAAAACAGCCTTATATCTTAGCAAAAGAAAACTGTTAATTCCTCATGGGTACAAGATAAAAGTATGTTAGGTCTGTCCAGCTTGGTGATTGTGTTTAAGATGCTTATACTAAGTTCAAAATGCAGAAATAATAGACAGTGGATGGTCTGTAGGAGGGAACAGCAATATTTCTCACAATAATTATGGCTTGGGTCTTAATGCAGCAGAATATCGTTATGTTCCCAGATAACTGAGCAGGTATATTTTTTCTGTGAAAATGTCAGTAATTCCACTGTCAAAAAGACTATTTCTCTCCCCCCACCCCCCAATCTTAATTTCCCTTTTTCACACTAGTCTTTGAGAGGTAGCTGGAGTATTCTGGTTTTAGTCACTTGAGTGAAAATGAAGTTGCCAAATGATTGGCTCTTTAGAAAATAGCAACTGTGTAAGAGTTAACTTCCTCCTGGTTTTTGTTTTTGAAGAAAATTAATGGGTCACAAGTCTTCTCATGGCTCCTTAGACTAATGAAGAAACAAATGCGTCAGCTTTTATTTCCCTTTAATTCTAGGGAAGCTGCCAAGTAACAGGGTTGGGGGAAAAAGAAGGCCCTTTTACATAGCAAGCCTTATTCTTTCCAAGCAACTGAACTCATTGGAACTATGAAGACAGAAAAAGAGAGAGGAAAAAAAAAAAAAAAGAGTCAAATGAAGTATGGCATACAGTCCTTGTAAACAGGCTTGTGGTTGTGTATCTTTAGTTTCTCCTAAGCTGTGCCATGAATCCACGATGGTATCAAAAATGGAGAATTGGTTTCTCTTTCACACCTTTGTCCTCTCTTTCTAACACCACCCACTAGCATCTACTTCCTACCCTGTCAGGTAGGCTGCAGTCTTTCCGTAGACATCATTGTGTTTTGAATCAAACCCAAGATTGTGACTAGAGACACTTCCTCCTTAGGTGTTTTCTTTGTGGTAAAAAAAAAAAATGTAACTCTTCTTCAAATGTATCGTGAGGTGGGGGGTAGAATTTAAAGGAGCAAAACCTGGAAGACTGGTCACTAAGCCGAGACCTGCCTGGAGAAGGTAAAGGATGGTTGGTCTACTTTTTTTTTTTTTCCCCTCCTCCATTCCCAGTTCCCCCACTTCTCAGTTCAGTTGTTCCTTCAAGCTGCAGGAAGTAAGACACTTGAAGGAATGAGTAGCTCACTGGTTTGTGTGACTGGGAAGTTGAGGAGGGGATTTTTTTTTTTTTTTTGGTTAAACAGATGCTTAAACAAAAAGACTCAGCTGCCTTGATAAGCCTATCTTGCTTACCAGCTGAATGGCTTAGTGTGAATCCATATCTATTTAGCTGCAAACCTTGGTCCGTTTGTCCTGGTGATATAGAGTTGAGAAGAGGAATTGGTGGTACTTCTATCCTGTGATTGTCTTAGTGTGCATGTAAGGGATTGCACACCATGAACAAAATGCTCTGCTTTCTTTTTGTTTTATAGTTGCATGATAACTTGCATGCTTCATTAAACAATATTGAAAATGTTGCAAAGTAGCAACCTGGTGTTGTAGTAGTTATTCCATTACTAGTTTCTGTTACTTTCCAGGTCATCCCTACTTCAGTTAAATGCTTGTGGCCTTTGCAACAAAATAAATAAATAAAGCAGCATTTAAATTTTCTTCTGATGGAGAATGGTGCTTGTCATCACAGTAGTGTAAAAGGAGAAATTCTAGAGTCCTGGGTTATCTCCTGCGCCATTGTTCAGCTTTAAGGAACATCAGTGTCGCAAGCTTTAAAATTGGAGATAGTCCAAGCTGAGCAAAGTTGCCTAGCTACAGATTAATGGTGGAGTTCTGTCTTTCCTCCCCTTATCCTTGCTTATGAAGATATCATGCACAGTCTTCAAAGTTCAGTCACTGAAACATTTCATAACATTTTCAACAAAGCATTAACCCCCGCAGCAGTCACTAGGTGCCCCAACTGTAAAGGAACCTTGTCTTTGGGATACTTACTTTTTGAACCAGCAGTACTGCTCACAAGTCAGGTTAAATTTGCAAAAAATTCAGATCTGTTCAGCTGTTTTAAGTTGCTTCTTTCAAAGCATCAGTGACTAGTATGCATCTCGTAGGTGGGACCAGACAGCACACAAGTGCTAGTCTTACCATGCTGCTTCATTATTTTGGGGAAACGGTTTATCCGCTTTTCTCTTTTCTCATTTTTCTCCATGTCCTAAATTCAAAAAGGGAAGTGTGAAGTTGTCCATTTGTTTGGAGAAACAGAATAGATATGGAGCCAAAAGTTAAAAATGGAAGCCATTTTGATTTGTCAGTGAGGGGCAATGAATTTAAAAAACACTGGCCTACATTTGGCCTAACAGCTGACAGAAGGGAACTTGCAGAGCTGGAATCTAGTTTCCAGCATGTTTACCCTCTTTCTGTGTTCTAGCAATCCTGATGGTAATTGCTGAGATCAGGAAGCATATGGCAGCATACTGAGTACAACAGGAGATTCACATTATTTTGAGCTACTCCTCAGGCCTCTAGAATTTGCTTTTGGAAACCAGCATTCCCAGCCTGAATTAGAGCCATCAAATAGTGCATCAGACTCCCCCACCATGCCATCCATTCAGAACTGCCCAACTATTTCAAGCAGTCACTGCGATAGAAGCTATATCTTTTATTAGACCAATTAGACAGTTGCAAACAATTTTTCTTTATGTGCAAGCTTTTGGGCACATGCTCCCTTCCTCAAGCATAAGAGAATGCAAATATTGTAAAATTTCTCCCAGGTAGAAATGGAAATTCATATTGTACAGGAAAGCTGGAGGGTGGTGGAAGTTCTCCTGGCTGGAAAAGCTCATTTTGGCATGGATAAAAGTTGGAGCAGTCTGTTTACCTTAAAGGTGTCTGATGGCAGGTAGGATGTTGAATTATGCTTCATTCTTGTCAAGATATTTTATATTTCACAGAAAGATTGGCTATGGAAAGGTTCTCCTGAGCAAGGATTTTCTGTTGCATTGTGAGGTTGCTCTGTAAATATGCAAATTTGACTCAAAACAAAAGACTGGAGCCAGGGGTGTTTTAGCTTTCAGGTCTCAAGGTGTTGAATTTTGCTTCCTTGTAAAATGATGAAGTTTTAATTTCAAAATGGCCAATTACAATATCTTCCAACAGTATCAAAGCATTGAGCATTGTCTTCAGATTTAGGGTTGCTTCAGCCAAGCATACAAGAAACAGGATTTTGTGCACACTTGCAGTTCACCACTACTGCAGTGCAGTCTCTTAAAATTACAAGGGACTGATCCCACTGGGCAGCGAAGTAATGGCTGTCTCTCTGCAACATGACATAAAGCATTTTGTCCTGCTGAAAAACATGCAGTGGCTAGAATTTCTACACAGACAGGTTAGCAGCTGAAAGACAAAGATCCAGAAC
This sequence comes from Gavialis gangeticus, assembly GCF_001723915.1. Lineage (NCBI taxonomy): Eukaryota > Metazoa > Chordata > Crocodylia > Gavialidae > Gavialis > Gavialis gangeticus. The sequence continues at coordinate 64,080,627 of NW_017728995.1, forward strand.
AGAACTGGGGAGCAGCATAAATCAACTCAATTGAAAACACTGGACCTAATTTCCTGCCACATTACACCAGTGTAACTACTGACTTCATCTAAGTTGCACTGTTGCAGAGCTGTAGAGAATCACGCCCATTTCTTTTAATTCTGCAAGGTTTAGATCATTCTTCTATTGTATCACTCTAGTACAGGGTGGGCAAAATGCAGCCCAGAGGCTGGATGCGGCCTGCCAGGCCATTCTATCCGGCCCGCAGGGCCCCTAAAAATTTTAGAAAATTAGTATTAATCTGCCCTGGGCTGCCTGTCATACGGCCCTTGATGGCTTGCCAAAATTCAGCAAGCGGCCCTCTGCCCAAAATAATTGCCCGCCCCTGCTCTAGTGTATGCATTTCCCCCGAGGGATTTTTGGCTCCTACAGGGTGCCAGACATGTCAGGATGTCACAACCACCCTGCCTTTTCCAGGCTACTAATAGAAGGAGGATCCCACTTCTCTGGGAAAGTTTGAGAGCCACTGCTTTTAGCAGTAAGCCATTACTAGAATTTGATCAGTGTGAAAAATATAACGTGCCTTTACAATCACATGATTGAATCTTGAGTCCCTTGGAAAGCTGACTTTTCTGTTCCCAGGATTGCCTTCAAAATCACGCAAATAAATACAAGCCATGCTTTTGCAGTTTGTGTAGCCTCTCTTTGAAAAGAAAACAGCAAGTTGACCTGTTTTGCCTTGCTCCAGACTCAGGAGCATTTCATCTCATCTCCCAAGTAGCATTCTCGTACCTGAAGTGCTTTCTTTTTGTGGAGCATGTGCATTATCCTCAAGGTCTAACATGAATAAGTTATTTAGTGTAAAGAGGAGCTTGATTAGCAAATATAACCTGCAAATTGTAGTACATTTTACGAACGAAGAAAAAGTCCTCATTGGGGACCTTCAAAACAAATATGAGTGGTAATGCATTGAGTTGTTATGGGTCTATTTAGCTCTATTTTACAATGATTAGGCCTACAGTAAAGAGTGAAATTTCAGAACTTGAGTAAAACCATCCAGTGAGTTACCGTGTTGAATTTTATTGTCTGTATTGCAATTCCATGGAGGCTGGCAATTGTAAGCTTCCCAGGGTGAAACAGACAGAAATAAAGATCATCTGGAAGGTACGGTAGTCTGTACTGTGCAGAGAGATTTACTATGTGGTCTGAAATTGTTCTAGTAGCTATTACTACACTTCATATACTGGTACAATTGCCTGATACTAAAATTAATTGTTGTGGTTTTTTGAAGGAAGAGAAGCCTGATTAGCTAAAAATACCAAGACCTTTTTAAGTTTTCAGCAGACATGGAATTTGGCAGCACTGCTTACAGTTCTTGTTTTGCAGGGAATTTGTTTAATGACTTGAATATGGGCACAAAATGTATTGTCTGCAACCCTTGTGTCTGCATTTTTTGTGTATCCTTTCATTGACCCTGCAACCCTTTTCTTACGTCAGGGTCAAATAATTCCTTGTATTTGGCCAACTCTTTTCTTTGAGGCAGCTGCTAACTCAAGCCTGTTGTGTATTTGGCAACTGTCTATCCTCTGGATCATGGTGAACATGCAAGAGGTCTGTGTGACCATCACACCAAGATCTTCAGCACATTTGTCCAGGCAAAAGTATGGAGGAATGGATGCTGCTGTAGACCTACCATCCCCTGCTTTAGACCATTGAGACAGATTCCAAAGGTCAGACTAAGTCTAGACGTTCAGTGCCTCGATGGTTGTAGCTTCTGCCAGATTAGAGCTGCTGCTGACTGCCTAACACCTCAGCAAGGGTGCATTTCTGTCATGGTGATATCTCTTAGCCTTCCTCCATCCAATCAAGGAGTTCCTACATGGCAGTGGGGGCTAGGGTTTTGAGGCGCCAGGATGAGCTAACCAGGTAAACCCCCATGTATTTATCTAAGCAATTACCTCCTAGAAGGAAATAATAGCTCACAGAATATTTATCTGGTGTCTGTTTGCAAAAATTAAACTGCACTACACTTAAAATGCATCCAATGCAATCCTGTATTTAATTGAAGTCATTGTTTTGGCCTTGTAGTTGTATATCCAATGAAAGTGTGAGCATCTGTCCTTTAAAAACTACAAATCAGCAGTAACCAAAAATTATCTTCCAAAGAGAGTAGGAGTGTAAGTTTATAAAACTTAACTCTCTTATGGCTGGTCAAGAGAATCGTTCACCCCTCTCGGACTGAATCTCTCTCCATTATCCATGCCATGGCATTGCTGCATTATATACACAGCCACCCAACCCCAATGCTGACCACCACTTGGAGAGCTGCACTGTCTTTTTGCCAACTACAAATAGTGCTCGGAATGCAGCATTAGTTTTGTTCTTAGGTGACAGAAGCTAGTTATCAGGCCAGTGCCTGGTCTGGATTTTTGGAACAAGTGCAACCATAGTTTCCACTAGTACATGCTACAAAGTGGTGTGGGAAAGCAGAGATGGAGTGAAATACCAAAGTAGACGGTGCATATGTTTGGGAGACTTCCTTCTTAAAATTAAACTCATGGGCATTATTATTTCCTGAACAGTTTACCTGGGCCTCTCTTGAATTAGCAATTGACTCCCCCCCCCCCCCCCCCCC
>NW_017728995.1:64083362-64088433 GCF_001723915.1 Gavialis gangeticus
CCCCCCCCCCCCCCCCCGCTTAATTGAGATATGTTTGGACTGAGTTGGGGGAATACTGGCAGATAACTGTGAAAGACACTGTGGCAACTGGCTCTTGCTGTGAGATTTGAGTGCCTTTGAAACAAAATGCAACTGTCATGGAAATAGCAGTATCTGTACTTGATAGTGAGAACATCCATTTGTGTGTGTTTTGGGCATGCTGATGGCATTGCATAAAATTCAGAGTGGACACACTTCCTGTAATTTCCTTGCTTGTTATTAGGACTCTGACGTATTATCAGGCTCTGTGTTTCCTTTGTATTCTGCTCTGAAAAGCCTGCAGAGAAAATGCTTTGAATGGAGCAAGGTCAGAAGCCACTGATTGAAATAAATTGTTAGAAAATCTATTTAATTTAAAAGTGCATGCAGCATTTTTCCTTAAAAAGGACTCTTTTTCTCACCTAGTAAACATTTGATGTAAGGACTTTATTAACACACTAGAACTAAAAACTAGATTCCCCTTTGATACCTCCGGTGAAATTGCCTCAGTGATGATGATTTAGGCTCCACATTTTAGGAGAACCTGCCACAGAAATCTTTCTTTCTAGAACACTAAAGAAGTTGGGTCACTCAGTACCTTTCTAAAAAAAATACAGTATTCTGGCAAGGTTTTTAGTCATTCCAGCCATTCTATAGGCTAGAAAAGGTTTAGACGCTGTGGGTTAGTTAAGGTAGAAGGAAAAGAGAACATGTACTACAAGGAGTTGCTACTGTAATTAATAAGAGATCTGCAAGGTGCTGTAGATATTTTAATTGCATGATTCACAGATAAAACAAGTTTTTCAATCTCTGCAGTGTTCCCTCACATCCTGCCTGAAAAGATTTAAGGGGAATGAGAACAGCTGCAGAGTAAAATAGTTAGAAAAAGAGACGTAAATAAAGGCTTTTAGCTGAAGGGGTGTGTGGAAGAATTCTCTTCCCTGGTGCTTAGAGCAACTGCTGCACTTGTCCCCTTGGGATTGAAGGCAACATATGCATGGTTAGGTAAGGCCAACTTGAGTTGCTTCCCTTTCCTCAAAGGGGATTTGCTTTTATTCAGCAGAAAAGCCTGTCCCTTGCCAGCTTGATTGGAGCATACAAAGGTGAAGACCTTGTTCTCAGCAGAGCCATGCAGCACTTCCAACCACATCCCATCCAGGCAGAGTAGCTTAAGCATCTGCTGGATGAGTTTTTTGCTGGTGGGGGAGCAGATGGAGTAGGTTGCCCCCCCTGACGGGGAGGAAATGGGGCCAGAGTCAAAGCCCCAGCAGCTGCCTGCTTCCCTTTCCACTTTGTATGCAAATATAAGACAAGCGGCTTCCACCCCCCACATGCTGATTGCAGGAGTAGGGGGGGAACCCTCATCTTATATTCAAAAAATACAATATGTGTTGTACTTGGACATGGTCAGAGACCAGCATCAGATGGGTTATTCCCCTTTGTCTGTTTTCAAAGGAATTTTTCCTATTTGTTTGAATGTTTTATTTATTTATTTATGGTCATGCATCAACCCAGTAAGTCTTACCCCCCAATGTGGTACCCATTTTAATTGTGCCGTACCACTTCTCTACCCAGTTTTAAAAATGCATTTGAATTGCAATCAAGTTACTTTTCTGAGATCATGGGACAAAGTCAGTGGTTCAACCTGGATTAGAACCAGAAAACCTGGAATATATGCCTATGCCACGTGCTACAGCAGATGGTCAGTCTACTGTGTTTTCTCAGTGGGTCTCATACCTCGTGTATTTGCCTGGACTAACTACCTGCTGCTGCTGGAGTACTGTCAGGACCACAGTTGCTCCACTTTGAGTTTCAGCACATTTCAACCATTACCAGTGTGGAAACAAGCTGGAGGCCAGGTGAAAATTAGTATATTGGGAGATATTGTTGAGGAAAGAAACACCTGTTAGGAGTCAAGTATCCTTACATTTCCATTAGTTACATTTGTATCTGATTCTGGTGCCCCCAGATGCACAGGTCTAATACAGCTTTAACAAGTAATTCTCCTCTACTTAGTTTTTCCTGTTAGTTTAACATGTAACAAAGGCAGCTGAACAGTGCATTACAGGGAATGGAGGAACAGTGTGATACTCTACTGGCAAGGGAAGTCTTGATGTACTTGTAAAATGTGTACTAAACAAAACTGTAATACTAATAATGTTACCAATGGTGGCTGTTTTGAGGGTGCCAAAAAAAACCGTCTAGCACAAACACAGAAGACCAACACTTAGATAAAAGGAGGGAAAGGAAACAAAGGCACAGAGAGAGGAAGTGAATTACACCCAGGCTTTCTAACTTGCAGTCAAGTTATACCCGTAGAGCATACTTTATATTCTCCATATTCCACAGGGAAACCCTACTTAGCTACAGAATCTGAATTGTTAAAACACTAAGGACATACAAGAGTATTGGATTATGCAGTTGTTTGCTTAAAGTAGACTATTCCAGAAGTAGCTAGAATGATGCTGTGTAGTCATGATGGTCCAGGAAATATGAGAAACAAGGGCTTTCGTGATATCATATATTGGACCAACAGTGTAGCTGGGAGAGCTGTTAACTTTGTCTTTCCAGCACAAACCCGAGGAAGGGTAATTTGTGCCCAAAAGCTTGTTTAACATCTCTCCCAACTATGCAGTTGGTCCAATACAGAGTCTCACCAGAAAACCTTGCTCTTTATAACAAAAGTGCCAGTCTTTGAAGGTGTTGATGTTTGAAAGTTAATTATCATAACATTTCTGTAAGCACAGTGCTTCAATTCCACAGGTGATGGCATTGAGTAAAACTAAGGGAGGACTGAGGTGCTGTTTGTGCTCTCTGATGAATTTGCCTGTTCCTTTTTTATGGATGGTATGACGTCCTATGGTCCTTCCAAAAGGGACCGGGTAGTGGTTCACTTGAAGTGTAATTACTCAGAATTATGGAAAGGGACATTTTTTGCTTTTCTGAAGTTTATTGTGGCCTTTTGTCTAATGATTTAAAGATCTGGAAAGGGAACTAGTCTAGATTTCACCAGTGTTTTCCTTTGGTCTCTCTTATTTGAAGTATCTAAACTTTTGTCTTTCTGGTTTTTGCCCATTGTTCACTCCAATGCTGCTGTCTTTTCCTTCCTGCTGCTTTGTATTATTATGAAAATCTCCTTATGTAGATTTATATATTCCAAAGGGTGCTCTGTTTCCCTAAGAATTTACAGCATTGTTGACCTCTGAGACCGGTTGCTTAAAAAAATCTGAAACTTTTCCTCAGAAAAAATTCTAATTTCCTTGAAACTTCTTGGAGTGGCTGAAGCCAGAATTCATTTTCTCTGCCTTTTGATGCATTTAAACCAATTGCTCTTTTTTTCCAGGCAAGGTAGCAAGTTCAGGAGAGAGAAGATCTAGGTTTTACAAAACACTTTACCATTCAACTCCATCTATTATGGAGAAGGAAACAGCAGAGACCAGTTAGCGTCCTTCCCCCATCCCAGTCAGCAATCATTAACTGTGCTCCCAGTGAAACTCTGGCACTTTTCTTGTACTGAAGTCTCGTATCACTGCATTTAGGTGGGCTTCAATGAATCTGCCACAGCCCCAGACCAACCATTCACCTTTCTCTTGTTTATCTTTACCTTTGTTTCATTACTCATTAGAAACATATTTATGTCCAAAACTTTAGTTTTCTGCTTTGTACTCCTAGAACATAAGAATTGCCATTTACTGATCAGATCAATCTTACCCGATATCCTGTGCCACAGAGTGGCGGAAAGTGGGTGCTGGAAGGGAGAGTGAACTGGGTATAACTAGGGTTTTTTTCTACTTATTCTCTAACTTGCAGCCTCCAGCATTTAAGATTCAGGAAATTCTAATCCAGAGGCTGTCCCCATAACTCCCCTGGTCAGTAGCTTCTGATCCCCCTTTCCTCCAAGAATTCTTCAACGCCCTTTCTGAATCTGACCAACTGTCAGGTTCCACCACATCTAGTGGCAATGAGTTTCACACTTCAATGGTGCGCTGTGTGGAAAAAAAACACTTCCTTTTGTTAGTTTTAAACTTACTACTACTAGTTTTATTTTGTGACCCCCTAGTTCAGGGGCGGGCCAATTATTTCAGGTGTAGGGCTGCTTACTGAGTTTTGGCAAGCCATTGAGGGCTGCATGACAGGCAGCAGGGGAAAATAAACATTCATTTTTTAAATTTTTAGGGGCCCTGCCGGCCATATAGAATGGCCTGGTGGGTCGCATCTGGCCTGTGGGCCACATTTTGCCCACCCCTGCCCTAGTTCTTGTATTGAGAGAGAGAAAATAATAAATCCCTATTTACTTTCTCTTTACACTTTAGTATTTTGTAAACCCTCAGCATGTCCCCTGTTTAAACTGAATAGGCCTAACCTCTTGAGTCTCTTCTCATATGGAAGCCCCACCATACCACTAATCATCCTTGTTGCTCTTCTCTGGACCTTCTCTAGTTCTTCTATATCTTTCTGGAGGCATGGGGAGCAGAAGTGGACACAATATTCACAGTGTGGATAAAGGGGTATAATGATACTTTCCATTTTGTTTACAATTCCCTTGATAAGTGCAAAGTGCTGCACCTGAAAAGTCTGCAAAGAAAATGTCGTCTGCCCCGAGGTGCACACGCAGTCACCGCCAGCACGGAGCTGATGTTGGAGCTGTGCAGCCCGGTGGAGCTGTTTGTACTCTGTCCGCTGCTTGCTGCAGCTGCCCAGAGCCTGGGCTAGCTCCAAACAGCTGTGCCGGGCTCATTGCCCCCATGCCAGGAACAGGGGAGAAACTGGGGCTGCGCTGACTCAGGCCCCTCCCCCACCGCCCACTCTGACTCACAGGTGCACACACCAATGCGGAGCTGATGCCGGAGCCCAGCACAGCTGTTTGGAGCCTCCCGGCTGCTGCCGGCCCATGCTCTGGGGAGCTGCTGCCAGCCGGGATCCCAGGCTGCTCCCAGCAGGCAGCTGGGATGCTGCAAGCCCTGCTGGGAGAAGCCCGGGCTCCAGCAGCTACCCAGAGCCAGGTAGCTGCTGGTAGCCACAGAGCCCAGGCTCTGGGGCAGGGGCTTTGGGT
>NW_017728995.1:64093433-64093762 GCF_001723915.1 Gavialis gangeticus
CAAGGTAGGCATTGTGGTATTTTTTTGGCACTCCAGCCAAAAAACGTTGCCTACCCCTGCATTAGCAGGTGCATGACGAACAGGTCCAAGGAGGTAATACTTCCCCTCTATGCGGCATTGGTCAGGCCAGAGTTGGAGTACTGTGTCCAGTTTTGGGCACCACACTTCAAGAGGGATGTTGACAACCTCGAGAGGGTTCAGAGGAGGACCATGCATATGGTTAAGGGCCTGTAGGCAAAGCCCTACAAGGAGAGATTGAGGGACCTGGATATCTTCAGCCTCCACAAGAGAAGGCTGAGAGGGGATCTTGTGGCCTCCTACAAATTCAT
>NW_017728995.1:64093871-64097647 GCF_001723915.1 Gavialis gangeticus
TGTTTTAAGTTGGACATCAGGAAGAACTTCTTTACAGTAAGGGTTGCCAGAATCTGGAATGGGCTTCCAAGGGAGGCGGTGCTCTCCCCTACCTTGGAGGTCTTTAACAGGAGGCTGGACATGCACCTGGATGGGGTCATCTAACCCCAGCGCTCTTTCCTGCCCAGGGCAGGGGGTCGGACTTGATGATCTACTGAGGTCCCTTCCAATCCAAACAACTTTGAATCCCTAACACTTTGTTTGCCTTTTTGATGATTGTTGAGCCACTGAGCTGACGTTTTTAGTGAACTGTTCACAATGACTCCCAGCAAACCCTGTAGGGTATGTCAGTAGTCCCAAACTGTGCTGTTCTGCACCTGTCAGCTTCGCCCTTCGCCCCGTTTTAGTTTAAAAGCTGCTTCTGTTGGAGGAGTGAGTTCTTAAGCAAGTGAATGTGAGGAGAAATGATTGGTCTCTGAGGATTGTGGTGTTTTTACTTACAAGACTCCTTGCAAGTCTGTGAATGGACATGACTATATAAATGCCAGTTGGCAAAAATGAGGAGAAGAAGGTATATAAAGGTTGAGATTTTAAGCTTTTGAGTGATTGGACAATAAATGGGAATATTTAAGGCAGAAGTACAGAAATGCTCACAGAACAGGCTATGTGAACTTCCTGTAGAATTATGTGGCTTTATTTGATTAATCAAATGGTCCTTGGAATTATCTGATCCAATCTGGAAGATAGCATACAAATTAATTTGTTGACAACAGATGCAGATATCATGAGAGCTATGCAGTTCATCCTGACTGAGACTCAGGCCCACAGTTTATAAAAGTATCTCATAAGATCTGTGTATTTTAATATACATGTGCTTTTCCAAAGTTGCATTTATTTGGAGCCTTGTGTAAAACAACTCAATTTATCTTAATTTTACCTGATTTTATTGGATAGTGAAGAGCTGTTATTTCCCTCATTTAGACTGCCACAATGCGTTCAGACACATTAATTGACAATTAGCTAACAAGCAACAGGAATAGATCTCTTGCTGGGTTGAAGCCTGAAAAGCCCATTTGAACCTTTACAAAACTCTGTTAGCTCATTTAATGAGCTAACAATGAATTAAGGTTTCTACACTTTCAGTGGGAACACATCCTAATTGATAGCCAGTTACATTTTTTCCCCTGTTGAAGAATATAATTAGAGTAGTGTGGGGATTTAAAAATTCCATGGATACAAACTCTCCATAGGATCTGTTTTTTTCTTTTTCTCTTGCATAAGGTTAGATTGAGCATCGTACCCAAATTTCAAAGGGCTGGCAGCTGAAATTCATTATTCAGAGTTCCTGTGATTTTATTTACAAGGAGAGTGAGGTCTGAATGGGAAAGTATCACATTTCAGTTCATTCTGTGAACTTAAAAACTAAAAGATGCTTCCTGCTGGTGCTGAGGGAAAATGGAAATACACCTATAGTTAGCTGTAGAGGAGAGATCAGTTAATTTGATTCAGTTACCCACCTACCCTCTCTGATCTGAAAATTGAGCTGCAGATCTTGACAGTAGTCTTTCTTTTGCAATATCCAGCGCATGCTGATTCATTACCAGCCACTTTTTCTGTCTTTTAGTATTTTCACACACGAAAGAAAGTTCAAGGAAACCTAGATGTTAAAGGTTTTAACTCACTTTGTGCTGTATTTCCACTTGTCAAGTGATGGAGATAATATTTTGCCTGAATGTTGAGGATTGATTAGTCAACACTGGTAAAACTCCTGATTTTTAAAGTGTAAATCAGATGTGACATTTTTATACTTTTTTAACAAATGTTTTTCAAACCTAAAAGTTGAGACTAAGGTTCTTGGTAAAGGCTGCAGCTTAGTTTGGTTTCTGGGGGAGTGTATCAGTGGTAGAGTGCATGCTTCACATGCAAGGTCCTGGATTCATTCTTTGATAACTTCAGCTGCTTGTTTATGTAGGAAAATTATGAAATCTTTCATTGGAGGCTTTCATGTGAATAATACTTATCTGGGTGGGTTTAGTTGAATCCTAGGTCTTTGCAAGGGGTTAGACTAAATAACCCTTGAGGTTCCTTCCAGCCCTATGATTCTCTGATGCTTAGTTTCTATTGACATTAGAAATTCTTTATCAGGAAAGGAATATTAATGTAGCTTACTGGCAGTGCGTGTCTTGTGGACAGAGCTACCTTGGCAAAGCTCCACTTAGTGTGGGTCTAGTAAGATCTCCCTCTCCCTCCCACAGAAATGTGTTCATGCCAGCTGTAACATCAAAAACATGGTTTTGCAAGTATAACTGTCTACACAAGGGATTTCTGCTGGCCTTGCTGTGTTAGCGGAGATCAGATTTCTTCCCATCCCCGACAGACCAACCTTGTCTTATATTATCCACCCAGCTGTGGTATCCCTCATGCTGCTGAGTACAGTATAGTGCTGGTCAAGAAAACCCAACTTCTTTGTGTCACCCTGTCCCCTAATCCTTTTTAAACCTATTAAACTCTGTCTGTTAATACACTTATCACCAACCTGATTTTTATCTTATACAGTGGTAGAAAGAAAGCTTGCGTGTGGAACTAGGTGCATCAATTTTTTTAAAGCATTGAGTGATGTAACTTGCTAAATTGCCTAGGCTCTTGACCAATATAGTGGTTGTTTTGAAATCCCACTATTTTTAAGAGTTGTGCTTACTGCTCATTTATAAAGGGGAGTAATATAAACAAATCTTTGCTACTTTCCTGGAAAATCCTTGCTGTTGTAAATTATCATCTTCCTACCCATTGATGTCGGTGGAACTACTTGATATGTACCAGCTAAGCATTTGGTGCTTTTGGTCTGGAATGATAAGTGGAGGGGCTAGAAGGAACTACTGTGTATGCTACACTGAACATGTCCCTGTATACCCAAGTGACCAAGATGTCCCAAGATTTCTTTGGGTTTTAGATCCTATTTTTAATAAACCAGAACTCTGTGAGGCTATCTCCTCTGTACTGGGCATTCACAGTATATATTTGAAATTCAAATTCATTTTTATCTTATGTATAAACAGCACAAAATTTTATACATGCCTCTGAATTACAAATGGTATAACAGCACTGTTTGTAATTCACATGTGGCAAAGTTGGGAAGGACTTGCTTATTTCTCAGTCAGCCCCAGGAATAAAGGACAGAAAGCAGATGTCTGCTGTTCTGTGTTGAGAGGAGGAGATACAAGCTGTGGCATTGAAATATTCTTTCCCCACCTCAGTAGTGGCAGAAGATAAACTTACGCAGTTCGTTCAGACCCCATTATGTATCATTCTGCATTTTGTCCATGTCGCTTTATGTGCAAGAAATGTTATAAATGACTTGATTTCGAAAATGGTATGTTTGTGCTAAAGTCTGTTTTGGATACAAACAGATCTTTGACTTCATTATCAAGACGACCTGTACCTTTCCAGCAGAGCATTGTCTCTCACTGTCTGTGGAAAGCCGTAAAATTCCCTGCCAGTGCTAAGTCTTTTGTTTCTGGTCTGTGTATTTTTAGGTTAGGTGAAAGAATATTCTCTGCTGAGGCTTTTGTGGATGTCGGACACTTGATGCCTGACTTGGAGGTAAAACACAGAATGCATTTCTTGTAGGGCTGTCAATTAATCGTGATTAGCGTGTTAATCATTTACGAGTTAATCGCGCACGTGGTTTTGGAGCCTGTGCCCGGGCTCTGCTCTGCTGCCATCACTGCTGCCTCTGGGCCACCCTGCAAAGCAGTGGTGGCAGCACAGAAGACTGTGGGGCAACCCGGGTGTGGTTT
>NW_017728995.1:64102647-64134259 GCF_001723915.1 Gavialis gangeticus
AAGAGAAAAGATTTTGTGGGGTGGGGGGGTGGGCATGCACAAACACAGAAATGCAACTGAAGCCTGCTGGTGGTGAGGAACGCAGCACAGTGGCATGTGAAGCAGTGCCCAGCAGGCAAATCTGTGAAGGGGAAGGGGCGTGAGGGCAGACTGAAGCCCCCATGTTGAGGGAAAGAGTGGAACAGGGGCTGGGGTGAATGGAGCCTCAGGGCCAGGGTGGGTTGTGGGATGGAGCCTTGGGCGGCTTGTCCGGGGTCACAGGGGCCTTCCCCCGCTGTGCACACCTCAGGGGAGGCATAGCAAACACATGCCCCCTTGGTTTGTGTGCAAGGTGGAGGTGGGCTGCTGCTGTGGGCTGGGACTGCACCCTGCTGGCATTGCCCTGGGAGCCGTGTGACACCATGCTGTGCCTCCCAGCACGCAGCTCCCAAGGCAAAGGCAGTGGGGCACAGAGCCCCAGCCCGCAGTGGCACCCCGCATGTACCCTGCACACAAATCCGGAGGGCACGCACCCTCCATGCCCCTCCTGAGGTGCACACGGTGGTGGGAGCTGCCCTGGCCCCTGGGCCCCATTCACCCCAGCACAACTAATGGTGATCAATTTTTTTAAATACTTAACAGCCCTAATTTTTTTGTGTTCCTCTCTTTCCATTTTTTCCCCCCTACTCTCAGCCAGCATTCTGAATGGACTCAGACACCTCTCATGACTTTAGTCAGAAAAACTCATTTATTGCTGTTCAAATTTGGATTCAGCCAAAGGCAACAGTCTCACTTCCCTGCACTTGACAGTTGGAGGTCTCACTTTATTAAGATAAGGGATAAAGTACAAAAATGGCTTAATAATCCCTCAATAAAGCGATAAAGTACAGAAATGGCTACCAGACCCAGAAGTCAGGGTCATTGTCTTCTGTTAATAAGCATCCTACCTCCCTTGTAGCCATGACACAGACTATCAGTCTGCCAAGGTATGTCCTCTCAGCGCACAGTGTCCTGTAGTCATCCAGTGGTTCAGGACATGAGACCCTTTCACATGTGGCTGTGCTGCTGCCCTTGAAAGTGATGCCTTGTGGCCCACACACTACCAGCCTTATTTCACCTTCAGTTCCACTGAAATTATTGTGATCTTCATGAGAGCTGGGGACAGGATTTAAGCAAAATTTTCAGAAGCATCTGTTACGTAGAGGCAGTATGTCCATTAGTGGAGAGGGTGCAGGGTGATGCTTAAGAGACCCAGGATCCATTTTCAGCTCTGTCCCTAGCTTTCTGTGACCTTAGGCAAGCCGTTCCACCTTCCTGAGCTACTTTCACCTTTCTGCCTCTGCTGATCCTTTCTGTTTAGCTGTTCAGGGCAGAAATTATTTTATTTATACATGTGTCAGTGTCTAGTATATTGTAGCTTCAGTGTTAGTTGGGGCTGCAATGAAATGATATTAAATGTAGGTGCTCCATTTCTGAATGCTGAATTTAGGCCTGACCATTGGATAGGGGTGGACAATTATTTTGGCTGGAGGGGCACTTAATGAGTTTTGGTGAGTTGTCAAGGGCTGCAAGGGTAGCCCTACCCCTTGGCAGGTGACCTATCCCCTGGTTGCCATCTTGGGATTGGACAACCCAACCCCTAACCCCTGACCTTTTGCCTCTGGAAGTTCCTCCCAAAATATTCCTTTTGCAAAGAAGGGTTTGCCATCTTGGAACTGGAAAAAAAACAAATCGTATACTAAAAATCAAACATTTACGATAACAAAAAAAATATTGTCCTTATTTACATATGTTTGCACAGTGTATATAGACACGATTGCAAAAGAGCTCAAAATAAAGTCTTACTTTTGTATATTGTGTGTGGGGTGTGGTTGGGGGGCTCAATGCGAGTGTAGGGAGTTGGGGGGTTTGTGGAAGGGAGGGATGTAGGGTTTGTGAGTGTGTGGGGGGTATGGTGTTTGTGGGGGGTGTGACTGTGTGTGGGAGAGGATGTGTGGATATGGTGGGGTATGCATCACACCTACCCACACACGCACGCATGTACGTGCGCACCCCAGGGTGATAGCCCTCCCTGTGCACAGGGCATGACTGTCAGGCCTGCTGAGCCCTAGAGCTGTGGCTGCTGTTGGTGGCAGCATATAGCACCTGCAGCCCTAGTTATGAGAGCCTCCATTCTGCCTTCCCCTAGTGACCAGGGATGCCTGGGCCCAAGCCTGCCACCTCCCTCTCCCCCTGCCCCCCACCATTACTTTGGAAGCCAGTGGACCCTTGCAACAGTGGTGGGAACAGCTTCAGGGTCTGGGCTGGTGGGTATGGTATACGTGAGCTCCTGGGGCCACCACCTCCAAGCCCCTAGATTAACGTGGCTTCATTGTGCAGGGGAGAAGGGATGGCTGCAAAAGAGCTGGCTTGTTCACATGTGAACAAGCCAGTGGGCACGCCTCCCCCACTGCCCCCAGCCCCAAGCAGAAGCAAAGCAAAACCCCAGACATTTGCTTGCATCTTAAAAACCTGCCTGGACAGAGGACAAGGGGCCAAAAAAAAAAAAGACCTGTCTGCAAAAACCAGGACATATGATAACCCTAGCCAGGTGGGATCAAGGGACCCTCTGTGGGCCAGGCAAAGTAATTATCGCACTCCAACAGACTCCAGTGTCTTGTGTATTAGCATCACCACACTGAAAAATGGCAGTGGGGGCACTTTAACTAAAGCTTGTTTGAGCTTTAGTTAAAACGCCCCCACCGCCATTTTTTAGTGCAGGGACACTGAGATTCTCTGGGTGCTTTAATTATTGCCACTCTAATAAAAGTGCCTCCCCTCCCCCCCCCCACACACACACTCTCCTGGAGGATATCTATAAATGCCCCCAGTGATTTTTTTTTCTTTTTCTTTTTTGTGGAGCAGTGAGTGCTCCATGCTTGTAAAATCAGGCCTTTGGCACCTTCTTTCAGGTACTGAAAAATGAGGTCTATAAAATGAATGAGTTCATTAGAAAATGTGGGTCTTGTTTTCCTATTTCCTCACCTGTTCTTCCTGCTGTATGGCCCAAGGGGAGGGCACAAGAACAAAAAGGGTTGCAAACCTCAAACAGGATCAAATGCATTGCAAATTGTAATCAGACAGGCTCTTGGGTATCCAGATACGCCCTCCCGCAGCAGAATGACACACTGACAGCTTGGTATGAAATACAAGGGAGAGTTTTAAATGTGAAAAGAGCTTTTCCCCTCAGTTTGTATTCAGCCCAAAGAGGAGGGAAGCCTCTGTTTCGAGGGAAGAGATCATGGAAATGCATTCATTCAAATGTAAAGAATTTTTAATTGTCGGGGGAGGGGTTTTCAGAGCATGTAGGCTTGAAACAGTTGAGAGAATAAGGGGGGGAGGGGGGGAGACAAGTGGAGTAATGGCAGTCCTTAAAGATGCATTAAACTGGGGATTCGAAAGTAGGCTTAAAGATGAGCCTAAGTAACTGGGACAAAGTCTGCTCAGAAGCCACAGATGGGCACTGTTATCTGCTTGGATTCACAAAGCAGGGATTTTAAGGTGCTTCTTTCCTTCTCCTCCTCCCCCCACCCCACCTCGTTTTGCATAGGAGACGACCATTGTTCCTTTCCCCTGCCACAAAAGAAGCAAGAAAGAGCGGGGGTGGGAGGGAACGGCAGCTCCCAGTAGCTCTGGGGATCAGACAGTACGGGATTCTTCCATCTTGCCTCTGCCAGGCAGGGTGTTAATGTGGCGTGAAAGCAGTTTAAAGCCCTGGGCCTCTCTTTCAGCCAGCAGGGTGTCCTATGCAGGCCAAAGTCCCCAGTGGGTGGCTGTCAGTGGCAGTTCGGTCAGTTAGGCAGAAATTTATTAGTATTATATGTTCCCCCCCTTTTTTTTGTTAGAGTGGCAGGGAGAGTGAAAGTGACAGCTGTATTAAGAGCTGAAATGCCTCCAAATGGGATCAGAAGACATCTGCAGAGGGGTTTCTGACAAAAAGCTTTTCAGTATGCTTTGGTACCTTTAAAAATATCATGGCACAGGGAAAAAAAAAAAGCAAAGTTTTACCACTTCTGTGAGGTTTAGGCTCCTGTTGTCTTATTTTTCTGTTAGTTTTAGAAACCCGTATTTTTTGCCCACTCCTTAAACAATGCAGGGACCCCTCTGGGTCAGAACCCCCAACCCCAGCAAGAGATGACTTCTCCCCTCCTTTCTGTGCTTGGTTCCCCACCCCTCTGTCTGATTGCCAAACAGCCAAGCATGGGGGCTTCAGGGAAAGAAGAGCCTGAGTCGCATCTGAAGGCAGGACGCCCACATGGCATTGCTTAGCCCTGTTGCCACCAATGCTATCAGGCCAGCCAGAAATATTTTAAGCAGCCTAAATGTCTTTGCGTTTTTAATCTCTTTGTCCCCTGACCATCCTTCCCCGCACATCCTATCATGTTCAGCTGTGTGGGTTGGGAGAAAAATAATGCATTAGCTTTTATCATGAACCTGCTGAGCTGCAAATCCCCCTCCCTTAGCAAATTCACACACATATTTGCATATGCAATAAACCATAGTTTTTATTTCTATAGCACCCTTCTATTAATGACTTGTCTCAAAGGGGCTTTCCAGGAAATAAAATCAGTAGAAATTAAATGCAAGTAGTCAGCCACCCTCGTTCAAATACTGAGTTTTGGGAGGGAAGCAAAGTTTGACTTACCTTATCACTAAAACTGCTAGTTTTTCCATCTGCTGTCCCACTGAGATGGGTATTTAACTCAGCAGATCAGGTTCTGTGCCAGTAGCTGTGGGCATCCTTGATGTATTCCTGATCTTAATCCTTTATTATCTTAAAAGGTTTTACTGTCTCAGGGTTCAGATCGTTTCCAGGCTTTGAAGTACTATATAGACTAATACAACCTTATTTTTGCTTATTTAGTCGGGCTCCATTTCTCCTCTTGCTCCAAGTTGTATTTATTTCATTTCTTAGAGAAACTGAAGACAGCGATGCTGTTAGGAGTGATACCTGTGGATAGGTTAAAGGAGGCTTCAGTATATCTGAATCCCTGTCAAATGTGGCGCTGGTTTTACCACTGGCATTATAGGTGATGCCTATATCTATGATGATGATCATCTGTAGTAGGAATTTTATGTTTATGATGCATCTTACTTAAAACCCAGACATTTTGAAAATTTGGATGAATGAAAAAAATATCTGGAATAAATGACTTTGGAAATTTAGGTCCAAATCCTGCTTCTATTTATAACTGTTCTGTCTGAGCAAAAATTGGCCCCCAGACCCACAAACAAATTCATGACGCCCGAGTTTCATTCACCTGGATGCACTTCTGCGTGTGCTGAGCTTCTATTGTCAGATTTGTGACAACTGAACAAAACTAGGATATTTGGGGAGAAGGGAAGAAATCTTTTTGGACTAACTGCATGGCTGAGAGAGATTTTTAGACAAGTTCTTCATCACAAATGCTCTTTCTTAGGTGCCTGAGGAACTAAACTAAGTAATTAGAGTTTTAACTGAAATTTATAATTTAATAACCCATGGCTGCACCCTCTTGTATCCACTAGGTGCATCTACACGTGCTTTACTGCTGAGTTGAATAATTAGCTCTGCAGTAAAGCATCACCTTCTACACGTGCACTAATATTAAGGCATAGTAAATTAATTAACTCCACCCTAAGATAATACTATCCCCAACAGTACTATTTTATAATGGAGGAATTAAGCGTGACAAAATGCACACATAGATGGTGACCGGTGCTGAAGTGCAGGGGCTGCCTGCTGCCAAGCCACACAGCTCCACACTTTCACCACTCTCGTGCCCATTCCGGCCCCTCCACTGCTACGCGGAGGCTGGGGCTGACCCTTCCACCCCCCGGCCAAGTCTGCTGCCAGCCTGGGCCCGCTGTGCCGTGGCTCAAAGTGCTGCTGTCCTGGGCGCCCGTGAAGATGTTGCACCCAGGAGTAATTTCCTCCAGCTCACATAGCTCCGGAGTTTGCATCCCATAAATTGCTCATGTAGATGCACCCAGCTATGAGTGAATTTAGATCAGGTTTTTAATGGAATGAAAGAACAAGAACTGCCATTTTCCACAGGAGGATGAGTAAGTGAGAGCAGGTGCCTTGCATATTCCCAAACCTTCCTCCAGGGTGCTGAATATAATGTATGGCAAGTGTTTACAAAGTGGCAGGTGGAATTGAGTGTTGTGATCATCTGTAAGAAAGGTCACTGATCAGAAAGTGAATAGACGAGGGATGGTGCTCTCAGTTAATTCTCATTTAAATTTCAAAACCCCACTGCCCATTTGCAAAATCAAATGGGAGTGGCATTGTACAGAATCAGTGCCAGGCTAGGATCACAGCCATCAATAAGATCTCACATTCTGTTAGCTGTGATGACAAGAAATTCAGCAGTAATAATTATTCACTTTCTCTGTAAACCAAAAATAGACCTTTTATGTAATGCATCTAGTGATCTATTTAGGCAAACTCCTCCTACCCAAGAAAGCATGGGGTTTTTGTTTTAGACTACCACTCGGCTATTTTTAAAGATTTAAGTTGCAATGAATATCACAAGACCATGATTTTTTTTAAAGTTTATGGAATTAGGAATTAAGAAGAGTTAAACCTGGATGAGAAAAGGGTATTGTTAATTGGTCCACTTTTTTTCTGCTCTGCTGGTTTTGTAACCATATATGCTATACTTGTCATTTTGCTTCTCTCGAATCTACATGTAAGAATATACTGCCAATACCTTTTAGTGGATGCCAGTGGGACTGTTAATACCAGGTACTTTCTATGGACAGAAATGAAAGTTAAATAGTTTACTATTCCAAGCTCCAACACTTAATTCAGGTTTAAGTTGAACGGTCTGTGTGTAAATAACAAAACAGTTGTCTGCCATGATCAGACAACTGAGAGATTTATTCTCTTCTGTTTACTTAGGGACCATCTGGCTTACGTATTGCTTTTTTTTTTTTTTATAGGGGGATGTGTTTACATTTGGATTTTATGGCAAAAGCGAAACTATACTAATTTTATTGAAACAGAATAGATGAAAAGGGATTAGCAGAGGTAAACATCCCCTGCAGGTCCTCCTGATACAGTCTCATTTGCTGGTGCATGATATACAATAAAATAAGTTTCCCCCTTCTTTCAGAGGCAGAGATCTTTCTAAATGCTCTTTATCTTTATCCTCTCAGTACATTAATCCTGCACTACATATATTGATTTTGGGTGGCCCTTAGGTGGGATGACTGACTAGGTTTGTAAAAATCTTTGAACACAAAGTGTCCTCAGATGTGTTTGGAAGCAGAAGAGGTACGTGGGGAAGTCCTGCTGCTTCTCCTAATCACCTTCCTCAAAAGAAGAATAAACTGTCTTGTTGGACTTCTGCTTTTGTTGGAGTTCTCAAGAGCAAACTGTAAACTTGCCTTCAGAGTATTGTCTAAGAATGTAAATACCTTGGGACAAATTATATTTGGACTACCATTCTTTGCATCCATATCCACATACTTCTCCCTCAGCAATATGAATGATCTGTTCCTAGTGTCTGTTGTTTCCCAGCCACCCCAAGCCATAAAAATATTGTCTGCAAACTGTTTTTTCCATTTATTTGTTCCAATTCTGTGTAGTTCCAGCTTGAATGCTTATGAAACACACCAGATTAGAGGGGATATGGCTGCAACGTGGAGCCTTTGACTTTGGTGATGGGATAGGAAAGGGAAATCATCCACAAATTAGCCGTCTCACAAGTGATGATTTCATCATTTGAAAGACAGCCCTCTGGTCCCACTTTGTAACGAATATGGGAATTGCATGGATGCTCATTGTTAGAACAAGGACTAAAGAAAAATGGAGTATGTACTACTGACTGTATTTACTTGACTTTGAGATGAGGGGCCAGCAGGGGACCCTTGTCTTCAACTCAAGTACAAGATGGGGGTGGGGGTCGCAGATGGCTGTTGCATTTTTGACTCCAGCCCCAAATCTGGGTTTGGGCCAAAGTCAGAGCCACGACAGCCACCTGCCCACCCCCCACCTGCTTCCACAGACTCTGCTGCCTTGCCTTCCCCCTCCTTTTACCATCAGGTGCAGCTTTGGCTCTGGCTCCATTCCCTCCCAGGGCATGGAGCACATGGAAACTCTGTCCCTTGCCAGGCCAATTAGCAATGGTACAACTTCATCCCTAGGACACTGTTGTGCTTCCATGTACTCTTTACCCCACGAGGGAATGGAGACAGAACAGCATCTGGCAGCAAGGGGGAAGGAGGATGAAGAGGCTTTTGCAAGAATGGCAAGCGAGAAGGCCTTATCTATAGCTACTTGCCTGACAACTCCCTACTCCTGTCCCTTTAAACCATTAAAAGGAAGCACTCAGGGGTGTAGGTAGCAGGGAAGCAGGCAGAGGGGGGGTAGGTAGCAAGGGGGTTTGGGCAGGCTGAAGAATGAAGAAGCAGGGGCGCACAAAGAGCAAGGAGGCTGCTTGCCCCTCTCTTGCTTTTTACCCACTGTACCAGTGAGGGGGGTATTTGAATTTAAGGCAGTCCTCTAATAAGATTCCAATAAGATGATCCTCCAATTAGATTCTATACCTGGAAAATGGAATAAACTTGTACATTTTCCATATAGAGAATCTAATTAGTGGGGGGGGGGGGTTGGTCATCTTAAATTCAAAGCTGTCCTGGATTCTGGTAAATGTGGCACTTTTTTCATCCTTGGGTGGGCTCTTGGAGTCAGGCAAAGGTGCCATATTGGGGAGGTGGCCCTGCAGCTGTCTTCATTGTACTGATCTGTGGATAGAGAGGAACATGGACTTCAGGGTTGTCAGTTGCGGACTTGCTACAAATGCTGAATTTGGTCTTAAAAAATGACAGGCTTTGCCCTCTCACATATTTCTCCCTTGGGTGTGACAATCTGTCCTATGGCTGGATCTGCTCCAGAAAAATTACAATAAAAGAAATGCATACCTTACACTCATAAGACATTAGTAACCCTTTTTTAGTCATTTTAAATTTTAACTTGTATGTACTTTTCCTTGTAATTACAAGACTTATGCTGCAACCCTATTGTAAAACATTCCATGGTGGGTAATCATTTTGATAGTTTAAAGGGACAGGGGTAAGGAGTTGTCAGGCAAGTAGCTATAAATAGGGCCTTCCTGTAGCAATGCTTTTAGTGGAGAGTTATAGCAGACAGTCTTGTAATGAAGAGAGAACAGATTTATTTTGCAGGGCTATCTGCCTTTCTCTGAAAAATTAGGTGATTCTGTGCCAATATCTTCAGTTTAATTCTCATGCTTCTGAAAACCCCTTTTGCCTTTGACTTTGTCTGTTTGTAAATGATTCTTTTCATTGCAATACAGAGAGTGCTGGGATTTTTATCTGGCAGTGTTCTGTGATTTGATTTGGGGAAATGGTGCACCTGATTTATGGGCACAATTTATTTCTAGAGCATAAGCTCCATGTGAACCAAAATATGGTTTCACCACATCCATACCATCAGATGCTCTTAGAGGTAAAGCAGAGCCTACTTCACATAGTACCAAATGAACAGGTATAAAATAGCAGAAGGAAAAGATCCTGCCTCCATTAGCAGGGAGAATTTTTTGTCTAATTGTTTTCCGCAGCAAATCAAAAGCAATAACAAATCACCAAATTGCAGAGCCTGAAATTTCACTCTGTTTCCCTTTTTTCTCTCTCTCTCTGTACACACATTTTCTTCCTCTCCATGTCTATATACTTGCTGTCTGACTGTGGCAGTTTGGTGGAGATCCAGTGCCAACTGTGGCCAATGGAAAGGATCTAATGGAGAAATAAGTGACACCTGGGCAGTAGGAGATGCACCATGATGAGACCCTGACTTCCCTCCCCCTCCTCCCCACCGCCACTCATGGCAGGTAATTTCATGCAACTGTAGCCCAGCCATTCACATCTGTCTTCTCCACTTGTTCCAGTCAGTGACATCTTATGGTTATTATTACCTCTATCCTTCCCAGCTTGTTCATGTCTTACTGTCTTCCCATCTCAGCCTTGGTCTTCCTTTATTTCTCTTCAGTTTTCATCTCCATCGCTCTTCTCACTGCATTTCCTTCTTCAGCTATACAGGAGATGCAGGTGCACAATTTGTTTGTTTTTTTTCCCTAAAGATTCATTTGCATCAAACTTCACCCTTAGTGAACTTAGCAAATGTCCTTTTGGCATCTGCTTAGTCAGGAAGAGCCAGGATTAGATGTAGAAGCACTTCATCCCACCCCCAAGAAGAGCCTGAAGGCCAGCACTAAAAAACCTCTAAGGGCAAAATCCCAAAGGTCCTCCTCTAAATCTCCAAGTAGCTTCATCCCTGAAAGTCGGAGCTGGTAACGCAAGGAGGGAGAAGTCTTGAAAGGCTCATTGTAAACACCTCACACATCTCAACATCCCATGGGCACAGCACACAAACAGAAATCCCAGCCAGTGTCAGATCCACCAGGAGCCCCTCTTTCAGTGGAAAATGACTCAGCTATGTCAAATACGCTACTGGCAAATTCTGTGGCCATTTGTGTTCAAAATAGATTTGTCACAGACCATCTCTCTAACCATGAGGCATATCAAAGCGACTGTATTTAAAAATTGGGATGGATGGCAACCGTTTAAGTATCACTTGTCTAAATATTATTGTACAAAGCAACCATAAATCTTTCAAATGTGCTGGTCCTGAAAGCCCCCCTGCACAAGGAGAAGGAGCTTATACTCTTTGTACAGGACTTCAAAGGTAAATGTGAATTTCTACCCCCCCTCTTCTCCAGGGGTAATACCTCAGTGGTTGTTGGGTGGTGATGGAGGTTCCTTAGTATGGCCTCCTGCTCTGAGGTGTCCGTTGTAAAACAGAAATGTAGTATTTACTGATTTGTCTGATGTGACAAATGCCACTGAAGACCACCAGATCTCTGGTGCCACAAAATAGGAGGAAAAGAATTTCTGTGAGTTACCACAGACTGCAAGGTGCACTCCATTTTTTTTTTTTAATCATAGTGGGAGGGAGAATTGAATTTTCTTCATTTTCCTATTATTGTCCTGTTAGCCAATTTCTTAATGACAGAATCTGGAAAAGTTTCTCTTTAGTTTGCTATATTAGATTGGGAAGACCACTGTGTATCATCTCAGCAGATATAGGAGAAAATCAAAAGTTCATCCCAGATCAAACCCTCCTGTCGATCACAGCACATCATTAAGCAAAATGACCACCCCTCTCTTGCTGGGAAACACCCTTGTGGGGGTCCATTGTCAAAAAGCCTGTTATCAGAACAGACATGCTGCAGTGACATATTTTATCCACAGGAAGCTTTAGTGACTTTGTATGTATCAATCACATCAGCTTAATCAAAGAATAGGTGCTGAATGAACATACAGTGATACTCAAAGAGGCCATTAGTCAGAACTAGAAGTACTTTTTTTGTTCAGATATCTAAAATATGTGTTTACTGTATTCTGTTGACCCATTTATAAAATGTTGCAGTATAATTGAAGTTGACACATCATCCAAATGAAGAACCCTCCTCCATACCTAATATTGACTTGCCTTGACAATCCAGTGGACCATGCCATTCAGGCTCTAAGCTCAACAGATTGTACAAGTTTAAGCAGAATTAGATTAGTCAATTCTTTTAATTCTTTGAGAACCCAAGAACTTAAAGAACGTGGTTCTGGTGCTTCAGTCAGGGCACAGGCTTTCTGCTTGAGTTAGAGCAGGGGTTGTCAACTGGGGGTACACATACCCCCGGGGGTACTTAGGAAGGCCCTAGGTGGTACATGCAGGTGGATGGGAATGGAGCACTGCCACCCACCACCCCATGCCGCCATCTCAGGAGCAGGGCTGGGGGGCAAGGGTAGTGGTGCCCCTCTGCGGGCCATGCAGGTGCTGTCCGGCCAGCTGGCCGCAGGTGGGGAGGGGGGAAAGCTCTTGCGCAGCGGACGTTGCCACCACCCTGCACTGCCGTCACTCCAAGTCTGGCCACGTGACATCCCCCCCGCTCTTCATCTGGCTGCCAGGGGTACACTTATTAAAAAAAGTTAAAAACCCCTGAGTTAGAGCAACAGGCTAGCACCTTCAAGTGTCATAAGCTGCTATTTAGAGATCCTTTCTTCCAGGTGATGTTTTGAGGATGATCCTTCACGCTTGTAGCTAGTGAAGGGTCTGATAGAGGGATCTGCCTGGATTCCAAAAATGAGTCTGTGAGAGGGTCTGGGCATGGAGGAGCCTCTTTTTGCCATAAATCTCCTAGCACTAAACCTGACTGGCACTAACACGAGTGGGATTATTTTTCTTCCAGGGATCAGGGAGGTGGTGACCCTTTGCGCCAAGTTTGCACGATCGCTTTGTTTGTTTAAATCTGCTCTGTGTAACAACTGAAACCACCAGAATCCTCTTGTGTCGGTGAAACCGAAGCTCTGTAGGAAAAAGTCTTCACAGTTGCCATATAAGCTGCAGCAGGTTGATTACTACAGCTATATTCCCCCTTCCCCCCTTTTTTTTAAAGGAATACCATCTGTTTAGTCATTAGCCCCATCAGCTCTCATTAATTGAGTCATGTCTCATTTAGGCTGCTGTATTAGCTTCTCATTGTTCCCTAGATAGGGAGTCACAGGCTTTTTTGCAGATGTCTTGCTTCCTGTTGAGCTCTGTCCAAAGTCAGGTGTCAGATGGAGACCAAGAGTTGGATCCAGATTCAGTCTCTCTTTCAGACCTTCATGCCAGAAATGCCAGCTTGTTTTCAGGGCACCATGTGCCAACTTGTCTGTGTTGGCCCAGCTTTGGAGGATCATGTGGAATGTGGACTTGTCTTGACTAAAGAGAGGATACCTTCTATCTCTGCAACTCTCTTTTTATTTCTCCACATTTCACTATCTTTGCTTTAGTTAATCTTTTTCCCCCCTTCCCCCCTCCCTCAGTGGCACACAGTGAATGCATCTAAGTATCAAAACCCTGATGCTGAACATATATTAAAGAAAAAATCACCAAGAAGGGAATTCTGTGTTGCATTTCAGTTAGCAGACTACAGTAATGCAGACTTAGTCCACTGACAAAATTTTATTGAGAAAGCTTTAAGAAAAGCAGGTAAGCAAGGAGAAAAGAGAGCCCCCTTGTAACACTGGATTTGAACACTGAAGGGTTTATGGATTGTTATAAAATCTTCAGTTCCATTCTGTTGTTTCAGCTGTATGGGTTTTACCATTAATTTTATGGCACTTGGTGAAATGATTTTTATTCTTGAAGGGTGAAAGGAACTAGTTATAGTGCAGGCTTTTTTTTTACTTTATTTTATTAAAAAGGAGCCCAGATTGCATGGGAGGATGTGTTAGAGATTAGCTTGTTCTCTGTAAGACAACTGATTGTTTAGACGACAAACTGTGGGTGTGAGTTTGTGAAAGCTGCCTTGGAGCAGCATTAGGAAAGTGTTGAAATAATCAAGACTATTCTGAGTGATTTACAAAGCAGTGAATTTATTAGAGCAAATTATGAGCTCATACTTTACCCTTATGACCTGTCTGAGTGGTGCACTTCTGGGGCCTTACACAATATTCGACCCATCACCACTTTTAAAGCCTTTTGTTCCACTCGGAAAGAACTGGACAAGTATTCCTTTCCAGAACGATGACGGCCCCTTACCCCTCCAGACCCTTCCTAGCTGCCTTAGCTCTCAAATAATTAAAAACTCTCATCAATTTTTACTTCTGCCTTTAGCATCTCCACTCCTATCCCCTTTCTGTCAGTTCATTTTCACTTTGCAGCAGTGATATGCATGTACTTTCCAATTAGGATTTCTCCAGCAACCCATTGGGTCCATGGCAGCCCTCAACTCCCAGTTTACATGTCTATTTTGCCATTGAAAACTACCTTCAAATTGCAGCCTCTGTCATCTTGGTGTTTTTCTCCAGTGATGGATAAATAGGATTTGATTGACTAATTCTGGAATTAAGTGGCATATATAATAATGCCAAGGTTGAATTTAACCTAAAGCTGAATTAATTTATTTCAGCGTAGAGCTTAAACCAGCTTGGAGCCCATGGTGCCACCCATTCTGCTTCTACTTCCACCCCTTTCTGGGTATGGTATTTGCTTTATCCTGATATCTTATGCATTGATGGTGAAATCTAGAGGAGACTTTACTAAACTACAGTGGGGCTTAAGCCCTGACATTCCACGTTAAGCACATCACCTTTCCATTTACCTTGTTTCCTGACTGGTACATGGTTTAGTTGAACTAGACACAAACTGTTTCATTTTGCCCTCATGGCTTTCCACCACTGCCTCTTGATGTCAGTCCTCTAGTGGATCTCTTCCTTTTGTACTTTAACATGGAGCAGTTGCCACCTATCACTGTTTGTGTTTTGTATATTATTATTGCCCCCAGAGGGGAAAAATACTAAAAAGGCACTTTCCTTCCTCATTGACAAGAATTATTTGATTATTGTATGTGGCAGATAGGGGTCACATTGTGGGTATGTCTTATACAAATGCACAGCAACAAGATAACTCCTTTTCCAAGCAGCTTAGCACTTATTTGTTTATTAATGGACCATCCAGTAAGCACAGATTCCAGAAACCTGAACGAAAATAAAATACATGTCAAGGCACATTTTGTGGTGAAACTCTGAAATCATTGGGACAGTTAAACTAAATGTGTTGCTGCCATTTTCAGTACCTCAGTGAATTTAAAATTTCATTTGATTTCCTGGTCTCCTAGCCCTCACAAAGCTCCTACAAATTATATATCTTGAGATAAGATGTGGCAAGTGATGCTTCAAGGGATTGGGTTTTTTGGAGGGGATATTTTAGGGTGATGTCTTAGCAGCGTAATGGGGAAACTGGTTTTGGACTCCATTGCATGGTAGACTGGCTCCCTATGATACATAATAGTGCCCAGAGTATCTATTCATAGCTTTCTAAATTAACAATGAAGATGTTGAAATCAGATTGGATGGCATCTGATTCTTCCCTCAGGATGGGGCAGGAGCTGAATAACCAATAAAAGGTAGTTATGCAGCTGCATTGAGAGGGCTTTCACCTTCCTGTATGCTGTGCAAGTGACCTTGGACCCAAAGCTTGCTGTGGAAGTGCACGGCACTCAGGATTAGGCCCTTAAACCAGTGCATGGGAAGCCCTCTTTTTATGTCCTGCCATGTTTGTTTATTGGCAGGGTATTGGCATATTAAAAGCAGAAGGCTTGACAGTGCTATCTGTGAAGGGCAACAAAGCCCAGGCTCCTTTGGTGGTTTAAAATCAGCTTGTCACAGTGAAGCAAATACAGGCATTTTTGTGATTATCGTCTGAGGAGGGGAATGGCTGAGGATGGTTGTTTGCCTGCAAGTATCATTTCTAGGAGCTCAGAGGCTTAGTGGATTAATCTTCCTTCTGGGACTCTGGATCAAGCTGAAGTTCAGAGCAAGATGATTATTAAGACTGAAATTCTCTGTCAGTTTGTTGGCAGAGATGGCTCCTCTGCATGAATGCAGGGTGGAGGCATGAGTGTCTGGTGTGGCACCAGGGCTTCAAGGCAGTGGAGGGAACAGGCAGCATCTGGGGCAGCAGGGAAGTGCTCTGTGCCCTCTCAAAGTGAAGGAGGATGCATTTGTCTACTAGGGGAGTTGTGTGTCTACTTAGAGCTTCATGGAAGCTCTAATCAAAGCCCGTGCAGCCTGAAGTGGTTGCTGTTGAGCAGTTGAAGGCTTCTTCCCTTCTTCGTCTGAGACAACGGGCACAGCCTTTGCTAACGTTATGATTCCCTTCCCTTCCTCAACTAGAGGAACAGTTATCCAGTCTTGTGCATCATGACATACTTCCAAGGACTTGAATTTGGGATGCAATTTTGTTGTGCCATATTTAGTTTTTATACTCAGTGAGACCCTTAAGCACATTCTCAGTCATCTCTCTGCCTAAGTCCCTGCCTGTTCAGCAACCTGTGCTTTAAGTGCCTGGCTGATGAAGGATGTTTTCCGTATTTCTTATGTGTATTCCAGTCGTACATAGGAGCTTCTGTCATAGGCAGGGACTGCATTGTACTAGATGGCATAAGAAGAAGCACCCTGTCCCTGGGAGTATTACAGTATCAAAAAGAGATGGCAGGTGGAGACAGATGGGGGATGCAAGCGAAGAATAAAACAACACTGGGCTTGTGATGGCCATGGATCTCATTAATTCCTGAATTGCAGTCTGAGGTAGTAACAAAATTAAGAGGGGGAAAAAAAGCCCAGACCCTTCAGCTGTCATGATTTTAGGAAAACGTTTTTCTTCCTTTTGTTCATTCTTGCACATGATTCAAATGAACCATGTTCATTTTTAGTGTTAATGTTTGTTTCTTTAAACCAGTAGCCTGCAGAATTCCAGCTGGGCTATTTTTAAAGGACGTTAACATACAAAATTGCATTGGAGTAAATATAGTACAAATAGATCAAAGGTAGCAGATTTATTTATTTATTTATTTTGCTGGAAGACAAACTCAAGTCCTTCACGTGAGAGATTTCTTAAATTATTTAAAGAAAGAAATAATAATAATTATAATAACAAAGCCCCAGGAACTTGTTTTCAAAAAGATCTTCACCAAGCTGGCCTTGTTTCAGCATGTTCTACTCTCTTAAGAGTCAGTGTTGTTCTTTGGGGCTAGTCTTTGTTTATTAATGTCTGAAGTATATTTTCTGCTGACTTTCCAAAGCTTCAGGGATACACTTATTCTTTATGCACTTTTTTAATACAAGTTTTATGTTGAGGGAGTTGTTCTTGTGTTTATTGGCTCTGTCTGCTGTTCCTGTTCATCCTCAGCTAGTCCTTCTCCTTTGGGCATTGTAGGAAAGACATGTATGCGACTGACCTTGGATCAGTCCTGCTGCAAAGCTTTCGAGTCAAGAGACGTAATCCTTTTTATGCTGCACCTCTGCATAATCAAGGCCAATCTTTCTGAAGTGAGTGTAATTATTAACAGTGGCAGGCTGGGCAGATGGCAGGCAAAAACAGAGGTGGGGGTCTCTTCATTTAGATTGAAGTGTGCTGGAGGCTGCTGGGGCACCCTACATCAAAAAGATTATGGGTGTAATTTGAACAGTTGCTTGAAATTTTTTAGGGGACAGTAGTTGGGGTTGGAGCCAGTGGAGAGATGTTCCACAGGAGTCAGCAGATGTTCCTCAGTGCCAGTTGCCTCTTGAAAAGGCATTGGTAGAAACCACTTTGCTGGCTGCAGCTCCAGAACATGTATTCAAGAGGCCATATGACGTTGCAAGGCTAAGGGGACCTTTTCTACATTTCCCTGGTGTGCCCTATTTAAGTTGTTTTGTAACCTTTTGTTCAGACAATGGGTTTTGAAATGCATTAATACATAGTATATGTTCACCTCAGTCCTTTGCACCATTCCTTTGGCACTTCAAAGGAACCACCCTAGCTTCCAATGCACACACCTCTCCCATCTACCCCCAGCAGTTTGGGAACTAATGAGAATTAACATATCGGCTTAGGAGGCATGCATGTCACCTAAGGTGTAAAACTGGTTTGGTCCCCTGGCTGGATCCAGACCACAGAGTTCCTTAGGGACTGGATCTAGACCCACCCCCAGCAGAGCCTCAGGAGTTAATGCAGCCATTGCTCACCTGCTCCCCTCTCCCCCCTTCCCCTGCTGCGCATACATGTCCCTAGTGGGTCTCTGTATGCCAGATTTCATTTGTGGGCCTCACCCACAAAAACTAGGCCCCTCCAGGAGCCCTAAAAGCTGGATGATCCAGCTCTGCAGACTACATCCAGTCTATGGGCCATATGTTTGATACCCCTGGTCTGAGGAATACCCATTGCTAGCAGATTTTGGAAATTCACTTTAGTAGGAGGTGCTAGTGCTGAAAGCAAGTTCACAACCATGTAGATAGCTATTCTCTTTTTACCTTAATAGAATTACCTGCCAAGTCATTGCTGACCCAGTGACACTAGTCAGCCAGTCCTGAAAGAGCTAACTAAAATGAGAAAACTATCAGAGGTCAGGGTGTAAGTCAAACATGGTCCTGGTTCAGAGTGCGCGGGGCTGTTGGGCAGTCCTGGGGCAAAAGGTTATTGATGCTCGTAGTGATGAGCTGTAATCGGGCAGATCCTTTGGGATAAACCTTCTCATATAAAGAGAACGATTTAAAATTAAGCCAAGGCATGTGTAATATCTAAAATGTTTTCAGCCATGACCATTAAACCCTTTAACATTGTGCTTTGGAATGTGGCCACGAATCATAAAATGTCTGAACAGGCAGCAAGAGTGTTAGCAATGTCATAAATAATAATGGCGCTGCTCTCAGAACATGCATGGGCACAGAGAGGGAAAGAGAGAAGTAAGGAGCAGAATAGGTGGATATTGTGAAGATTTATTAACTTTAGCAGATGTCAGGTTTAAGACTAGAAATATCTTGGTCAAAAAACAAAGCAAATATAATAGGGTCTCCTAAAAGTGAAATTAAAAGGAAAGGGAAGGCTCTATTATGTGTTTCCTTTGATGCTGAATGGTTTTTAGCTGAAGATAAGGAAAAGAATGATGCAGAAAAGATTATATTGCATTTTACTTAATTGTGACATACAGCATGTTATGATGTTTATATGCTAAGTTTATATTTTTTTTAAGTGCAAACTAAGCAAAGCAGTCTGCATGGTTTTTGTGATGTTCAGTTTTGAGGAACAGATGTTTCAGGGAAGGTCTATTTGTTTGTTTACTATTTTTACATTGTCAAAAAGATGCACAGAAATATGATCTTGTTCTGAAGAAACTGTGGATGGCATTACTACAGGTCTTAAAATCCTATCTCGGCCTCTACATCCTTTTGCCATAAATTAAAAATGCTGTACCATGAAGACCAGAGTAATAACCCAAATAAAAAAATCATCAATGAAATTGAACCAAAGTGGCTATAGAGGAAGCAACATGCCAGAGGATTAAGGAATTCAGAGTCTGTGCCATGGCTGAATCGAATTGAAAGGCATAGTAGTTTAGGAAGAAAGTACAGGGCAGTCCTGCTTAATTATACCAACCTCACATAGTTACAGTCTTTAGACTCCAAACGGTGTTGTCCAAGGCAGGAAGTGAGGAGCCAAAGCGTCATGACCTTATTCATGAACAGCGCCTAGCTAAGAAGACAAGAGGCTACAGCAGCAGAACTTATTTAGGGAATAGCGTATTGGAGTTAGCTGAGCATAATTGGTAAACTGAGAGGTGACGGACTAAGAGAACATAGACCATTTAACCAAGATAGGAAAACCCGTGAGAGGCGAACACATAGCTGACCTGTAGGGAATGAACAGATTGATGCAGGGAGGCCCAGTGCCCGCAGTCCTGACTGGCCCTCACACCTAAGGGCCACAAGTCAATACCAAAAGTGGGTATGACACAACAGGGTGTAGGGCAGGGGCGGGCAATTATTTCAGGTGGAGGGCCGCTTACCCAGTTTTGGCAGGCTGTGGAGGGCCGCATGGGTAGCCCCACCCCGGGTCACCGTCTTGGGACCAATGTCCTAATGTCTTGGGACCAATGTCCCAGGGCCAGCACCGGTGGGGCCCAAAGCGGGGCGCAGGCTGGCAGGGGTCTGTGGAATCAGGCTGGGCTGCACCAGCAGGGAGAGGGGGGAACTGGCCCATCTCCATAGAGCCCCTGCTGGCTGGGACCCTATACCCCTAACGCCTTGCTCTGGGCCCTGCCGGTGCTGGCCCCAGGGCACTGGTGCAGGCCTCGTGCTTCCACTGGCTCCCTGCCCACTCACACCCAGTGTTCCCCAGCCCCGTGGTACAGGTGGGGGGCAGTGGGCAGCCCCGACCCCCTGCTCACTGGCAGGGAAGAAGCTAGTGCTGAGCATGGGGAAAAGCAGCCCCTTGTGCACCCCATGGCCCACACTCCCTGCTGCAGCTGCTCGCAGCCCATGCAGGGCTGTCTGGAGCAGGCACAGGCAGGCCCGCACAGGCAGGCCCACGCGGGCTGCAAGTGGCTGCAGCGCGGGGCACCAACCACACAGCAAGCAAGGGGCCGCTCTTCCTTGCTCTCAGCACCAGCTTGCAACCCGGCCCTGCTGACAACCTGGCAGTGGGGCCGGGTTAAAAAGTGGTGCTGAGCATGGGGAGGTGGGGAAGCAGCCCCTCGTCTGCCCCATCCAGTGCCCCACACTGCAGCTGCTTGCAGCCAGCCTGGGGCTGCCTATGCCTGCTCTGGACAGCCCCGCATGGGCTGCAAGCACCTGCAGCAGGGAGCACCGGCCATGGGGCAGGCGAGGGGCCAGTTTCCTCTGCGCAGGGAAGGAGCCCAGGGAAAAGCTGAGCGTGGGGGGAAAAGTGGCCCCCTTCCCCGCCCCATGGCCAGTGTTCCCTGCTGCAGCTGCTTGCAGCCCGCAAGGCTGTCCGGAGCAGGCACAGGCATCCCCACGCAGGCTGTGAGCAGCTGCAGCACACGGCACCAGCCATGGGGCGGGGAAGAGGCCGCTTCTCCCCACCCCCGGGCTCCTTCCCTACGCGGGGTCCCCCCTGCGCTTCTACCCCACCACTTACCTGCGGTTCCAGTGCAGGGCAGCCACGTGCTCCCAGGCAGGGGCTTTTGGCTAGCGAGGCAGAGTGGAGCCGGGCAGGCCCCACTGTTGTTGGAGCCCACTGGGCTTCCCCTGGGTCCTACTGCCCTTGGTTCCTGTCATTTTTGACAGGAACCATGGGCAGAGAAATACTAATTTTCTACATTTTTTTTTTTAGGGGCCCCGTGGGCTGGACAGAATGGCCTCGCAGGTTGGATGCGGCCCATA
The DNA here is from genome assembly GCF_001723915.1 of Gavialis gangeticus. NCBI lineage: Eukaryota > Metazoa > Chordata > Crocodylia > Gavialidae > Gavialis > Gavialis gangeticus. The sequence goes on from NW_017728995.1 coordinate 64,123,375, forward strand.
TTTTGCCCACCCCAGTGTAGGGGAGGATGAACCCTGTGTATACATCCCAGTCTTCAACAGTTTTGTTAACTGCCGATGATATCTGCCTCCCTATCATCTCATTGATTACATTATAGCGTGGCGGGCAAGTGGGGAAAGGCAATGATGGAGTTGACAAGATGCATTGAGAACCTAATATAGACCTCTGTATGCTTGAGTGTCATATGTTGCTAGTGAGATCCATAACTTAAGTGAGGCACTGCATCTGTTTCATTTTCAGGCTTGGTTTGAGGTATAGCCCCTTGCAAGATATCATAGCAAAGTAGCATGGATTTTTATGCAGGATCTGCATCCAAACAAAAAAAAAGTCATATTCCCTAGATAAAAATTAAGAAAATCTTTATGGTCAGGACTGCTACATGATAGTATCTGAGATTGCAATAATACATCTACATTGCAAGCTCTGATAACTGGGCATGGGCATAGTTATCAGGAGGCAGAGCAAGTAATATTTTTTTTTTTAACGTATCATTTCTTTGACTCCTCAGCTTACCATTTCCCCAGTTGTATCCACAGTAGGGTTTCAGTCAACTTTTCATCCATCTCCTGATTTCATTGAGAGGCTGGATGATATAAGAAACGGAGTGAGCATGAGTTGTATTATTACCATAATGTGTTAACCTGCCTTTTGGCCTGATTCAAAACCATCCTCCTAAAAGAATCAGCAAGGAAGAAAGAGCTACCCAATCCAGTCTTATCCCACTGCATATCTTATCCCCAGAACAGTCATCAGACCCCCATGGCAATGGTACTTAAGGCAGTTGATAGATCTAACAGTATCTATATGGACTTCTCATATTCATTTCCAACATGAAGATCATTATTTTAACACACCTTCTCTGTTTTCTATGTGGTGCTCTGACAGTCTGTACCTGGATTGGCAAGGGTCAAGAAAGTTTTTTACATTGCTGCTTCATTTTGAGATGCCCTCCTTTCCATTCACAGGCATTAATGCTGAGATTAGTTGTGGATTCTAGTTTTATGATTTCTTGCTCACAGACACTAAACTGAATCTCACAGTGGTCTCTATTCAGTACTTGGTGAACCTTTTGGACTGTGGTGATGATGCATCACATAATGAGTGGTTGAGCTTGCAGAACAGTGGTGTCTTGTTTAACCCTTTTATGCCAAACAATCTGACAGGTGGATCCATGAAATCCATTGTTCTGGTCATGCTGTCTGTCTGACTTGATAGCTTTTTGACAGTTCGCTAGAACCTTTGGTCTAAGAAAATGGACTGCATGTGTGATCCAGCAGTACCAACAGGGGCATAAAAGGATCCAGACTCTTTGCTAATCCAAGGATTCTGGTCTCAACTCTGAAAGATTGTGTAATGCCTGTTAAATTGAACCTTGAATGATGCAGATTTGATACTTCCACAGAATGAGGCCAAACATACTGGACTGAAAATGTTCAGTACTTTCCCATTTATCATTAAAGTATCGATTAAAAGCTGCCTTCTTACGTCCCCTTCTTTGAGCTGTAGCAAACAAAGCTGAGATTTTTAGCTCTGTCTCTGGAATAGAAATGGGCATCAGAAGCAGCATGTAAAATAACCAAAGCAATATACAATTGCAAACTCAGATAATCTCTTTAGCCTGGTTTCCTCCAGTAAGCATCGGCTCTTTGAATCACTATTGAGAGGCTCAGAAAGCACCCCTGGAGCTGTGCTGCGGGAAACTCGCTTTTCCTGACTTCCAGGCTGCGTTTCTTTTTTTGTTTTTATTCTTTTCTCCTCCACACCCCCTGTCTTAGCCTCTTTCTCTATTTTTGTCCATGCAAACATTATAAAAGGCCTAAAAGTGGATAAGTGTCTGCTTCTAGTGTATTTAAGTGGGAATACCATGCAGAGAATCCCCCAAGACAGCTGCTTTGGTTCCAGGCCAAGCCTGCATTAGTCCTAAAGAGAATTAATTATAATATATTAATATATAATAGGTGATAAATTATATCTATTGAGATATGCCCATTCATTAATTTCAGAATTATAATTTGTTGCTCTTGAACATTTTCACCAAAGGATCTCAAAGCACTTTGTTCTAATTTATATATAAAATGACCCAGTACCAAAAGAAACTTTGATGCCCATTTTCTATTATAACACCCATTGGGGAGCATTTTTTGTAAAGAAATATTTGGTATAATGTAGCCTGATCTCTCTCTGAGCATAGGACATTAAACAGGATTGTTCGTTGCCTCTGGTCTTCCGAAAAGTTTTTTTGGATAAGCATTTCACATCAGAATACAGAGTTATGTTGTAAAATAAGAACAGCCTTGAAAGGAAACTATAGGAAAACTGAGTGTCAAAAACTTCATTCTGAAACATTAGCATACAGAAGAGACAAAATGTGGAAATGAGTTTTAAATTTTGAATATATCCATCTAGCAGTTCAGGTTCTCCTTTACTTTCTCTGTTATCTAATTAGGGAAATTTAAAACTAATACCACAGAGAGATGAAAGGTATTTAATGAACATCAGTTGCAGAAGCAAGGCCTTATTCTTTTATTAAATGGCTAATTACAGACCAGATCAACCCTTGTTTTGGAAAGAACTGTAAGAACCTGAATTCTCCATATTTCTGTTTAGAGTGTGCTGCAGCTGATTCCACCAGTGGCAAGCTTTGCAAGGCTGGCCAGACCCATGGGCATGCAGAAATACCCAAATTTCGGAATGCCAGCAGATGCCCACAGCTTCTCCCATCATCCATCCCACGAGTCCACCCCCTTCAAAATACTACCAACAAGTTGAGGAAGGGACACTTATCAGATTATTTGTTGGGGTTAGCAACATATGGCCTGCAAGTCAGATCTGGCCCACAAAGCAAGAAGGCTTTGCCTTTGCCTGTACCCAGTGCTGGGGCTGAAAGCTGCAGTCTCACTTACACTGCTCATCCCCTGCCCCGTACCTCCCCTCCCCTACCTGCTCCCTAGCTACAGCACAAGTGCAGCTTCCAGCTGGTGGGGAGCTGAGCCAGGACTGGACAGCTGGAAGCTGTACCTGCTCTGCACTGCTGCACCTGGGAGAAGGAGGGAAGGGGATAGCAGCAAGAAGTGGTTGCAGTGAGGATGCCGCTTCCATTTGTGCAGCCCTGGCCCAGCTTCCCACTGACTGGAAGTCAGACTCATGCCCTAGCTGGGAAATGGGGGGACTGGGAAAAACAATACTTGCACATTTTTCTCCAGTTAAAAATAAACTAAAAGCCTTACTAATATGGTAGAGGCCTAGGGCTGTATTATTCAGTTTAAGATTGAAGCAAAAACAAACATGGCTTCAATGGAATGAGTTGAAAGCCATCTGCAGGGCTGTGAAAAGGAGCAGGTAACAAACAGCAGAGCAAAGGCTAGCTTGATTGGTGGAACATCAAGATCATTTAAAAAGGAGAGGGTCATTTAATACCAGTCGAATTACATGTTTAGAAGAGAGTAGGTAGATTATAAAGAGCCTTGAAATCATTTGACTCTCTCAGCACTTCCTGACTGGAAATGTTGCTGCCACTTCCAGGCAGTTGGGTTTAAAATTTAGATCGGGGCGGGCAATTATTTCAGGCAGAGGGCCACTTACTGAGTTTTGGCAAGCGATCGGGGGCTGCCTGACTGGCAGCTGGGGGTAGATAAATATTAATTTTCTAAATTTTTTAGGAGCCCCGTGGGCCAGATAGAATGGCCTGGTGGGCCACATCTGGCCTGCGGGCCGCATTTTACCCACCCCTGATTTAGATGGAGCAGGAATCAAAGGGGGTGCGAGTGTACCTGTGTACTCCAACTGGATCTGTCTGTGCTCATTCATTTATATCACCTCCAGGTAATATTTATGGCTAGACTAGGAACACCCTCACATGGGTCCACCCTCAGGATTTACCAGGAAAGTGCTCTGGGGAGGAAATGTAGTTAAGCTGAGGTTCCTTTTGCCATCTTGGGCAGGAGATGCATATCCTATGATACTTCATTAAGTCATAGAAGATAGACTTCTTGTCATTATTTAAATTCCTCTTCTCACTGTACTGACCAAAAGCTTATGAGGGTACTGCTGCCTTTGTAACTGTGGCTCCGTTGGCCTGCATCACCCATATTTGCTTAATCACAAATCCCTTTGACATTCCTGGGTTATGAAAGCTTCATATAAAGCTAAATTTTATATTGAATTTGTATGAGTTGTCAGTGATCTGGAGCTCTGTTAGAGCTACTTAATCTGTAAGGAAACCTTTCTGCACCCCTTGGTCTGGCTGGCATTCAAGGGAGAACGAACATTTGCAGTTTCCTTAGTCTGAGTAGTCCAACCACAACAGCAAAAAGTTCAAGATGTGAAATGATTCAGAGTTTCAGAGGTGGGGGGGGATTTTTTTGTTTGTTTTTATTTTTGTCTTTTTCCTAGAGAATTTAAAAAAAATCCTTAGTCCAAATTCAGCCCTACATTTTTCCCAGCTCCCACTCTCTGCACTAAGGAAAAAGATGTCTCCACAGTATCTTCTAGGGGGTCACAGTTTCAAATGGACAGGATTATTACGGGGTTCTTTTCATTGCAAGCAAAAAGAGCAGAGTCTCCCCCTCCACCCGCACTTCACTCAAAGAAATAAAAAACAAGACCCCAGGCAAGTCAATTAAGCATTGTGTGAACCTGTCAGACAGATAAGAAAAAGTCTTTCAAGCTATGGTGAGGCTGAGAGAGGAGTGAATCCCAGAAAGTCTCTTGAGTAGATAATAAATAGACTTTATCTGGGAGGTGTGCCTGCGTGTGTGTTTTAAGGAGGTGTGATGGGCAACCTCCTAGACTTGAATTCTTTGTTGGGCAGACACTCAGTTTAATTAAAAACCTCTGAGGGAATGTTAATTGGCCCAAGGAAAGAAAAATCATTACTTCATCTTCTTTCCCTGCCCAAGTACATACACACACATATGCACAAATACACACACTTTCTTTTGCAGAACAGACAAGCGGTGACAACTACTTTGCTGCCAAAGCCTTGTTTCCTTCAGTGTGACTGTTTGCATGTCGCAGTCTGGCACAAGAACAACAAATAAATGTGGTGCTTTGTTTTGTTCTTCCTGAGGACAAGGGAGGGGAAGATCTGCCAGGTTCTTGTTGTAAATGTTTCTGCACTGAGTGAACAGAGGTCTGTTGTGGTGGGGTTGTCTCCCCCTCCTCTCTTACACCACAGGCACTCAGAGGTGTGGGCTTGGCAGAAGATGGGAGGAACCAGAAGCAAGTTCAGTAAAAACAATTTGTTCTAGGTTGTAAGACAGGGTGAAGGCAACTCATAGCCGCTTAACAAATGCAGCAGTCATATTTTGGCTTTTTTCTTTTGAACACGCTTTTTCCATTGCTTGATTTTGGTGAACTGAATAGCGTTATCCCCAGTTTTGGTGTCAAAAGCACACACATAAGAGCACAGACTGAGCAGTGTGGTGCCTCTCCAGTCTAAAAACACCCCTTTGCTTACTACTTGATTCTGTCCAGTGGTTCGGAGATGAAAGGAAACAGCCCTCCTATGGTTCATGCGTTACTGTGTTGTTGTGGTGTAAAGTAATATCTCATCTCCTGTTTTTCCCTTTACGTTGCCACTCAGAGAAATAATTTCAGATGCCCAGGACCACACTTGATTGAAAACAATCATGCTTGATTGTTTTCTGATTTTCCTTGTCTGCAAAGTCCTTTCTTTGTAGCAGAAAAGTATTGTTTTGAAAGACTTAAGTTCTTTTCTTTTGAAGCTGAGATCTGGTTGTACCAGTCATTCTTAGCTAAAGATTTGCTTTATGGCTTTAAAATACTATTTTTTTTCTCTTCCTCTTGTTACATTATCATATTATCTGCTATGATAACTGATTGAGGACTACCCAAAAATAATGTAGGTCAATAAAACCTGCTGCACCCAACTTGACAATCACTAATTGGCATCCAATTAGTACTTTTTCTTCCCTCCATTTTCATAATTCTGGAGCAGAGATGTCAAAGTATTCAGCATAGCTTCAGCTTGCGCTATTGTGATTGTCTTTTTTAGTATTATTAATGCAATATTGAACATTGCAAGTCTTTTTAAGGTAGGGGAAAGAGAAGGGGAAAACAGTTTGCATAAGAGGTATTCCTGCTGCCTGCAGAAATATTAGTAACCACGTTAACATTTGGTCAAGAATTAAAAGAAAAGAGGAAAGCCAAAGAAGATCTTGCATCATGATCTTAAGCTCATTGGTTATGGATTCTGGCAGAAGAGCATATGCCAGAGGGACTCATGCCTGAGAGCTTTTGCCTAGTCCTAGAAGGGGGATCCCCTGCAAGCAACATTTCAGGTGAGGAGTGAAGGTCTCAATGAACACCTTTGATTTCAGTCGGGAAGAAACAAGACAGTGACAAAGACTTGAATGTCATGGATTCGTTTTTTTTGTTGTTCTTTTAACATCATGAGATGTGATCCTGTGGGGGTTTTTTTTTTTTTCCAAAAACCATGTAAATAACATGTTTCTGTAGTGCCTTATAAAATGCCTCCATCTTTTGAGGCCAGTAAGACTGCAAGCAGTTCCCTGCCCTGAAAAGCACATAGAACAGGAACTGATGCAAGCCCTGGGAATGGTTGCCCCAAGATCACACCCAGGATGTCTCATAAGTGAACTGCAAAGTTGTTGTTTTTTTCTTAGTTTTTTTTAAACTCATTTTTTGCTTATTTATCAGCCATGAAGAGTGGTTTACTTTGCTTTTTCCATGTTGGTTTGACCTTTCGAAGTATCTAGACTTCCACTAGTTTTCACTGGAGGATTTCCTACAAATCTTAGTTTCAAATATTTAGCCAGTTTGAGTTCAGCTTTGATATAAAATGTCTTTGCATCTGAAGAAAAATCATAAAACCAAGAATAAAAGGCTGGAGAACATTTGAATTTTGTAAAGTTCTGTGATAAAAGGTGCCTTGAGTGGGGTTCCCTAGCTGATGTACTACCCGCCGGTTGTGGAGCCCCTCCCCTCAGTTCGCCTGCCACGACTTAATATTATGTAAAGAGAGGGGGGTTCAGTGGAGATCTTCCCGGGGGGGCTTCACGGAGGGAACAGCAGTACTCAGTTCAGGTGCGATGTTCCGTGGGGCTCCGCCTCCCCTACACTCTGTCCACTCACCAACCAGATGGGCGTCTGCAAGATGGTAATTCGGTCATGCTGGCTCAACCCCAGCTTGTTTTTGAGGAGAACCCCATGTTCGAGTGGGCTTTGTTGGTACTTATACAGCTCCCCCTTTTCTAGATACTGGCAAGCCATATTTACATGCCTATTCTCCATGTCTCAGAGTAGGGCATTTTGCTCCTCCGCCTCTCTCTCTCTTTCCTTTTTTTCTTTTCAAAAGAAGTAGACCCCTGGGCTGGAGAGGGGTGTGGAGTTGCCTTCTTTCCCCCAGTCTCTTACAGGGGGTTCAAGCACCTTCCTGGTGCTGCTTGCTGGCGTTGCACCGGCCACATTGCTCCTATCCTTTGCAGGAGCCTCAGCATGCCTGGGATGCTCTACGCCCAAGCACTCCCTTCTTACCACCTCCTCCTGGGTTCCTGTGGGGCTTTTAAATCTTCCCGCGGTGGCCGGAATGGCGGCCGTGATTGGCTTAACTGTTCCCCGCCCGAGAAACAGCTGATTAAACAGCCAGCGAAACACCAGTGAAACGCCAGCTCACACAGCCGCTGTTCCTGCTCCAGCTCCGGCTGCCCAGTGGGAGGTAAGTTTCTCCCATGGGGGGCTATTTGTGGGGTTTGGGTCCCACAGGGACTATCCTCTCCCCTTCAGGAGCCTGTGGGGGCATCTCGCCGCCGCAAGTGCTGTCAGTAAGCAGCCATCTGTTTGGTCTGTCTTTAAGTCTACTTCTGATAAATATGTTAACTCTCACTTAAAGAGAATCAGGCCTAGAGAGATTAAGTGCTTGTCTAGGTAGGATCAAATGCATAGATTTAATTGATGTTACCTGGTTGAGGGAGCTTGTTGAGGAGTTAACATCTTTAAGCACCACTTACCCTGTCTGCAAGAAGATTTAATTTTTTTTTTTACTTAAAAATGTGCTGGCTCATGCATTTTCAAAGAACACTTTTTATTCTCATCTAGATATACTATACATTTCAGTCTTCACCATTGTAATAATGTAAAGGAGCCTTAAGGAGGGCATAACTAGAATTTATGTCCTCTTTAAAGCTGCTAGGTATGGAAAGGAAACTTAGCATAAGAAATTAGATATAGGTAGCATGATTGTATACACACACTTACCTATGTGCTGAAAAGTATACCTATCCTAGTCCCTCTGAAATTAGCAGAACGTTTATGCATTCTTATTTTTGGCAGGTGAGAAGCTTTGCAGGATTGGACCCATTACTTCTAGTTATTTTCTAGTCCCATTAGTTATCTTCCAGTCCCAGAAGATAAAATGAAATTGAAATGAAACTGAAGAAGCGTACTAACTAAAACACTTGCCTGGGTAAAATAGTCTTGGATATTATCATTAATATTAATTCACTTACTTTACATTGATTGGGTACCTGGGGTGTCTTGCTAAATTTTAGAGAGGTCTTATGGGTGGCTGTGTTTCATATTTATCAGACTACAAAGACAAGCATGTCCAGATCCAGTTGCCATAATGTATTTTTGGCATCATATATTTGAACTTTAAGAAAACTCTTGACAGGATTCCTCAAAGGCTTTAAAAAAATCTGAGTTTTCCTGGGATTGGAGGGAAGGTTCTGTTGTGAACTGAGAGCTGGTTAAAAGATAGGAAGCAAAGCGGGGTGAAGCTAAAAGGTCACTTTTTGGTATGGAGGGAGGTCAAAAGTGGGGTCCCACAGGAATCTGTGCTAGGCCCAGTCTTGTTCAACATCATCAATTCAAAATGATCTGGAAATGGAGATTTTGCTGCACATCCACAAGTTTGCAGATGATACCAAATTATTCTGGGTAGTCAAGTTCCAAGCTCACAGAGGAGCTGCAAAACGATCTCGCCAAGCTAAGTGATTGGGCAAAAAAAAATGGTAGATGAATTTCAGTGTCAACAAGTGCAAGGTAATATTCCTTGGGAAAAAGAAACTCAGCTGTATGTACACAATGCCAGATTCTGAACTAGCTGTTCTGACTCAGAAAAGAGATCTTGTAGATAGTTCTCTAAAAGTCTCAGCTCAATATGCAATGGCAACCAAAAAAGTTAATAAAATGTTGGGCATCGTTAAGAAGAGGATTGAAAACAAAAAGGAGAACAGCATCCTGACATTATACAAATCCATGGTGTGCCCACATTTTGAATACTGTGTATAGTTCTGGTCTCCACATTTCAAAAAGGTGTAGTTGAATTGGATAAGGTACAGAGAAGGGCAGCCAAAATGAAAAGGGGCATAGAGCAGTTACCATACTGAACTAAAGTACTTTTTTGCTGATGGAATTAATTGCCACAGGAGGTAGTAATGGCAGATAGGACAGCCAGGTTCGAGAAGGGACTAAACAAATTCATGAATGATGCATCTATTAAATAGCTGTTGAACAGGTCAGTTGGAGATGTTTCCTCTGGCATCTCTAAACCAATAATGGTGAATGCTCAGGAGGGTAAATTAATAGGGATAGATCACTCTAGATATATCCCATTCAGTGCTCTTCCTCTAAATCATCCACACCTGCTGCTGTCAGAGATGGGATAGATGGACCATTGCCAGTATGGCACTTCTTGCATCCATCCCAGGCAAGGTAAGAATCAAAGAACTTGCATATATAGTTGTATGCCTGGGCCTGGATTGCATCTGTTAATTAAAAGCATATCCAAGAAGAGATGATTAGCAGACTCGAAAAACAGTGCAGAGTTAGAAGACTGAGAATGTTTGCTTGAGTAATCTAGCAGTTTGATTTCCTGGTAGTCAGTGTATCTGATACAGTGAGGTACCAATAAAAAGGAAGGCTAAGGTGAAGAACAGAAAGGGGTTCTAGAAGTTGATTTTTAGGTAAATTAGCAGCAGTTGTTTGAAAAGGCTTTGTGCAAAATCTGCTATGTATGTGACACATTAAACCAGTGTATTGCTAGTCCTTCCTCTGCATGAAAACTCAGTCCATTCACACTACAGGCAACCCCCGCTTAACACTGTTTTGCTTAGTGCTATTTTGCTATAACGCTCGTTTAAAATTGATACCTGACTTCACTTAGCACTCAGCAAAGTTTGTTATATTGCTCATGGTTGCCATCTCAGGTCATTAAATACTTTCAGTTTCACTTAACGCTCGTTTTGCTTAATGCTTAGTATTTCAGGAACCAGTTAAGAGCACTAAGTGGGGGTTGCCTGTACTCAGAAGTGAGGAGTGGGGCTAGCCTAGTGTTACATAATTGCTGTTTTCCCACCGAAGAGGAATAGTTGGCCATTCTTGTGGCAGGACAAACAAAACAATCTTTGAAATGAGTCCTCCAGTGTGCATGTCAATGTAACTAAAGAAGAACGTTAATAAATTGTGGGGCTGCTTGAAAGGGTACTTAGTGAAAGTGAAAATGGCCTGAAATCATTCTAGGTGCTAGTTAGGCAATTTGTAGTCTATTTGTGCTTCTTCTAAAAGTATATTTTTGTAAAATACAGGAGTTAACAGAAAATGATCCTAATGACTCAAATCTGCCATTTTCTCTCTCACATTCCTTTCAGGAGAACCCATCAAACACCAATAATTCTAGTCTTTTACAAGTGCTTAATGGCTCCCAGCCAAGAAGGGTTTTAAGACCTAAATAGGAGCTCTTAATGCAATGAATTTCAGTTTTGCCTAATCTGTACAAATTGATGAATTAAATCCCTTTGCATCTCAAACCCAGTTTGGTGATTTGCATGGGGATTATTTCAGTTTTCCTTAGTTTCTGCCGCACCCCCCCCCCCCCCGGCGGAT
>NW_017728995.1:64134311-64142416 GCF_001723915.1 Gavialis gangeticus
TGGGGGGTTATTTTTCTTTTTTCCGTAGTTTCCCCCCCCCCCCCCCCCCCAGCAGTAGTTTCCTGTCATTTCTGGGGAACAGAGTTCTCCAGCTACAGACCTGAATGAGTACTGGTATATTATGTAAAATAGGTGGTGCAGTTTTTAAACCATAGCTATACATATTCAGATAGTGTAGTAACAGATACTATATGGAGAAGCATACAAAGGGAGGGAATTTCAACTGGCCTTCCTGCTGTCCATCTAATATTTGTGGATCTACTTGCTTAAGTAAGGAAGAATAAAGAAATGTATAAACTTGATTCAGCAGGCAAACATTAGGTTGTGTACCTTTTAGATTCTGTAGAAGCCTTAAGGAAAACTGGTTGAATGTTGAGCCATACTGAACTTTCCCATGCACTAATGTGTAGAACGTGTATTAGTAAATAAATTTTACATGTAAAATGATCAGAGAATGGATATATTGTTGTATAGCTTATTAGCTAGGGCGGGGAGGGGGGCATGCTGCAGAGGGAGCTGCGTGGAGAAGCACAGGCTGAGGCCATTTTCTGACGCATGCAAATATTTTATGATGTGTTCAAAGTTTAATCCGCTCAAGCTTTAACTAAAGATTCTCTTCTAGAATACCCCCTGCATTTTGGAGGTGGGTGGGATTTTTCATTGTTTTTGGTTTTTTGGGTGTTTTAACGGGTTGTTTTTGGGACTCTTTAATAGAGGTTTTGTTCTGTAGATCTCGCTCACTTGCTCTCGTACTCCCCGCTCAATATGGCACAATTCGTGGAATAGGCATTGGTTTATGTTTCAAAATAGGGTAATGAGAGGCAGCTCTGAACAATAAAGCACTTCATTAGGGTGAGCGCTAACAATCTACAATTTTCAGGGAAGAGCGGATTGTTGTGGAATGCTTTATATATACGTGTGTGTGTGTGTGTGTGTGTGTGTATACATAGTTTGAAGTACCCTTTCATGCCTGAAATGCCGTCTGTATATATATACACACACACACACACACACACGAATATATAGACATGTATACATTTTGTGTATACAAAATATATACATAAATATATTTAATTGTATATAGGTATAGATATATTTATATATAGGTAACACATACATGTGTATATGTAGATAATGAATAGACAGGTAGATAAATATAGTATGTTTATATACATACACATTACCTATACATTTATTTATATTCTACCTCATAAAAAGTTATGAACTAAGTAAATGCCTTAATCCCTGTGTTATGAAATGAGAATCCTTGTGAGAGTAAATGTTCAAAGACTAACAACAAATCATTGTCAGAGCCAGATTTAGAAGCAGGTGTCTCTGAAGCATGATGCTTTTTGAAAACTTGTTTAACTTTAAGCTTATCCTAGCTATACTGTTGGTCCAATAAACAGTATCACCCCAAAAAATCCTTGCCTTTCTTTACACCCCATAATTCTTTGGTTGCTCCCTGTTTTATTCAGCCATGGGATGTCTCTGTGTGCCCTGCCGAATTCTAGGCCAGATCCATGGAGGGGGAGACACAAAGCAGGAGGTCAAACAGTGTGGACACCTATTGTTTGTCTGAAGTAAAGAGTTGGTTTCCTTAGTTAAACCTTATTTTAAAACAAACAGTGATACCACAAATCACAGTAGTTCCATTTTCTAGCTCTTGTCCTCTTGACCATACAGCTTTCTGAGCAGCCATTTAACTTTTGAGGCCTAGTTTATGGACATAAAAAAGGGTAAAGTATTGTAAGAGACTGGTGTTGTTATTTGCTTGAAACCCTCCACCCTCTTAGCAAATGCTTTTATCTTTCTGGAAAAAGTGGGGGTACTGGCTTGTCATCAGTGTATCTGGTTTATTACACCACCTAGGTACAAGGTGGGTGAGAACAGACATCAGGCAGAGAGAGCTTGGATTTGAGGCAGATTATTCCTTGGGGGGGAGGAAACTTTCCCCAGGAAAGAACCCTAGGACAGCCAGGCCTGGAGAAAAGGCTTAGACTAGGGGTGGGCAAAATACTGCCCACAGGCTGGATCCAGCCCACGAGGCCATTCTATCCAGCCCGCAGGGCCCCTAAAAAAAATTTTTGAAAATTCAAATTTATCTGTCTTTGGTTCCTGTCAAAAATGACAGGAACCAGAGGCAGTAGAACCCAGGGGAATTCTTGGTGGGCTCCTGCAGCCCAGCCCAGCCCCCCCAGCTGGGAGCCCCATCTGGGACTTCTGGCCTGGGACCACATGGCTGCCTCAGCACGGAAAACTCAAGAGGGTGTGGGGGGAGAGCAGGGAAGGAGCTGGTGCGGAGCGTGGGGAAAAGCAGCCCCTCACTCAACCCATGCAGGGCTGTCCTGAGCAGGAACAGGCAGCCTCACGTGGGCTGTGAGCAGCTGCAGTGCAGGGCACCAGCCATAGGGCAGGTGAGGAGTTGCATTTCCCCTGCACTCAGCACCACCTTGTAACTCAGCCCCACGTCAGCTCCAGGCTCGCCCATTGGGTCTGCGCTGCAGTGGCAGCCACTGCAGCCCCCACACTTGCTGCACTGGGCAGCATTGGCTGCTGCTGCCCGCCCAGAGCTTGCGCTGTGGTAGGCTGCAGTGAGGCTGCTACTGCCGCATCTGTGCTGCTCAATGCATGAGCTCCGGGCAGGCAGCAGCAGCCAACACTGCACAGCAAGCAGTGGGGCCACAGCTGCTGCCGCTGCAGCACAGCCCCAACAGGTGAGCCTAGAGCTGTCACGGGGCCCAGGCTGGCAGCGGGAGTGGGTTACAAGCTGGTGCTGAGTGCAGAGGAAAAGCAGCCCCACACCCACCCCGTGGCTGGCGCCCCACACTGCAACCGCTTACAGCCCGCGTGGGGCTGCCTGTGCCTGCTGAGGACAGTCCTGCACAGGCTGCGAGTGGCTGCAGCAGGGAGCGCGGGCCACGGGATGAAGGAGGGGGTGCTTTTCCCTGAGCTCTGCACCAGCTTCTTCCCTGCCAGCGAGCAGGGGATCGGGGCTATGCACTGCCCCCCCTCCTGTACCACAGCACTGGGAATGAGCGGGCATGGGAGCACAGGGCCAGTGCCAGCAGGCCCCAGAGCAGGGCAGCAGGGGTACAGGGTCCCGGCCAGCAGGTGTTCTATGAAGCCAGACCAGCTCCCCCCTCTCCCTGCTGGTGCAGCCCAGCCCAGCTCCACAGACCCCTGCCAGCCTGCACCCTGCTCTGGGTCCCACTGGAGCTGGACTTGAGACATTGGTCCCAAGATGGCAACCAGGGGGTGGGGCACCTGTCAAGGGGCAGGGCTACCCATGCAGCCCTCGACAGCTTGCCAGAACCGGGTAAGTGGCCCTCCGCCCGAAATAATTGCCTGCCCATGGCTTAGACTGTGTTTTCATGCACTGTATTTTGGAATTACCTTTTGTTTTTAGTAATTGGTACCCCCAAAAATTATTTCTTTCATAACTCTGAGCACATTGTCTTGTCTGGTGTTATATATAAGCTCTTCCTGCTCACAACTACTTCACTAGGCACCCTTATGTACAGGCAGTGGGAATATCTAGACTGTGAGGACCACTTTCTCCCATTTATATAATGCTAAAGAACCCAGAAAGGAATTATTTTGCTCTGCTCTTGCAAAACCGCTGAACCTCAGGCATAAAGACAAGGAGGGGAGAGTACCAAGGGCACTTGGCTTGGTTGGTGTAGATAGTGTAGAGTAGGAGCATAGCCATGTGTTGTGGCCACTGGCTGGAGGCACAGACTCCCTGTGACGCCTCCTGTCCACCACTTCTACTGCCCCTAGGCTCCAGCTTAGGAAGTTTGCTCCTTTGTGTTTAGAGACTGCACCCACATTAAATTTAATTGATCCAGTTATACGGCTGAGAAGACTGGGACACAGAAGTCAGGCAGCCTGAGTGAGAGGTAGGTGTTCATCCATTCAGATCTGCAGACAGAACTCAGGACAGCTTAATTCTGATCCTGTATCTGACCTAGGTTTGCTGTGTGGCCTTGGGCACTCCAATTCACTTATTCCTTTCTCACTGTGTAAATTGGGAATAATAAACACATACTGCTGCCATTCTGATGTAATTGGTATTTTTTAAGTTAATACATGACTAATAGAAGGTGCTGGTTTGAAAGCACTTGACATTGGATTTCTCTGTTTTTAGTTAAGGATAGGTTGAGCATGCGGAGCAGAAGAACCATCTTCTCTCTCAATATCCTACTAATATGCTTTATTCTGGGTCCAGACAGACCCTTTTAAAGGCATTGGATGAGATGTTCATAGGCATAAGTGCTTATGCATCAAAATGGTAACTGGGTCTCAAGACTGCTTGAGTCTTAGTTTCTCTGCTAGCCCAGCCAATTACTGTCCACATTGATGGTGTGTTGTTTGATTTTGAGCGTTTGCTGTTTCTTTTTATGCAAATCATGTTAACTATGAACTGGATTAGTATTCCACCTGGGATACTGATCAGCCTTTCGTTGGAAAGGTCTTGCAGGGCTGAGTGTAAGGCCTTGGAGCGAATGACTAGTTCATTACCTATACTCTGAGCGATATGGCTTGCTCCATGTGTGTACTCCTGGAGTGCCCATATTTTCCATTAAAAAAGTGTTAAGTATGTCTTCTTGAAGGTACCTCAGAGCTAATTACAATTATAGCACACAATTCTCTTCTTAATGTTGTAGATCAGGACTGTCCAGTTGACAGCCTGCAGGCTCCTCCCTGGGCACCATGCTGCCCATTGCTCATGGGAGTGGAAGCTGGGGTCTCTGGCTCTGCCTTCCTCCTTCAGTTTTTGGTTCCTGCCCCCACCACTGGGGATGGGACAGTGCAGCAAGAGGGGCCAGGTTGCCTGTGCTGTATGTGTGGCATGGAAGGACACTGGGCTGCACATGCTGCATGCTTCACAACACAAAGGAGGGAGACTGGGTATCCTTTCTGCATGCACAGGAAGGGGGAGCCAGGCTGCCCATGTGGCATGTGTGGCCAGGAGGGACAGCTGTGTGCAGCAGGGGGGAACTGGGTTGCACGTGTGACAAAGGGGTGTCCAGAGGGTGGGGGCAGCCCCCACAGCATATGGCTTCCAGGTTTGTAGCCCGCACTGTTGGATCTGCCTGGTTGCAGTTGTTACATGCACTCAAGCAAAAGCATTTTAATGGTATCTTAATGGTATGTATATTGTTATGTATTCGAGTTGGCCCTTAAAATACTTTTACCAATGTTATTTAGTTTTGAAATGGGTAAATGTCATTCAATAGCTAAGGTTTCTTAAAACCTGCATACTATGAGTCCCTATCTGCTACTTGGGGTACTTCTTCCAATATTCATAAAAGCACAGTAATTAGCAATTACATTCTTCTCCTCCTATAGGAGTCTGCCTATACACTCATAATTAATTTTGGGCCCATAAGGTAACCGCAGTTAACAAGTTAATCCAGAAAGGCTCATATTTGAAATGTTAATTGGATAGAGAAAATATGCACGCGGACATTTTAGAGTGGCCTTTTTCTATTTGCCACAGTAACAAAGAAGTTACTGAGTATTTCTTACTATAAATTGCTCATTTTATCTCTTACTCCAATTTTAATTCCTTATTCTGAGACCAAAAGAAAATATGTTAATAAAAAACTGACTTCCGTAAACAAGTAAATGTATTGTATCTACGTATGACAACATCATAGTGATATTCAGCCCATACCAAACAAGATTATGAAATGTGTAGTCTGTGTAATGCATGCTGTATGTTTCCAACTCGGTCTGTGTGATTCTGGCTTCTAAACGCCATCTGTTTAGAGAGACAGCTGAAGTAAAGGAGCTTCACAACTTATACAGAGCTAAGTGTCTTACTCATCATTGCATGATGATGATTATCCCAGGCTAATAATTAGTATAGTGCCACTTCTAACATGAGTCTGGGAAGGTTTTTTTCCTCCAGGCTGAAACACTGACTCTGCCTGTCTGTCAGAGTATCTGATAGCAAGCTATTACTTAGGTTCATTTGAGAGATTTTCCCAGTTTAGGAGCTTAAAAGTATTACTTTGCAAGGCTAGAAGATTTCACAAAGCCATTTGTCTTGCATTTTTAAACAGCTTGTTTCCTGTTGATGGTAAACTGATGTAAAAATGTTGGAGTTTTAATAAACTTCATCCACAGCAGATTTGTTCAATAGTAGTTGGTTATTGTAATGATACTGTGAAAGTTTTATGTAATTTCAAAGAACAAAGCTAGGCAGACAGGCAGTTTATTGTTTCCTGGAAAAAAGTGGTGTCTCATTTTTATTCTTGCCAATGTTTAGTTAGGGGGCAAGCAGAAGGAGGAGCCAGCTTGCTAAGGATGTTTCTGCAGTTATCCTACAGGCATTATGACCCTGAAAAACTATTTGGCAAAAAAGATGAGCACAAATTTATATATATAAATCACACTTATACTTGTCAACATTTATTTAGTTATAAACAAATGAATGGAGTAAACTTGCCTTGGAGGTCACTATATAAAATGCCTAGCTAAAACATCAGCAAATATAAGAATGATTTAAGTGCATGGATTTGTGCTTAACTTCTGCTTGAAAAAGTTTTTAAGGTTTATAAAGGCTTCATGGTGACTATTTGAGAAGATAGCCAGGATGGAAAGGACAGCATGGTGGTTTACAACTCTATGCCCCCAATATTGGCAATCAAGTTGCCATTTATGAAGTTACTTGTTGGGGCTAGCAAAAGCTAAGGCAAGGGACAGATATTACACATAAACTGGATTAAATGATCAGAAACTGGTTTAAGCCTGTAACAGAACAGATGTTCAGTGCACATAAATCAGTTTGAAAATGGCTGAAACCAGTTTGAAATAAAACTGGTTGAATGTAGTATCAGACTTAACTGCTTTGGCTCAAACCAGTTTATGCAATGTCTGTCTGTCTCAGACCCCTTGCTGGTTTAAGATAAATCAGATTACCCAAGCATCCCAGCATGCTCTCTGGGCTGGGTGGGGCTCTCTGCTCCACAGCAGGGCTGGCCCCTCCCCTCTGCTCCCTGGCTGCAGCTCCTGCAGAGACCGGAGACACAGCAGGGTCTGCCTGGCTTCCCCCTGCCCTACCCCTCCTCACTGCTTGGTGGACAGACAGTGATCCGTCCCTCCCATATACCACAGCATGAACCCTAGGCATATGGTATGCTAGCTAATGCTGAGAGGTGTCTCTGTGTGTCTCCAAATTCACTGGGGCAGGCAGACAGAACAGTGATCGCTTAGGGCTTTTTGGAGCTAATCGCTGGTAAGCTGTTTAAGAAGAGTTGGAACTAATGGAGAGAGGCTGTTGTTTTGCTGATGATGTGATGAACACTGTTATTAGCCCCCTTCTGGCTTGTTTGCCTGTCAGTTTGCTGCAGACAGTATAAAGAAGCAGGGAGGGAGATTGAAAAGCTTTGTATCATCAACAGATGCATGCAGTGCACACCCCCCTTGCCTTGGAGTGCTAGCAGGGAGCTGGGGATTGGCAACATTCCCAGCCCTTGAGCAGCCAGTGGGGAAAAGCTTGGGATGGTGCAAACAGACCTCTCTAATCAGAGGTCCTGCCTGGGCCTGGCCATGCCCCCCTTCAGCTCAGCCCTGTGAAAGGAAAGGGAGGGTTGCTCTAGAACCCCCTGGCTTCTAGCCTGAGCCACTGCAGGCATGTGCCTGAATTTCCTCAGTCCAGAGAGAATGTCTGTCCAGTTACAAATGAGTTCAGCCTGATCAGGTTAAACTAACTTGCAAAGATTGAATCAATTCAGACACGGGCTTTTTGAATGCCTGTCCTTAGCCTAAGGGGGCTATTCAATATGAAAGCAAGCTTCCAGTTCCGTCAGTATGGTGGTATCAGTGTTGAACCTTGTAGACGTAGTACCGATGGAAGGGGTGGATGGGATTAAAATGAGGGCTGCGTTGAGGATGTAAACCAGTTCACCTCTCCAGTCTTATCTAAGAAGCTGAGATGAATGGGATGAAATACTAGTTGTATGTCTAGTCTTCTCGCCTTTCCCAAGTGTCTCCATGTCTCAAACACGTAGTAAAGAAACTTCAGTTTTAAAAAGTCAGACTACAGGACAGACTCGGTCAGTGAGAGCTCCTCCCCCCCCACTGTAATGCAG
>NW_017728995.1:64142429-64148152 GCF_001723915.1 Gavialis gangeticus
GCCCCCCCCCCCCCCCCCGGCAGCTGGTGCAACTTGCTTCATTTCTCATTTTGTGAGTCTTCCCACCTGTGTACAGTCAGACAGTCCATTCCCTAGACCTATTGGTGTCTGTTCAGTATGACTTCTCATTGGAAGCAGGTACAGAAAAGTGAATATTTTTCCTTGAGAACTGATGTAAAACTATCTGATCACTTCTTTCCTATTACTGCTACCATCACTCTTCCTCCCTTGGCCCTTTGTTTGCCTTTGCATGCCTTTTTGTGACCTCTTATGTTAATTTATTAGCTGTTTTGGCCAGGGACTATCTATTCTGTGTTTGTACAGTGTCTCATGGTTGGAGCATCTGGGTGCTACTGTAGAATAGAAAGAAACAATGCACTGTGGCACAGGAATCCGTAATCCTTGCATCTGAAATGCTGCCAACTTCTCTTATCCTTGTAGCAACAATCTGATATATTGTTATGCTGGAAGGTATTAATGGCAGTCATCAGTCACAGACCTGGCAAACGGCATTGGATTTATGATGCACCTTTTATTCGGGCAATTAAACACTTCTTTGTTTAGTGATAGAACGAAAGAAGCCACTACCCAAGGTAGGGAGCAGCATGATGGGTCCTGAACAAATCTAACAGTGTGGCCAAAACATTTTTCCTTGGAAGCCAGTTACAAATGTAGGGGCTGTGGCATTGATTGGTTGCAAATGCATGCGTTTGGAAAGAAAATAATATTCCTGCAGACAGTGAGAGTAGCCATGATGTGTGATCCTTGGGAAAGCCAAGAGATGGAGCCTCCTTCGGGCAGAATACTTGCCAAAAAAGCAGGTATGAACAAATGGACAGGAAAGCTGCCTCCTGTAGCTTCTTCCTATGGGATTGAGGAAACAGGACTTTGCACACTAGTTCTAGAGGGACATGATTGCACCAAAGAAACACCTGTCTCAAACTATCAGACCCTAAGTATTAGATAATCACTGGAGCGAAAAAAGCAACATGATGCATTTTAATGAACAACTTTGAGCTTCTCCTTATGAATAAAACTAAGAAGCAATTTAAAAGAGTTTGGGGCTACTTCTGAAGCTTACGAAGGAGATAAAAGCAAAGAATTTAAAACATTTCATTTAAAGCAAACCCAGAACTTGTTTGAAGCTCAACATTTCACCCTGCAAGCTCAGCAATATTCATTAACTTCCCCCTGAAGATTGTTGAACAGCTGGATCCAATTTCTGAGGAGATAATCATGAAGAAATTAGATTAATTGTCTTCAAGTGGAACAACTGAAGATCAGTTGTGGCAAGCTCTTTTATATGTAGGATTTTGTTAGCTGTTTTCCATGCGAAGACCGTTGCTGCAGCCCCAAGAGAAATGGGCTTGTTTCTCAATGTTATGGATATCAGTTCTCCTGGACTCTGAACATAGAAATCATAGATAAGCAAGATTGCTGCTGGCTCCCTGCTCCCCATCTCTCATATCTTCCTAGACTGAACACATCACCTCCATGACACACATGCATATTAGCTGAAAGAGATTTGGTGCAGTTTCAGTATCAAATACAGTAGGTTTATTACAGGCCAGTCAGAGCAGGAAAAGATTCTGCTGGCCTAGGTGAAGATTACATACCTTCCGGATACACTTCCTTATGATATGAAGTAAATGTAAAGAGTGACCTACCCCCTGAAAGCATAGTCACAAATACCGGGGGGATGGTATTTTCAAAAGCACTTAGCACTGGTGTAACTGTGTTCCTGCTGAATTCAGTGATAAAACTCCCATTGACTTCAACAGAAACCACAATTTAATCCAAGGCCAAGCCCTTCTGAAAAGCGCAGTCAAGGAGTTGTCTCAGCCAAAGTGTAGTTTGGTTTCATCCAACAGATTTCTACAAAAGAGGGAAAGCCTCCCTTGCTCTCCTCTCAGCTCTAGCCCTTCTTAAGGAGGTCCTGGTTCCCTGCAAGCCCCTGTCCCCTTCGATCAGGCTGGAGAGAAATTGATGTCCCACAGCTGGTTCATGCTGCTGCTCTGAACATCCCCGTGCTCACTGTACACAAGAGTGGCCCATCCTTAGCCAGTCTCTAAACACACCTTGTCAGTAAATTGTTGCATATAGGATTGTTTGTAAACTGTAATTATATTAAGCAAAAATAACTTTTCAGAGAGCAGATGTAAAGGCTGTACCCATGATTTCTATGAGCTCTTCACATTGTGGGAATATTATGTTCTACACAAAAGAGGCTAACAACATTCTCAATTTATGGCACAGATTGAAATTACAAATGCACCTTTACTTTTGCAGAAGGGAGCATTTTTATGATTAAGGTGTGTGCATTGACACTTCCTTCCAGAGTGTGAACACTCGGTTTTGCTTCTTAGCTTTCTCATTCTCAGAGCTGTAAGTGTATTCCCATTCATGCATATAGATGTAGAATAAGCTAAGGGCCTTTGGGCTTTGGTTTCCTGAGTTTCATAGTTGGTAGGGTCGGAAGGGACCTGAGCAGATCATCAAGTCCGAACCCCTGCCACAGGCAGGAAAGAGTACTGGGTTCAGACGACCCCTGCTAGGTGATTATCTAGCCTCCTTTTGAAGACCCCCAGGGTAGGAGCCAGCACCACTTCCCTTGGAAGTTGGTTACAGATTCTAGCCGCCCTGACTGTGAAGTAGTGCCTCCTGATATCTAGTCGGAATGTACTCTCAGTCAACTTATGGTCGTTATTCCTCATTACTCCTGGTAGTGATCGGGGGAGCAGGGACTCTCCTATAGCTTGCTGGTCCCCCTTGGCCAGTTTGTAGATAGCCACCAGATCCCCTCTCAGCCTTCTCTTGTGGAGGCTACATGACCAGATATAGTTTGCCATCAAACAGTACTTCCTGAATCTGTGTCTGGTAGTTGCTTGTTAATTATTAGGGCCCAGTTCAGTTGATTGTCCCTTTTCAGACCTTAAGAATGTGCCTAAACATAGGCAAATGCTTAAATGATCCACTAACTAGGGTTGAGTATAATTACATACTTGAACCTTTTGCTGAGCTGCAGCCCAGGAAACTTTAATTTTAATGCAACTTCCCCAGTCTCCTGTTGGAGGACCCCTTACACCAGAGGTCAGCAACCTATGTCAGATTCAGCCCTCAGAGCCATCGGACCCGCCATGTGTATGTGGAGCTTTAACTCCAGCGTTCAGTGCCAAGGGATGGGCTTCGGCTGCCATCTGTGCTGCCACTGGGAGAAGTGCTAGCTGTCAGCAGGTCCTAGCACCCACCTTCCCACTTACCTGTGACCCAGGTGTGTTAGTCTGGCCCACATCCAGAAAATGGTTGCCCACTGGTTTGTACCTATTGCAGCAGTATGAAATAGGCCTTGCAAGACTTCTGGAAGAGCTGAAAGACAACCAGATCTCCATAAGCATTGCTCTTTGCAGTCCTGCAGGGGATATTTGAAGAGACAAGCACACAAAGCTGGATTGCTGGGTTGTGTTTTTTCCTTCTTTCTTCTTTCTTTTAATAAATGAAAAAAAGTGCATGTTTCAGATGTGATGCTATTGTTTGGAATTTCCAGTTAAGAGGGGTGTAATTGCCTCTTGGGTTGAAGGACTGACTTCCAGAAAGAAATAATGTTTCTGGCAAACTGCCCTTCATTCCAGGGCATGATTTCATTCAGTAACCAAGCCAAGGTAGTCAGTATTGGATAATATCACTGTGGGTGCATGTATATCTCATCAACTTCTATTAGACCTTAAAAAAGGTCCACATTATTAGAACTTCAAACACATTTGTGACGGGACACCCTCGGGGTGCCGTGAACTCCCCTAGCGTCCCCTGGCTACCGTGTCTAGGGGGTGTCCAAATGCACCCTCACCAATCTCGCCCGCCACATCTTGATGTTTAAAAATGTTTACGGGAGGCTGCCTTTCCTATCTGCTCTGACACGGTGCCTTGATGTAACTTAGCTAATGATCTGTCCAGTTGCCTCGGTGCACTCTAGCCTTAGGGGCTACCAGTAAGTCCTCGCGTCGCCCGCTCTGCGGCCTGTCGCCCGCGCTCGCGTCGCCCGCTCTGCGGCCTGTCGCCCGCGCTCGCGTCGCCCGCTCTGCGGCCTTTACTCGCACTTCTCCACAATCGGGGCTCAGGCGGCCTCAGCCTCACCTGGCCCCAGACCCCTTCTAGTTCCGGGGCTTCTCACTGCTGCCCCCTCTCGCTCCAGGGCTTCTGGACTGGGGCCAATGCGCCTCCTAACACTGCTGCACCCTCTCCGGCGCCAAACTGCTGTGCCTTCTCACTGGCACTGCTTGCTGTGCCGAAACAGGGCACTCAGGAACCCCCAGACTCCTGGGGAGCTCCCGTGAGGCCTCCTCACACCCCTACAGCCTCACCTGGTCCTCCGGTGTAACAATAACAAAACAGAAAACACAAAGCCATGAGCCAACCGGCTATAACACAGAATAAGCCTCCTGGCTGTAACATAACTTCTGCGCCACCCTGGCTTTCCATCCTACCTCCCTATCCGGGTTCACTCCACCCTGTATCAACATGTAGATGCTCAAGCAGTCAGGCTGCTCTGCTGTGCTCTGCAGCAGAGCTCTTGTTGCTCAGGCTGCCAGAGGGGAACTGTCCTCCTGGCTTTATGCTTGGGCTTAAGAAAGGGCCAAGCCCTGCCTCTTCCTGTCAGCTGACCCCCTTGGTTTCCATGACAACCAGCACCTGTGCTGCCCTGGTGACTGGCAGTTGAGCCTCCCCCTCCTCACCACTAGGGGTCTCTCCTGCCATTTCCACCTTTAGGCACAGGGCACCCACGTGCACTGTGACAGTTCCACATTTCAGTTCAAGCAGTCTTTCCTTTTACATTTGCTGCAGTATTATTTAATTAACCCCAGCATTCTCTCTCAACAGCAAAAACATAATGCCATTGCCTCTTTCCCTCTATCTATTGCAGTGAGAAGGAGGCAGGAAAGTTGCTATATATGAGCAGAAGGGAAGAAACTGCACCTTCTTTGTAGGGAACAATTCTTTAAATGTGTTGGTTTGAATCCCATCCTGGTTGCCTCATGTGCAAGGCCCCTTTTTTTCCAGGCCATAAAACCAAATATGTACTCTGTGCTGGCTCATCCTCCATACGAGGGCCTAAGGATGAAGCAGCCGTGGCCCTCTTTCAGTTTCTTATCTGTGATAGCAAGATAAAACCTAGCTAGTGTCTGACCTGCTGGTTTTTACCTTGGACTAAACTTATTTGTGATTTTTAGAGAACCTTCATATCTCTTCTTTTTGAATGCTTTGACAGCCATGGATTTATCAGACAACTCTTGGCTCTGTAATATTGTTCTCCATAATGATGGCTTTAAAACCTGCAGTTTTCAGGTCTCGCTTAACTTGTGAGGACTAGTTTCCCTTAAAGACTGTAAGCGCTAGATTCCTGGGAGGACCCCATATTTCTGAGCATGTGCTCATTCTGCTTGTCATTCTTGGGAGAAATTCGTGGTCCAAATTCCTGAGGTTGGAACTTCAGCAGGACTTCAGTTGATTTGATTGACATTCCTCACCCCCTGCCCAAGGGGGATGCTGTTTGCAGTTGCTTACAGCGAGATCCACACTGACCAGCTATCTGGGTACCCATGATTCTTGGAGGTACCATGTGTATATGGTAGCATGGCTTCCCCCCACACCTTCCCGCCCTGACCGTGAAGTAGCACCTCCTGATGTCCAACTTAAACCTTCCCTCCGCCAGCTTGTGACCATTGTTC
>NW_017728995.1:64148721-64150932 GCF_001723915.1 Gavialis gangeticus
TAAAAGGCCACCAGGTTGGTCTGACAGGACCTGCCGCTGATGAACCTGTGCTGGTTGCCCCTGAGCATGCACCTCCCTGCTGGCCCCTCCTGGATGTGTGCCAGAATAATTTTCTCGAACAGCTTGCCCAGGATCGAGGTAAGGCTGACTGGCCTGTAGTTCCCCGGGTTCTCTTTCCGGGGAAAGAGTGATTGACAGCAGTACATGGGCAACAAAACAACTTCCAAGGAGGAAGGGGAGACTAAACCAAAAGCATCCCCTTAGTGAAGTATTTCTTTCTATATTTGTGGGGTGGGGGTGGCACGAAGGGGAAAGTTTGCAGGAGCAGGCCCAGTGCAGGTGAAGGTTGGAAGAGGACCAGAGAGAAGATGACATGCATTCACAAAGCATGTAGCAGCAGGGGCAAAGACATTTTGAAAGAGGAGAAGGGTAGAAAACAGTACAGCAGGACCATGAGATGAAGCTACCCAAGGTCCTGTAGGCTCAGGAGGTTGGAATAGATGCTTATGATCACTCCTTATTTTTTTCTTTCCAACACTTTCAGCATCACATTTTTATTTGGCAGTGAAGGTCAAAGCATCATCAAGTGTTGCCATTGCCTTTTTTTTTATATAGCACTCAGGTTGGGCTGCCAGTTTCTCAAAAGACATAACTGGATACTGTTATTTTCCAAAAAAGAGAGGTACAATAAGGTAAGATACTGCCTCGCAAGCTAAACATAGAGGTTGAGGGAAGAAAACATGGCCTGTATGCTGTTAGGCACCAGTGACTGACTCCTGACTCCCACGAACTGCCCTTTGTGATAGAGGCTCATTGTAGCATCCTCCCATGTCTAACTTGCACCAGAGGCCAAACCAGCCACAGGATGGAAGAAGCTTATAAGTGGGTCACTTGACTCCAGCTTCAGATCCTGTTAGTGCCTTTTCTTTATTCATTTCAGTTATTTTTGGCAGTCTACAGCAAAGACAGAGGTTACCATGAAGGCAGCTCCTGTCAGAGTCATCACAGTTAAAAGTCTGTTATTGTTTTTTATTCCAGAATAAATTTGGGATTGAAATCTGGTTTACAACAGAATGTGTATTCAGTCGTTCAGCTCTTCTTATTTTGACTGCTAATTTACAGGAAAAAAATACAGGGGGTGGATTTCAGATGTTCTGTTTCTTCCCTCCACCTCCCCAGGATTTTGAGTGCTATTTCTCAGCAGTTTTAAAAGTGAGGGAGCAGTAATTCTAGTTTAAACCAGACATCGAGTACTTTTCTTCCTTTTCCTTCCTTTCCCAGTCAAAACATTGCCCATCTCATGATCATCACCCCCTTCTGTTCTCACTGGAAGCCCAAGACGGGGTCTTAGCACAAGGCTGAGGTGCAGGATTCTTGCTGTTCCAATCCTTGCCCTTCTTTCCTTCCCTTCCCCAGTCACTCTCCCACCACCCCTCATCCCACCAGTGCTGCGGCTGTGCTACTTGGGAACGCCCCGTGAAGAGCAAAAAGAACCTTATTTAATTAAGGAGTTTTGTGTTTGAGCTGCTGTGAATTACGGCAGGCAGATATCTCCACTAGACTAGATTGAAATAGCAAAACTTAATGTTCATTGTGACATAAGTTAGGACTTTAATACTGATCTCCATAGGGAAATGGCTAATGTGATGCTCTGCCTCCTGCTGTTTAATTTGGAAAGTCTCGAAAGTTGAGGACCCTTGGTTTCAGGCCAGACTAGTCCCAGAATTTTACTCCACAGTTATAGAGGGAGTAGCGTGCACTGCTCTTAAGCCGTAGGCACTACTGTTTTGAGGTGAGTATGTTTTGTTTTGTTTTTATTTGATTGCATCACAGGTTATCAGTGAGTAAAGCCAGCCATGCTGCAAATCTGCAGAAGTGTCTGGGTAATGTGCCATTGCAAGAAGCACCTTTATTCATGTGTGGTAAAATCTCATCAAAAAGCTTGAATTGAGAGATCATTGCCCTGCACACCATTCTCAAAGGAAGAAGTGGCACCTGTCCTGACATTCAGGCCCATAAAACTCAGAGGGCAGCAGAAGTGGTGCTGCTGTACTGTATGAGAAGGTGTAGAGCATAGAAGAATGTCTCCTAGTGCAGCGACTGAATCAATTCAGCCTCGGGCTTTTTGACTGTCTGTACTTAGCCTCAATAGCAGCATGGAACATTATGGAGGAGAGTTAGCCCAGGGAGAATTTGAGTGTGTATATCTGG
>NW_017728995.1:64155932-64159548 GCF_001723915.1 Gavialis gangeticus
CCTCGGGCTTTTTGACTGTCTGTACTTAGCCTCAATAGCAGCATGGAACATTATGGAGGAGAGTTAGCCCAGGGAGAATTTGAGTGTGTATATCTGGAACTGGCAACTAAATCCCCCACTTACAGAAGGAGATAGAGGCTGCAGGAAGAAGGTGAAGTCCAGCTTTCTGAGGAACTGTGCGCAACACCTATTTTCACAGGTTGTGAAGAAGGAAAGAGAATTGGGAAATGTTTGTCCCTTAAGGCCAGAAAGTCTTCTAAATATGTGCCAGCAGCTTTGTGCATGTCAGTGCAGGCACAGAATTACAAGCGTGGGTGAAGCTGCTGAGGCCATTTGGCTTTCAAATGTTATATATGCTGAACATGACTAATGCCCATGTACTTTCCTAAAGCATTTCTAGTATGTGGATTTTGGATGTTCTTGTTTTTCTTTCACATTTAAATGCAGACCCAAGGATTTTACATTTTCTAATAAAAGTCTAGTTAATGTTTGTGTGTCTTGCTAAATTGAAGAGCAACATTAATAGGAATATCACTCCCACACACTCCCAAAATATTACTGCATGTGTGACTCAGTTATAGAGGGTGGGGGAGGAGTTGTCTGGATTTGACGACTAGATTGGGAATTTGTAAATTCTGTGGTGATAGGCACCTTAGAAATGCACAGGAGAATGAATCCATCGTCATCCAGCAAAGCACTTAAGTCCCATTGATAAAATGGGAGTGAAGTGCAGGTCTGAAATTAAGTATGTGTTTGAATGTAATGCTGAGCTGGATCCTGAGTCATGTTTGAGATAATTACATGTTTTGTTGCAGGGTTATTGGTTGTATATATATTTCATTGCACACTTGCTAGCATGTGCTAGCTTTCACTCTCCTGTTGTAATGGAACTTGAAATGTAATGATTTAATAATATTAGGAAACTTGCAAAAGGGGGGGAAAAGCTTTCCATCTTTGACATTCTGTCATCAATGACTTTTGAGGAAACAACAAAAACTTGAAAACCATGTAATAGTTTCCTCATTTGTACTCTGTTCAAAACCAGTTGCAGTAACATTATTAAAAGCTTCCAAAACAATGTTGTCTTTTGCATAAAAAATACAGAGAAACCGGGAGAGTGTTTCATTCTAAAAGCACTATTTTGCTGAAGTTTTAATCCCTGTAAAGCACAAGTTTATAATATAAGTGATATGACAAACCATTAACTTTCATGACACAAGAATACTTTGCAATATCTCATTGATTTCAAAAAGACATGGTGCTAAGCTTTACATCAGAAATGGGTCTGTCCAGAGCCATTAACGTGTCAGTTTTGTGCTTAGACTTCGTAGCACTCAGCAAATAACTAGCAGCAAATGGAATAGCACAACTGTGTTTAGTAGATTAAAACCCTGATTGGAGAAAATGTTTAATTGACTCTAAGAGAATTATAACAAACCCAATAGCATAATTGTGTCTGGAAGATATTTGTAAGAGCTGTTTCAGTTACTGGTATGTTATTTAAGGTTAGCTTCAAAGATTTTTCTTTAAATACAGTGTAAACTCCGAAATCAATAGCAGAATGTATGGTTGCTGTGGGGTCAAAAATTTATGGATGGGGCTTTCAAAAGCACTTAGCATTGACTTCAGGTAGGAGAAAGGTAAAGCCAGTAAAGTGATATCATTGATGTCTGTGACAGCAGAACTGGGCCAATGAGCATTTTTAAAAAATGCCACCCTACTAGTGTATTTATATTTCAGAAGAAAATACATGAATATAGGACAAAGGCTGTTTTCACCTACTAAGGTCTGGGATCAAGATCCACTCTGGTCTGCTGCAGAGGCATCTTCAAACAGTGAAATGGACTAGTCTGTGTATCTGCAAAGAGTACATGAAAAGTGAAGTCCAGAGTGTAGTTAGCTGTCCTCCCTGATGCCTTGGCTGGGATTAATGAACATGAATTGAGTCTGGGACCATTGCCTTACCTCTCCTCCACACCAGCCCTCAGAGGTGGGTGGGCAGAAGCTTCCTGCTCCGTCTGTAGGGAACGTTCCAAAAGCCCCTTGAGTCGGCCCACATCGCTCCTTGGAGGTTTCAGTGGCCAGGCAGCTTCTCCTCCACCCCAGCTTGTCCAGCATGCCTGCAGGCCCACAGGACAAAATCTGACTTGTTGTCAGTGATGTTGTCTGTAGACGCAGGACAAATGCTAATGCTGCCTTTCACTAATCTTTGGCAGGTAAATAAGGGCGCAGGTTTTCCATATTTGGGTTTTAAAATGTCTGCTGTTTTTGGATTACTTTAAACATACAACTGTTTTAATGACCAGGGAAACTGAGCTTCTGATGGATCTAGAGGCCTTTGCGGACCTCCTGGCATCAGCCCTTAACAACAGGGCCTTTTCTGGTTTCGTTTTTCCAAAATAGACCTGAAATATATATTATTTTTTAAAGCTTGATTTAAAAAAAAATGGTAATACATGTAAATTGTTCTGGAAGGGCTGCCAGTAGGAACTGCCAGGATAACAAGTCTGAAAGCAGGAAGTGTTTGAACAAGAGTAGAACTGAAAGCTGTTTTCTTATAGGGTCTGAATCAGGATGATAGTCTCTTGACTGGGAGTTCTTGGGATTGAAGCTGTGGGTTTGGCAATGGTTCATGAAGGGGTACAGGGAAAAACATTGCAACTCAAGATGCTTGAATGTGGCAGACTAAGTTCCTTTACCCAGTTATGCACAGTTTTGCGAGCCCAAGTAATAGTAAAGCTTTTTTTCTCTCATTCAGAATTTAGGATTCAAATCATGAAAATGGTTGGTTATGCCCCAGAGTTACTTTACTGATAAGCACTGTTGCATCAGGACAGTGCATATGAGTAACGTTACTCCCCTGCTTAAGTGTTTACAAGACTATGGCCTATATTGAGTGCACATTTGACCCTCTGGCTGTGCCCCAAAACAGGATTGAGACAACCACGTGATCTAAATTACCAGCTGTTTATACCCACAGGTCATTCCCATAAAACTAGTGACTGCTGAGAAAATGACTCACAATCCATAATATCACAGAAAGGTGAATTACAAATGTCACAGTATCAATTCTCACTTTTGTCTAGTTACATCCATTTCAGGGCTACATTCCTCCCACAGAATTGGAGAACAGAATTTTATCCCTCAAAGTTTCTCTGTATTTTTTTAGATGGTGGTTTCTTCTCTCATATTCAGATGACCTTGTTGCATGTCTTTTGTTTTCCTAGAGATCCCAGCAGACTTAAAGGCCTCCCACTACTTTTGGCTGAGAGCTGGATAAAGGTTCTGCAGAGCTGTTGATTTCCTCTCCCTCCCTCTCCTCCCCACCCCCTCGAATTCAAGCAAAAAAAACCCGCCAGTATATTGATGGCATTGGAAATGCTGAAAGGAGGGGCTGGGACAGATATTTTTCCCCTTACAAAAGAACAGCCTCTGTTGCTTTTCATCTGCTCAGATACGAGTATCAGTGCACCATTCTTAGAATTCCAAGAATTGCTGCTTTTAAGACAAAAGCCTGACTTGTTCTGCTTGCATGCACGGGCATATCTAAACACATTTCCCACATCATATTCATCTGGTGTTCTCTCTCTCTCTCTCTCTCTCTCTCTCTCTCTCT
>NW_017728995.1:64159559-64167597 GCF_001723915.1 Gavialis gangeticus
TCTCTCTCTCTCTCTCTCTCTCTCTCTCTCTCTTTCTAAAGTGAGGAACCATTCTACCAGCCCATTGATAATTATTCCAGACCACCCTTTTGCTGTACCCACCCACTCATGATCACATGTTGCATGGAGCAGTCCTCACTTTGCATGCTAGCATGGAAACAACAGGGTTGAATAGGTGTAGCTCACTGGAGCATGCAAACATCCTTTCCTGAAATTAGAAAATGCGAGTGGCGTTGTGATTCAGAACTCTATTAACAGCCAGATGTAAGAACTTTAAAGCAGTGCAGCCTGATCATAGCACTGTTACCATCAGTGCTGTGTTAAGTATCAACTTTAGCTGTGTTGAATTATTCATTATTGTGTAAACATGGTGAGGTTTCAGATGGCAGAGTTTTAAGGTCTATTTCAAAGCTGAAATAAAGGCCCTGTAATTAAAAATATTATTAAACTTGATTTACTTAACTTAGTTTTTATATTCCCTGTATGATTATTATTAAAGTTGTTATGTAGATAGATAGATAGATATAGATCTGTATATATGTTTTTATTTTTCTTCCCTCTTCTGCTTGCTGATGAGAAATAAGTGGTTTTAAATTAAACAAGTAATCTTGCTCTTCTAAGACAATCAGACTGAACTCTCATCTCGACCAACTAGAAAGAGATTTTCTGGTGTAGCTTGTATTTGCGCTGGTGGAGGTCCGGTGTTCACATAAGCAGGCACCAACAGGAAATAAATTAAAATGAAACCTCCTGGTTTTTTAATGCCCATGCATCTTAGACAAACCCTCACAGCTATCAGTGGATTTGGAATGACTGGAATCTGGCACGGGCTCAGCAGAGAATGAAATTTAGCTTAGATGAAGATGATGTGCTTTTTCATTGAAGGATAAGATCTCATGTCAGAGCAATGGATTCAGAAAGACCTCAACAAATTGTGGGACTGGACCAAAAGAAATCTCATGAGGTTCAATACAGAGAAGTGCAAAGTCCTGCAGTTAGAATAGAATAATCCCATGCACCGCTTACAGGCTTGGGGCCCACCCCTGGCTAACTCGTTTGAACTCTTGAATATTTTGCGCAAGGAAAGTCAAGCAGTTCCAAAGAGGCTTGGTAAAATTAAAAGCAGGGTGGAAGTCATGTGTGATATTTATCCTAGAAACCCTTCATCTTTTGGTTGTATAGTGCAGCTTTAATATAGGCTATCAGTCAGATCCCCTTAGAAATTCTCAGACCAAATTCCCTTAGGTTTGGAAATGGCCCTTAACAGAAATGATATATGCTTTGCAGCTCGTATAAGCGATCGGTTTGAAAATCTTAGGTCACATTGCCTCCTTAGGAGACAAAAAAAAAAAAGAGGATTCTCTTGCAACAGTGCTTGCAAAACTCTTCTGTTTCCAGTGACCCAGCTCCCTTTTCCCTATCCCAGAGACCAGAAAAATTGTTTTTCCAGGATTTGATTTCAAACAGAATTGAGAAATGCTCAGATTTAACCCTCTGCTTGAACTCCATATCCTCTTGGGTTCCCTGCCTTATAAACTGTTAATTCCATTTAAAGTCCATTCTCCCACTTCCCTCGATTCTTCTACCTCCCACTTTCAGGGGGTGAAATTCATGAGTTTCCATTATGACTAGCAGACTTGATATGTTGGACTATAAAGAAATGTTAACAGGGACCCTGTTAATAGGCTTGTATGTTTTCTGGTGAGAGTCAGAGAGACAGTTTATGTTCCTGCTTACTTTGGCGACCCTGTGAACCCAGTGAAATATGTATCATATTACAGCTGGTTTTGGTCATTATATCTCATTCATCAGTTAACTTAAGTAGTTCTGGTAGAATGAGATCATAACTGGAATTTATTTAATGAATGTGTTCTTTCCATCCTTTTGGGTCCTTCCGTAGACTGACCTTATCCCAAGACTTCTCTCCTTTCCCTGTTTCAACATGTGGTATAGTGCTAACAGAAAGAGTGGACAGAGAAACCCCTAGTGAAGTTTGCTTCCACAGATGCATGAGCGGGAGACTTGACGAGATAATCTTTGTCTCTGATGTTGACAATTTTTAAGTCTAGCCACGCGTTTCTCAATAACAGATCCAGACTGGGGTGGGATTAGATAGGAGTTTTACATGATTACATTTTGGTGCTGCTGTCAACTGCCTTTTGGCATATCAAGCAGGTTTTGCCCCCTGGGCGGCAGAGGCCAAGGCTGCGGCAGCTGGGACTGGGCTCTCTGACACCCAGGACCAGTGTCCCAGTCACCCACCCCTAGTTATGCCACTGGTTTAGCCCCGTCTATTTACTGTGTTGAAAGACCCATAAATACTACAGAAATGAAAATGAACAATAAATCATATGGTTTATATTTTTTGTGATTACTTCCTGCTTTTTCGTATAGTATTTCACACAAAGGCAAACTGATGGGTGGTAACTCTTGGAAAAACTCCTAAGACCAAGGTCTGGGGGAGGGTTTTTTTTCTGATTTTTCTGTTGTTTTACCATCAACAAAAATGGGAGCTGTTGTGAAAATACTAGTACAATTAACAGAATGATTCTGACATTCTCCCAAGAACAACAAATCCATATGACCTCTGTGTTTCTGTTTGTGAGAGAAGGCTTCCAGGTTCGTTGTTTGTTTTTTCTATTTATAATTATAGGCATTACTTTAAAGCTTAACGCCAATGTATCAGGGCCCCTAGAAAAAGAACCTTGAACAAATCAGACTTGCCACTGCCCATCCATCAGCAGCAATAGATGCTTTTTGGAATATCTAATAGGTTCCCTGGGAAGCTCTCAAGTTTTCTGACTCAAAAAATCCTGTTTTTTTCTCACAAGTAGTTATGAGATTGTCGCACACTGATTTCAGTGAACTTGTAGTTGTTCTGTTTTAGTTTGAACCAATCTCTAGAGCTTTGTTGTGGTTCGAATATAGGAAGTATGTTGCAAATAGCAAGCAGTAGTCACTGAATATTAAAATGTCACATAGAATTCTGAGATAACAAGCCAAGTGCAAGGCGCTGATCGTGCACTGTTGGAGTCCATGGGACTTTTTTCCACAGGGATAACACTGTTTAAGTGTGTGTAAACAGGTATATCGATACATACCATCCCTATTGTGTATATATGCACCAGTTTCTTATTGTTACATTTCATAGCACATAAAAGACCTTGCTATTCCATTGATGACAGCAGGTCAATGTCACAAAGGAATGTTGATGGAAAAGGCTTTGCAAAAACCTTTTGAAATCTTTATCCACTGACAGAAGTGCTTTCCATCACCTTCATGTTCTGTGCATTGTTTCTCTTTTCAGTTTGCTCAGAAAAAGTAAAATTAACTAAAGCATTTTTTTGGTACTGTTTAACTTACTTACTGAAAAATAATGCAATATAAAACAAACATGTTCTTTTTTTTTTCTATTTCCTGCTTTCATTTGACCTGGTTTTGTCTGGTGATGGCTTTGACATCCTCATGTGTGTCTTTTATTCTCTGCTGCATTCAAGGTAAGAACATTATTTCTTCTGTCCAGTGCAATACATAGATCTCAGGTCTTTCTCTAGATGTGGAAATAGCATTTGAAATCAGCTTGGAGAAGAGGTCTGTAAGGAGACAAAATAGTTGGTAGCTAGTAGAAGGGCAAGTATTCAGATTAGGTAGCCAGTTTGCTATTTCATCTTCACTAACTATTGACTGTGGGAAGATATGTACCCAGAAGAGAAGACTCTAATACACTTTTTAACGGATTAGAAAGGGTTTTTCTTTGGTGGTCCTTTGGAATCTGTTGTCATTTTGCCAGACTATGACAGGTCTTTCTCCTGCTATTGCACATCATCTCTGCTTGCACATGTCTAGATGCAACTGAACAGAGGCAAATTGAAATGGGGAGGTTGAGCATCCATGGTGAATTTCATCTGTGACTTCTGAGAGACAAACGAGCTCTAGGAAATGTGAAGGTACAGGGACAACTTGGTAACCATCCGCTATTGGCTTTGCTTAGGCAGGGCTTAGGGAATTAAGCTGTTATGTATGTTTGTTTATGCTTAAGCCATAGATCCTAATCAAGGCCAGGGTCCTAGTGTGCAAGGCTCCATACAAACACTGGCAAAGATGTTATCCTTACCCTAAAGAGCTCAGTGTGTGTGTAGTTGCGTGGATTCCTCAGCTTTGGCATGAACTGCATTTTTGTGCCATTCTCAGGGTTTCCCATGCCAAAAGCAGATTTCCTCCAAATGCTCTTTACCAGAGCTCACTCTTCCAGAGAACTTTTAAATGCTTTCCATTCACCTTCCCCAGCCACAATGTAGAAATTTGGAGATGGTTTGTGGTATGGTATAGGCCAGGCATTTTTTCCCATTTTCAGACAATTATCGTGGTTAATTTAGAACCTAAAATGTAGACAACTTTGCTGAAAATTTTAAAGAAAGAAAAGAGGACTTTATTCCACGTTTGTCACTGGCTTGTTACGCACCCTAAGTGCTTAGGAAAATAATCTTGCCTGCTCTCCACTCCTCTGGGAGTCGCTTTGGGTCCCTGCCAAAGCCCTGGAGATCCTGTTATTTTCCCATACTTTACTGCCCCCACCCTCAGAGTCCAGTAATATTTACCATAGGGCATGGGCCTTTCACCAGTCCTGCTGAAGTTTGGCTGTATTCCAGAGGGTGACAGGCTGAATGGGTTGGAACTAATAGCCTTGTGCCTCACTCTACAATAGAAGGCTATTTCATGCATTTACATAGTGACAGCGGCGTCACGGAGGACTTGATGAATATAATTAGTAGGAACGAAAAATGTGTGTACTTATTATGTAAAACATGTACATTTAACCCTTGAAGTGGAATAGTTATTGATGCACCCTTGTGGCAGGATGCCAGCACTAGAGGCAGAAATTACAGAAATTGGAAGTGTGTTACAAGAAATTAAGTCAGCTACATTAAGTTTGCTGCGGTTTTTTTCACACCACATTATAGTCTTGAAGCCCTGTTGGAAACCTTTCGTTTTCCATAGAATAGTATGCTTCCAAGTAAGATGGGTACATCTAAGAAAGCTAATTGATAAAAGCCTAGCAAAACGGGCGAAGTGCTGGGGAGACAGCTTGGAGTTGTACCAAAGTGCATGCACTGAGTAAAAGGTTATAATAAACATTGAACAATATGTGGCAACCACTAGAATACACCAGTCTCTGATGTGCTTTGCTATGCCAAAAAAGACTGCAGGGAAAGTTTATGTACCCACTAACTGAAAATGTTAATGTACAAACCCTTGGGCAAGTTACATGATGGTGGATTATCACTGTGGGACTCCCTGAGGTCTCATTCTGCTTCATTGTGCAGAATATGCAACAAAGAGTTTCCCAGTGAGCTTTGGACTATTGTTTTCCATACGAAAGGAAGGAACTTAACCCTCAGGCTGTTGCTGACACTTCTGGATCCTGTCCAGAAATGGGTATATAGCAGCAGTCATGGCACTGTGCACAAAAAGAAATTTTAAGGTCTTTCTGAACTGTTGCCACTAGAAAAGCAATAGAAGCATCTGTAACAACTCTGAATATTACACTTGTCATGTGGTAAGTGAACCTCAAAGGCTCTAGTTTTTCCTTCATGTTCTAGTGGCCAAAGTGGCATTTTATTATCATCAGCATAAGCCTGAATGGATGAAATAGGCCTCATAATAGGAAGAGTTGTGGGAGCTTCCCATTGTTGTTGAGAGACATAGCAGTTCAGTATGGCTGAGATGTACCTGGCACATCATTTCTTCTTGCTTGTATGACTTCCTGCTTGTTGACAGAATACTTTGGTCAATGAATATGTATGTGACAGCGGTGAAGAACTTAACAAGGTCTGGCAGTGCTAAGTATGCTGATAGAGAATATCAAAAAAGGGCTATTCAGCTGAACTAGAATTTAAAAAAGAGAGGAGTGTTTCAACGGTGAGATGAATAGTGAGCTGGGACACGTGTGTTGACTCCAAGGAAATCCGGTCCACTGTCATTTATTCTTTCAGGCTTTGTCTGGAGTTTCAGTTTATTTACTGATGGATTCCAGATTTTATTAATTTTTATTATTATTTATTCAAGAGCTGCTGCCATTAAACCATGGCTTCCTCACATTTTCTAGGGATCACTTCTGCACGTAACAGTTTAGTTTCATTCGGTGACTCACACTCGTGCTGTGATTCTGTCCCAGGCTGTTCTCCAGCAGCCTGCTTCCAAAGGGGGCTGCCCAGCATGGGGCCTGCAAAAGCAGTCTTTCTTCACCCTTGTAAGAATGTGGCAGTCCAGGGATTATCCGCTGTCCCCAGATAGTCTTCCTGGAGCTGGCAGGTCTAGAGAGAAGTCTGAGGTGTCACTGACTTGTGGCTGTAACACCTGGCTTCTCTGAGGAGAAACCAAATGCTACCAAACTAGGACCCGATTAGACACAAGGCTCAATAATCCTTTAACTAGAAATCCTGGATCACAACAAGAGGTACAGTTCCATCTCCCACACTGCTGTCAATGCACATATCTCTTCCCCAGCTCATAGTCACCAACACTGCACTAGACCCTCTTCTGTTATTTCCAAGGTCAGAATCTGACATTTGGTCTAACCATTGGGAGTGGTGTCCCAATCAGAGTTGAGCACATCCTTGAGATCACAGGTGTGGAGAACAGCATACCAGAGGGTATGGGGAGACCACATAGTATCTGGCTGGTCCTTGGAGCTGAAAACAACGTATAATAACATGCTACATGCCTTGTGCTGTGTCAGCCATGCAAGTAGTGTGTGTGTATCTTTGCTGCTGTGAATATCGCCCCTTGTTAGTTACTACAGTTGGGTTCGACAGCTCACCTCCCCCAACATTCACCATCACTGCAGCCACTTGTGTCTTGCATGCTCAGTTCTCCGGGCTCTCTGAAAGGAAGGGGGAGGAGGCAAGTCTTCAGGGAGCTGCTTGCAGCTACTTGACACTCAGCTGTCCCGCCTCTGTGAAAGTTGGAGCAGGAGCAGACAGAATCCTAATTCTGCTGCTAATATGAAGTTGGTAACCAGGCTGCATCCGCCCATGGATCCTTGGGACCGTACCCCTCCTTCCCCTAACTCCAGAAATATGGAGAGTGGCTAGTATAGAAAATAACTGGGCACCTCTGCAACTGCTTGTTACAGTTCAGCCACGCAAGGTGAAATACCAAGGGTTACCTCCAGCACCTTATACTGCACAAAGTAGAGTGCAGTCATTCAGAAAAAGGTAAGGGAGCCCATTCTTTATTATTCTTTTGCTTGAGGACAGAAATAAATATTTCTCAACCTTTATTTTGTGCTACATGCCCCCATGCTCTTGAGGTGAAAGTGAGCAAGGGCTCACACAAGCAGTAGATGCAAAGGGAACCAAGAACTGGAACCTCTGACCAAAAGATCATTCCTTACTTCGTTGTAAGGCTCCCCTTTCCCTTCATCTCTTTCTGTCATCTCTTCTTTACCAGTTTCCTCCCATCAGCTTCCCACTTCCAGAGCTTCAGAAATCATGAGATTTGGTTTAAAAATTGAGAGATTTTTTTTTTTTATTTTGTAGGATTCTTTTTATTGGTCTTCTTAGCTTTAAGCATGCATTCAGATCATGTTGTTATCTTTCTTCTCCATGGCCACGAGAGCCAGAAACTGATTTTTTAAAATGGAAAGCTGAGATTTATAGCCAATCTCTTGCTTCCAGTAACTGAGCCCTAAGAAAAAAAAACCAGTATCATGGCACCCATAATAAAGAATGAAAAAAGCAATATACCTATCACTCTATCTCCTCGATCTTGGCATCCTCCCTGATCTCTCTTCTGAAGAGAAGTGTCCTTCTCAGTCTCTTCAGCAGAAGCACGTTGAAGCCTTGAGCAATGTTTCTTGCCTCCTTTCATCTATTTCACCTGCCTAGGAAATGTCTTCCCACCCTGCCAGCCCCATCATGATCCTAAACTCCATAACTAATGTTTTTTATAAGAAATATGTTATTAGTCTTGTGTTCAACCTGCGTCTCCTGTGGGGTGGAAGTTTCTGTTAAGTTCCCTTTTCTTGGGCAGGTGC
>NW_017728995.1:64172597-64192316 GCF_001723915.1 Gavialis gangeticus
CCTAAACTCCATAACTAATGTTTTTTATAAGAAATATGTTATTAGTCTTGTGTTCAACCTGCGTCTCCTGTGGGGTGGAAGTTTCTGTTAAGTTCCCTTTTCTTGGGCAGGTGCCACTCAAGACTAAGGGTTTCCTCTCCTCCAACCAGACTGATTTTCAGGTTCTACTTACTCCTTTGATAGCCTATTTCATACCTGCATGATAGATTTTCTGTCAGGGTTGTTTTCCCTTAGTGACTAATAAGGTGAAGGGATTGCCTCCCCAAATGATCTGTTTTCCATAGGTGCCAAACCCCTGCCTCTCACACCCCTTTCTTTCTGGGAAACAACTGCACAACCTGGGAAATAAAGGAAGTTTGCCTAGCTGAGGCTGTGTTTTGAGCAAATGGTTCATGCATATTATAGGGACTGGGCTAGTCTGTAGAGGGTCTGAGACAGATATAAGCACTTTGAAAGCATACTTCGCAGGGCAGATATAACACACTTAAATAAAAGCATCGAGATGAGTTGGCAGAGACTGCCTGGCTGCTGGCTATAGGAAATTGGCTTCTGTCTAAATCGAAGTGTAGTTTGAGTGGTTAATCCATTTGCAAAATCGCTTCTCCTCTCCCCGCCTTTTTATTTCTTGTGTCAGCTCTGTGTGGCCAGAATGTCATATGCTTAAGATGTTTATTGTAATATTGCTTTATTTTTGCAGCTCTTGCTGTCTGCAAGGGAGCCCAAGGCAGTTGCAAGTTAGGGATGTTTCACTAGATCAGAGTTCAGGATTATTCCAATCTCGGGTCACCATGTCAAGTGCTGCTGTTTTACAACAATAGTTTGAAGGATTTAGCTTTAGTCTCCAATTACCTAGGGAAGGAGCTCAACTCACTCATTTAAAGGTGCATGTTGTAATCATTATACAGATATAGATATATATAACTTGCAGTGTAACTCAGGATTAGGAGGAAAGGATATTGGCAAATGTTAAAGCAAGTAGGTCTGTACCTTTCCCCATAATGGGGGGAAAAGGGGCAGGAGACGGTTCATACTCCACCTCTTTCTTAGCCACATAACATCCTGCTCCCTCAGAAAAGGTCCAGCGTTCTCCTGTGCCCCCTCAGTAGTGTGCAAACTGTGACACACTTCTGCAATCTGGCTTCAGTTTCCACTGTGCACATGCCTTTAGTGTACTGCCCCTCCACAAACAAATCTCACCCACATACTTCCTTGCTTGGGCTTTTCTATCCAAAATGTTCTTGACCCTATTGTCCTCTGGTTTACCACTGCTGCCAGTAGACATTGGAGTCTTTGCCAACATGCATCTTTATGGCAGAGATTGTAATGCGGGGGAGGCAGAGAGACAGGACCAGAGGGGGACAGCTTGTCCTTCTGTCTACAAACTAAGCATGGTATTTCTTCATTATATATTAAAATCTTTGTAGATAAAAAAGTTTATGTTCAAGAAGCAGAGCTGAAAGGGACCCAACATATTGTTGTACCCACTTCCAAGGGAAATGGGGAGCCAACTGGACAAAAAGAGTTGGTAATTGCAGAGCCTGGCACTTCAGTAAGTTCACCAAATTCTGTTGGTGGACTCTCTGTTCCCAGAGAAGATGCATCATGGTCTGCTACAGTCCTTGCATTGCTAAGGAAATGATTGAGCTACTGTTGAGGGGCAAGAGAGTTGTCTACATCTGTTCCTTGCCCTCTGTGCTGAAATTGCCAGTTGTAGTTGTGGTTTTTATGGACATTTATCCTCTGGACTGAGGCAATAAAACTATTTCTGCACAGGCCACTAAACAGTAACAGCTTTCAGTCACTGCTCATCCAGGCTAATTATAAACATTTGACCTAGAGGTGAAAGTCATTGCGTCTCATCGCCAGTCCCATAAGCCATTCTGTTCCCTAATATTGTTTGATTTTACTGTTTCAGCTTGGGATTCCAACGTCTCTTCTTACAAAGATGGCCTTCTTGCTGAAATGACAGTTTTAACACTGACAGTGTGGCATGCCTGTCATGCAGTAGAAACCAATATCCATCTAGTGTTAATACATTAGCAGTCATCAGATGGTAATGATTTTCATTGACTACTGTCCTGGGTCACATTTGAACTTGTGACCTAGAAGTGAAATGCAACGAATCCCGTTACCAATCCTAAACAGTCTAGTCACCTATTATTCTGAATAACTTATTATGCCAAAGAGTGCCCTGTTGATCTGGAACGGCCCTATTTAAAGGTTCTTACTCAGATCATTTTCAACTTTCAGAAAAGTCGTATGTACTGTTTCTGGGAAGCTGGAGCTGCTTATTGAGTCAGGAGACGCAAGCTTGTTTATCAGTGCTAGCGCTACTCCCAGCCTAAGAACGTGTAACCCAAGTAAGCAAAGCTGGAGCTGTTTCTTACGAGAGGTCAAGATTGGCCTCTCCAGCTAGGCTTCTTTAGTGTTAGTTAGGCAAGCAATACAACCATGTTCTTGTGCATTTCCATGATGCTGTACGCACACCCAGGAAATGCAACTGCTGACCTCTGATACTGATTTTGGGCACATTGCCTGCTTCATCCACTGTAGCTGTCCTTAGACAAGCCTGTTGATAACTTTTCACTGATCCTTTTCCAGTTTATTCAAAAGATCAGATGATTAGAAAATGTGTTTGAGAGAGAAACTCCAGGTGGTTGATCTGTTTTGCTTAAAGAGATGTTTTAGGTCTGATTTGTTCCTAGGGTATGAGTATTTACATCAGGAACAGAAAGTTCATGATAGAGGGCTCTTTAGTGCAGCAGACACATTCAGGTTAGAAAAACTTTAAACATCTCCAGATTTTTAACAGAAGGGGAACAGGAAGGTCAACTAGCAATTGGAACAGCTCCCTGGGATGTGGTGGGTTTTAAAATCAAGACTGAATTCGACCCCCCATCCCCCCACCCCCCGCAAGATAAGCTGTAGTTCAACAAAATGAAATCTTGGTGCTCCAATGGCGTGTGTTATGCAGAAGGTCAGACTAGATGATCACAGTAGTGCCTTCTGGCTTTATAGCTTACAAATCACACTGAGATGTGGATCATGTTGATATGAACAGGTTCCTATATAACCTTATTTTCCCTTGAGCACTGGTCATTATCAGAGATGTACCCTGTCTCTTGTATGATGTCACTGAATTGAAAAGGAATCTGCATGCATTTTCCTTGGCAGAAGGATCTGCTAGTTTCAGTTGGCAGGAGTATTTGTCTCCATGCTCAAGAAATAAATATATTTATATAAACTTTTTGATGGCTGCCATGTCTGTGTATCTCATTTTGCTAATCAGTGACCTCATTTGTACTAGCAGGAGTATGGGATATTACTGTTAACAACTTTTTCCTGATATCATAATAGCATGACACTAAAAGGAGAAAATGGCTGTTTTGGTATTTAGATAAAGTGTAGAGTAGACTGTTCAGTGGTTTGGTCTGGTTTCCCAGTAAACATCATCTGGAATTAATTGGCGGTTTCATGCCATTTCCTTAGACGCTCAGCTTCCACATGACAAAAACCATCATCAGAACTGGTGGTAAATGTTATCAGAGCTAGTCTCATCAGAAGCCAAGGACCCAAGTAAACATAATGAACAAGTTTAGGATTAGGACCGCAGTCCCTTCACCTTATTTGGCACTAAGGGAAAACAAGCCTGACAGAAAATCTATCAGGCAGGGATGAAATAGGCTACCAAAGGAGTAAGTGGAACCTGAAAATCAGTCTGGTTGGAGGAGAGGAAACCCTTAGTCTTGAGTGGCACCTGCTCAAGAAAAGGGAACCTAACAGAAATCTAGGATTAGGATGCACTGGAGATCACGCAGTGTCAGTGCACTTTAAGGAAGATCCTAATGACACTGATTCTTCTAGACCAGTGGTTCTCGACATTGTTAGACTGCGGACCAGAAGGAACCGCAGACCAGCAAACTGCGGACCAGCATACTACAGACCGAAAGTGACCAGCATACGGTGGACTGGCAGCCAACCCTTTTTTATACTCAGTACAAAAAAAAGGGTTGTTGGCTGCTAGTCTGCAGTACGCCGGTCACTTCCGGACTTCCAGTATGGTAGGCAACCCACCTGCAGACTGGCAGCCAACTCCTTGTGGTCCAGTACTGGGCGGCAGCCCGGGGGTTGGGAACCTCTATTCTACCCTACTGCTATTCAAGTGTTAAAATCATCATAATAACGTGATTAGAGGGTCCTAAGTTAGGTTAGAGGACTGAAGTAGCCAGTGTAAAGTCACCAAGAGAGAAGAACCAAAACCCAAAGGTTTTCAAAGGGCCTGCTTCCCAGGGAAAATCAGTTAGGCTCTTATTTCATTTTGGCGCTTTTAAAAGCGTCATTCCCCCCCTTTTTTTCCTTTTTCCTAAATTGACTTTGTGGATGCCACAGAAGCTCTGAGTAGGGTCCCCCTCTACCATCCATCTACCTCAGCTATGCAGTTTGGCTTGAGGTAAAGGGACGATTGTGTTTTGAAATGCAAGCAAGGTTTCAGGCAGGCAGCATAATAATGCAAAGCTGTGAGTTACTGCTGCATTGCCAGAGCCAAAAAATAGCCAATAGAGGATTATACCAGCAATCTTGGGCTGTAGTTAATGTGCACCATGGTAAGGGTTAAATGAACTGGAAAGCTCATAGAAAGAGCTCATACAGTGCAGTTTTTGTTTATACTGAAATGTTCCCATATGTTTCAGTTAATGCAGAACATAATTGGGTCTGTCTTGGGATGGAGACATTTTTCTTACTTGGCTTATCCATTAATCAGGTGTGGGGGAAAGCCCATTTGACTAGAAATAACTTCCTTTCCATTT
Source organism: Gavialis gangeticus (assembly GCF_001723915.1). Classification (NCBI taxonomy): domain Eukaryota; kingdom Metazoa; phylum Chordata; order Crocodylia; family Gavialidae; genus Gavialis; species Gavialis gangeticus. The sequence continues at coordinate 64,177,406 of NW_017728995.1, forward strand.
TACATAAAAACACACCATTCAAAATCTTCCCCTTAGTGCCCCCCCAATCTTTTTTTCTTACTGCAATGAAATAATGTAGTGGGATTCTTTCAACCATGCTGTAGAAATATTCTGCCCTGTACTAGCTACCAGTTTATACATACTTCAGTTTGATTAGTTGAGCAGCTCAAAACACACTTGGTTGCTGTTAAATTAGAAACACTTTTTTTTTTTTTTAAAAGATTTGCTGCCTCAGAATTAGATATTCTGTTTTCATTTTAGCACCTCAAAGTTACAGTGATGGATTGTGCTTGACATTAATTACCTCTTTCTGCCTTTACTTTTATTATTATTATAATAAACAAGCTACTGACTTGAGGGAAAGAAAAGTGAGGTGTTTGAGGTCTTGATTTCCTTTTCCTTTGGTAAACTTCCAGTAGTTTAGCTTGCTCTTGGAAATTCATTGTTGGGAGTACCTGCGAGAGACTTGTATTAGTAAGTTGAGGGAGATTTTGGTCACAAGAGGAGAAGCAGTGAAATTAGATTGTTGTTGTTGGATATTTGTGCATTTCTGTGTTTTTTGAAAGCGAAAGAAGGGATGTTTGCAAGCAAAATGGAGGCATATACTCTGTGTTGCAATAAAAACAGTAGTTTTTTTGTGGTATGGCAGCACATGTTTTATTCACACACAGATCACCTGATATGGTACAACCGTTCACACCAGTGGTGCTCAAGCTTTTAGCCTGCATGCCAGATGACTGAGGTGGGGCAGTCCGTGGTGGGACCAAGTCCTGTGCACCACAATTGGCCTCAGGCCCGGCACTGCCTCCTCTTATTCCTGCGTGCTGGGATTGGTCCCAGGGCCTGGCTTGCCACTGTCCCCTCCTAGCCCCCCATACTGGGATTGGGCCATGTCCTCGCCACCCAGTCCTGTGCCCTATCAAGGTACTGAATTTAGCATGCAGGGCCCAGATCTCCCCAGGGGTCCATGAGGAGCACCACGGGCTGGATCTGGCCTGTGGGCGGAGGGTTGAGTACCCCTGGATTTACTCGTTACCAATGGCAGCTGTGGACTTGATTGCCTGTGGGTCTGCTATCCTAGTGTTGGGGAATCCTTTAGCTTCCTAAATTTAGGTAGTAACACCTGTGCCATTCCTTTCCTCCTTCTTTGTTATCAGTTTGAGGGAGTTTGGCTGACTTTTCCTACAGTCTATCAATCCCTGCCTGCTGGTTTGGTCTCCTGGGGCCATTGGTAGGCCATGTGATTTAGGTCAGCCTTCACTGAGCTTTAGTTTACCTCGGGCATAAAGCATGCTTAGTGGAACGCCAGGGCCATATATATTCCGACTGCATCTCCATTCTGACCTGTGCTATGTGCTGTTCGGCCATAGCAGAAGATATTAGTATGAAACAGTAGTGGAGAGAGGTAAACTTGAGTCAGTGCATTTGTTGTGCTAAGCCCTGTACAAGCATTGAGTAAATGGGAGTCTCATGGACTGCTATCCTCCTTGACTCCATGAATATGCAGTTTGTCAGCTTGTCAAGACTGGCGCCCGTCCTAAGATAAGAGCCCCTGCCGCATTCTCAGGAGTGTTCAGTTACATTTCCTTAGTGACTTTCATAAGGAAGTGGAATATAAACTCTAGTTTTCTCATCGTGACCACACCAGTAGTTTGTCAGAGTATTTGAGCTACTCATATTGGGGAATTCACTGGTATTAGTTGAAACATTAAAAGCCACGTGCTCTAGCGCCTTGTTTCTGTAAAGCTTTTCACTTCCAAAAACAGCGGTTTTCTCACAACCCAGCACCCTCTCCAAACACCCCATTTCAGTACCACACTTCCCTTGTAGTAATTATGGTGCTTGGTTAAGCTAGAAAAAATACTAAGTTAGAAGTAAAGTGCTGATCTATTTTAATTGCAAGAAGCACTTTGTCACCCGCCACCCCAGCAAGCACAACTGGGGTTCTGCAAGTCCAATTGTGTTCCTTCTGGCTTGTGCATCATTCGTGTGACAAAGGCTCTGCCAACCAAATTATGTAAAACCCATTGTCTCCAGATGAGGCTGTTGGTTCCACCTGTGCACCACACCATACTGGGGCTGAGCAGGTGCCTGTTGGAGCACTGTCAATAATGCACTTGATGATGCACAAGCCAGACTAGATTCCAGCTCATATTCCTGCAGTTGTGGTGACTCTGTAGTGCTAACAGGAGTAAAAACTGCTAAAAATAGCTTATTTGGAAGTCAGCAGCCATGACATTGAATGCACTGAGAGCAATTCCAACAAGTAATAAATTGCTGCTTTTACATAGTCTTTTTTCAGAGTTGAACTGCACTGTAAAGAGTCTAGATCACAGGAAGCTCCCTCTCATGCTGTGAGTACTGCAGCACGGTTATCTTCGCATTTTGTGTCCTGGCTGTTTGTTTCCTGTCCTGGGATATAGGATCTTTGTTAATAGTAAATCTCTCCCTTGGCCAGTGTGTGGTATGGCTCTAATCCAGTGGTTTTCAACCTTTTTTCATTTGCGGACCCCTAAAACATTTTGAAGGAAGATGCAGACTCCTTTGGTAATTTCAAATGGAGGTGCGGGCCCCTTTGAAATCGAAGTGTGGGTATTCACATATATTGGATGGTTCACAGTTACCTTTTATCTGCAAGCCCCCGGGGGTCCACAGACCACAGGTTGAAAACCACTGCTCTAATCTCTTCAGGTCACTTTGTAGTTCAGTCTAATTGTTCCCTATGTCTAGCCCTGAAGTCGTCCAAAAATCCAGTCACAGAAAAGCAAAAAAACAGCCAGAAGAGGCATAGTGCAATGGTGTAGGCCAGTGGTACTCAACCTTCTTGACCTGTGAGCTGGATGGGCAGTGCCCAGTCTGTCTGCTGGCCCGCTCTGTGGGCCCAATCCAGCTGTGCAGAGAGGGTGGGTGGGTAGCCTACCCCCAATCCAGCCACACCGGAGGAGGCTGCATGGCGGAGGCCTAACCCAGCTGCATGGGGGAGGAAGGGAGCATGGCCCAGCCTATTTCCAACCTGGCCATGCACGAGGAAGAGAGCATCGCCTGGCCCTGACCTGGCTGCATGGGACTTGGAAATTTGACAGCAGGGGTCAGTATTAATTGCCACTGCTCCCCTGCCACCAAATTTCCTGACCCATGGGGAGCCCCGTGGGCTGGATGTTCTGGCTTTGTGGGCCAGGGATTGAGCGTGCCTGGCATAGGCAGTAGAGTGGTGAAAGATGTTTTGCGAAGACTGGGAGGAGAGCAGAGATCTTAGCATCAAAGACCCTCTAGGATGCCTAAAATAGCCCTGGCCTGTGTTTCAGCCAGCAGGAGGCATGATTGCTTGCTAATGAGCAAAAGCTTCGTTGCTGTGACAAAAGTGGTTTTGGCAGGGCACACCACTTGGCAAGTGGATTTGGAGCCAAGAGCACTCTATGCTCAAATGCCAGCATTTTTAGAGTTAAATGGTGAAGGATCGGTTTAACTCAATGCAGTTTTTTAAGCTGTTCAAATGATTTTTTCAAGGGCCTGACTCATGGTTTTTGAATGCTTGGGGTTGGCAGTTCAGAGCTCTTTTGGCTTTTATAAACTCTAGCCACAAAAATATGAAATCCACATCAAGTATGTGGGATGTAGCTCTCCTAGGTTGGAAGGCAGACCGAGAGGCTCCAGTGCCTTCATGGGAGGGAAGTGGTCGGAATAAGGTAGCTCAGCTTTATCCTCAAGTTTATATTTTCTACATGTTGTTTTTTAGTAAATCACCAAGAGAATTGCTTAATTCACTCTACTGGCTGTTGAGTCATTGGGACCCCCAACTGCATCTTGTGAATGGGATGAGATCATCTGTTTGAATCCCAGTTGACAAACGGGGTTCAGAAGGGTGACATGGTGATGATAGCAAACGAGCCATTATTCTAGTGAGGAAACAGTATTTTGTTCCCCAAACAGGTCTCATCAGGATTTCTTTCTGAGCAGCTATCCTTTCAAGGGATTTTGGGCACTCATAGAATTGGTCGTACTATCTGAGCCTTTCACCATTAAATCACTGGTTCAAATGCAACTCAGATAGGTTATTTCCAAAAATTGATATTATATGTTTAGAGATTAATTGAGATGACTCTGTGAGTTCTTAGCAAACACATTCTTCACAAAAAGCAGCATCATGACTGGTGGCTTCACTTGAAGGTCTCTGCTGAAGGGCCCTGGACTGAATCAGTATGGAGTTGAAAAGATCTGTTCTATTCTAGAGTGGTACCTCCCAACCTGGGATTGAAATACAAAGGGGGTCTAGAAACATTCACATCATTGCTGCCTGTTTTACACTTAGAACACAACCTACATTTAACTATGTATCAAATGCAGAGGCCTTTCCCATCTTTAGGGCTGGAACAGAATCATAGAATCGAAGGACCGGAAGGGACTTTCAAGATCAAGTCCAGTCCCCTGCCAAGGGGCAGGAGATTATTGGGCTCAAACGAGCTCAGTGAGGTTCTTATCCAGCCTCCTCTTGAACACCTCCAAGGATGGCGACTGCACCACCTCTGCTGGGAGTGTGTCCCAGATTCTAGTTACCTTTATGGAAAAGAAGTCTTTCCTTGCATCCAGCCTAAATGTTCCCTCTATTAGCTTGTGCCCATTGGTCCTTGTCCTCCCAAAGGGTGCCTTTCTGAAGAGTTGCTCCCCTAGATCTTGGTGCTTACCCCTGACATACTTGTAGGCAGCTATCAAGTCATCTCTCAGTCTTCTCTTACTCAGACTGAACAGGCCCAGTTCCCGGAGTCCCTCCTCGTAAGGCCTATCCTCCAGGCCCCTAATTATACAGGTAGGTGGCCCTTCTCTGTACCCTATCAAGCTTACCCACATCCTTCCTGAAGTGCAGTGTCCAGAACTGGACACACTACTCCAGCTGAGGCCTCACCGATGCCGAATACAGAGGGAGAAGCACTTCCCTGGATCTACTGGCAACACATCGGCTGATGCGTTTCCAGAGTTCTGTTTTCCTGTTGGCGAGTTCATCGCACAATTGGCTCATGTTCATCGTCCGGTCAGTTGTGACCCCAGGTCCCAGTCAGATGCTGTGCCAGCCAGTCGACCGCCACCCATCGTGTAGTTAAGGTGAAGGTTGTTCCCACCTAGATGAAGAACCTGGTACTTTTCCCTGATAAATCTCATCTGACTCCATTCAGCCCATAGAACCAGTCTGTCAAGGTCATCCTGGATCCTTACCCTATCATCTGATGTGCCTGCATTTCCTCACAGCTTGGTATTATCTCAAACTTAATCACTGAGCTTTCCACCCCCTCATCCAAGTCATTAATAAATGTGTTGAAGATCGCAAGTCAAAGCATTGATCTCTGGGGTGAAGACAGCCCTCCAGGATGAGGTTATCCCATCAATTACAACTCTCTGGGATCAGCCTCTAAGCCTGTTGTCCATCCACCTCACTGTAGACTGGCCTAGACCATTACTCTCCAATTTAACTGAGAGAATTACATGGGACACAGAAATCAAAGGCTTCACTGGAGTCTAAGTAAATTATATCAACCTCATGTCCCTTGTCCAGCTGGTTAGTTACCTAGTCATAAAAGGACACCAGATTTGTCAGGCACAGTCAACCCTCAACAAAGCTGTGATGGTTGCTTCTTAATACCCCACCAGTTATGAGCTTGTTATTGATGGCCTCCTTAACAATTTCTCAAAAATTTTTTCCAGGACCAAAGTCAGACTGGTCTGTAGTTTCCAGGGTCATCCCCCTTCCCTTTCTTAAAGATAGGTACCACATTGGCCCTCTTCCAGACATCCAGGACCACTCTCGAGTTCCACAACTCTTCAGACTGCTTCGCCAGAGGTCCTGCTATGAGCCGGTTCATTCAGGACTCTTGGATGCAGGTCATCTGGGCCAGCAGACTTGAAAACGTCCATATGTTCTAAGAGTACCCTCAACTGTTCAGGACTGATTGAATGTGGTCTGTTGCCTTCCCCATATTCACTGGGCTTCTGTAAGTGAACGCTACAGCTCCCGTCTAATTTCAGGAATACGAAAATAAGGAGCTCTGCCTTTTTGTGAGGATCAACTGTGGACTGCCCCTCTGTGTTTAGTAGGGGTCCCAAAGAGGAGCTCAATTCTTTTCTTGTTCTCTCTGTCCCTATAGAAGGACTTTTTGTTGTCCTTTATGTCAGTTGCCAACTGATCTCCACGCCTGCCTCAGCTTTCTGTGTCTCATCTGCCGATCCTGGCAATATAAGTGTACTCCCTTTTGGTTGCTGAACCATTTTTCCATTGCTTATATGCTTCTTTTTTCTTTTTCAATAGTTCTCTAATATCCCTGTTGAGTCAAGTGGGTCTCTTGGCTCCTTTCCTGCTTTTTGACCGTGTGGGAATGGCCTCTTTTTGAGCAGTGAGAATTGCCCCCTTGAGGAAGCACCACTGTTCTTGAACTCCCAAATTGTCCAGTCGCTGGTTGCAGAGGCCCTCTCTAACTAGACTCCTGAGTGTGCCAAAGTCTGCCCTTCTGAAATCTGGGACTTCTGTTCTACTAACTGAATTCCCATGCTTTCAGTAGATAGTGAACCTAATCAGATTGTGATCACTGTTGCCCGGAGTACCTCCAATCCTCAGGTCACCTACCATGTTCTCCCCTTTGGTCAGCACTAAGTCCATAGTCACTTTACCCCTAGTTGGCCCTTCCACAGGTCATCAATAGCTGTCAAGAAATTGGCTGACATGCTGGAGCTGGCCGAATGGTCCTCCCAAAAGATGTCAGGGCAGTTGAAGTCACTCATGACAGTCAGGTGTTTGGTGCTGGCTGGCTCAGTCAGTTCCCTGGAGAATGCCTGATCACTCGCCTCTTCTTGGGAGGGAGGCCTGTAGTAGACTCCCACCATCAGGTCTCCGTCTCCTGAACCCCCTTGTATCTTGACGCAAGGGACCTCTTGAGATCTCATGAATCATGGATGACCTCATAAGTCATGAGGTCCCTTCCAGCCCTACTTTCCTATGATCCCACAACACTGTTCATGTGATTGTGCTTGATTCCACCTAGATTTGCAAGGTGTTCTTTAAAATAATTTAGAGCACTGTTTGGTCTTGTCTACACCTGTGAGCATGCTCTTTCTGAGAGGGAAAAGAGAAAGAGAACTCATGAATTCCCAGCACACAGCACTGGTATTTGGGGGCGTTTTTCAGTCTAGCACTGATGTATGTCTTTGTCAGTCCCTGATGATGGCCCCTGATGTGAAGTGGCCTGTTCTAATCTAGTGCCACTTTGAAAAAAATATTTTGCAGTTTATGAAGCACAAGACCCTTAAGACTCTAGATGCAACATTTGATTTGTCTTCAGAAGAAGCAGTTGGCTGATGGAGAAACTGGTCTGATTCAAAGCCCAGTGAAGTCTTTCTGTTTACTTTGGTAAGCTTTGGCTCATGGCCAGGAAGGATGAAAAAATTGGCAAAACAGTGCGATAAAGTGGTCATGACTTGGGAGTCAGCCAGGCAAGAGAGTTATAGCAGAAAACCAGAATGCTCTGGAAAATGCACATGCATCATGCAATCAGTTTTGAGGTCTGAGCTGAATAGAACAGGCTTGGCAATAAGGAATGAGAAGGAGTAGGGAGGCAGTTAATATTATTTCTGGAGAAAACATTTGCAATCATTGCATTGCTACAAAGAAATGTTACTTATGTTGAATGTATTAGAAGTGACAGTAACTAGTGAGGTGTCCAGCCTTTAGATCAGAACTTAGCTGAGTTTATTTAAAATACAGCCATATTAATCGTACTAATTTGAAGTCTTTGTTTTTTATTTTGGAAGAGGAAATAATCTTTTAAATAAGCCCCATAAAACTTTACCCATATAAACAAACAATAAATAGATGAGATTACAGTAGATACAGATCTAAAAATAAACCCTTCAGGCTACAGTATGTGCAGCCTGCCTCACCCCAAATACATAACAAAAGAAAAAATAATGTTATTAGTTACAGCCAGAATGTATTTTCCTGCATAAACTGTTTTGTAGGGGTTTTTTTAATCCTACCTCTTTAAAACGGAAACCCTTTGTTTTAAAACTGGAATTACCGGCTTTCAACTGGAACTGTTCATCTTCACTCGCCTTCACCATAACTTAAATTGTCAGTGAGCTCAAGGCTGGTGAATCAGTGTTCTAGAAAATGTCTCTTAAAGCAGTTTTAATCCTGAGCTCATCTAAAGCTCTTTCCACAATCTTCCTTCCTTCCACCCCCACTGGTTTTGGTTGTGTTGTTCATTCCGAGTCTTTGTCCCACAATTTCTTTTTAAAAACAAAAAAGCCTTTGTTACCCATTCAGACGTTGACAAGTGAAGGTATATGTTTAGGGAAAGCACATCTTGATTGAGGATAAATACAAGCTGAGATGGTAGGTATCCATTGTCAGGGCTGAACAGTGAGTGTTAAACACATGCAGGCAATCCCCACTAGTACTGAGAGCTCTCATCAGAGGGGAAGTAGTTGGTGGAGAGCTGCAGGCTCACTGAGGTGTAAAATGGAATATGGTTTGTAAATCTGACATCCATCAGGTGTGATGGCCAATCTCAAGGGCACGTCATGGCAGCCCTTCTGGTTTCCTGATGATGGGGGAAATATAAAGAACAGATCTCTTCCTGTGATGGGATGTGATTTTGGCACATAATGCTCTGTAGGCTCTCTAGGAAATCTTAGCCTTAGAATTGTCTCATTCTAAGACATTGAGGCGAGCTCCTACTCATATGCACACAAAGACTCTCTCTTGTATTTTAGACAGAGACCTCCAAGATGAGCAGACCCTCCCCACCCTCCTACACAGTTTAGTACAAGTTCCCCTGAAAGAAAGCAGCTCCTTTCTTTTCCCTCTTAGACATGCATGTGATGTTTTCCAGCTTTGAGCTCCCTCCCTCCTTCAGGTTGGAGGGAGCCATTAGGCCATGGATATTAAATAATATTCGCTTTGTGGCATAATGCATCGTGGCTGTCGCCCTTAAAAACCATACTCCTGAGGGAAAGCAGCAACTTCTCCCTGTGTTGGGTGCAAGTCTAGTAGCTGTCAGTTAATGCATAATCATAGCCATATTCCATTGCTGTCTCAGAAATGTCTTTCAGTCCCAAGAAAGCACAGGCCTCAGAGCTGTAACTGCCTTCCTTCCAGTGTGATGTTACTAATCCTCAGAAAGTCTGGGTGTTGCCTCAACCATCCTTCCCCTAGCTCTTTTGTATTGCAGAAGACAAGGCTAGCTACAAAGGAGGGGATATATCTGCTGCATTAAGCACATAGAGATAACTGGGTTTTTTTTAGACACTGATGGAACAATATAGCATGGACATTCTTTCCCCTAGATGGCATGGGCATGTGCAGGAAGGGAGAGCAACAGAAATAACATTGAGAAATATTGATTGTACTACCTGGATGTGTTTGACCTGCTTCTTTGGGTTGGGCTTTGGTGCCAGCATGTAATGGCTTCATATCCTGCAGTGCCAACACTTCCTGGGGCAACCCCTTAACATAAAGACACAATGTCACTGCAGCATGAAGGCACAGTACCCTCACGATGCAGCAATTCTGTCACATCATGATCGATTTCATCCCAACTTCAGTGTTCCATGAAATAAATTGGAGATGCTAAGTAAATTCAGGGCAGGCTTATTTTAGATTCCCATTCAGAAATGCAGTGAAATGCATGCCAAAGGTAAGATTTGGAGCTGTCCGATAAATCTGGCCGTAAGGGATGACTCTCCCTTCTGTAATTGGGGAAAATGAAGTGAGTAGTTGCCAGAATGAGGACTTTGAGATTTTCATGCTCATCGTGAAAGAACGCTTTTTATTTTTTATGGTAAACCAATGACTACAAAATATTTTCAGAGCTCTGCATTTGGGGTTAGGGTTTTATAGCCAGCATGAATTTAAGGATTCTGCATTCACCCTCCCTTCCCCCCATGCACTGCTTTTTCTTTCCTGCATTCCACCTGCCCTGAGTTCAATTACTTTCTGACCGAACTTGTGAATATTCCCTTATTCACTGGAGGGGATAGCTGATGAGTCGCATGACAGCCCCTTCTTCCAGTCTCAGCGGGATCTGTCACCATGATAGACTTAGTTGTGGGGACTGAGAGAGTAGCATTCAAACAGAGAGAATGAAGTTTAAAGCAATGAGTTTGATACATGAATTGTTCTTGGATTTTTGTTTTTTTAGAAGGGAGTCAGCTGCCTTGTGTTGCTTTTAAAGCAAAATAAACCATTTCAGTTTTTTAGATACAAAGAAAAGTAAGAATTTAGTGGATCTACATCTCCGTTGACTTCATGTGAACGAGCAAGACAGGCTGATTATTGTACATGTGCACCAAAGGGTCTTTTCTTGATGTCTGCACATAATACTTTTAATAGAAACAGAGGTGTAGATGGCATGTTTGTTTGGGGCTAATAATTGGAGGTGAAAATTGCCATTCTTAGGCAGATAATATCAGATAAATGGCACTTTTGTCACTAATTTGTTGTCTGTTTGACTTGGGCCATCCAGGGTGCAGCGAGAAGAAAAGGTTTGTTTCTGACTCCAGCTGAATTGAGGTCCAGCAAGATGGAGGTGCAGGCTGGAGGGAGGATGTGATGGTTCCATGATATACAAGGCTTTATGATGGGTTGTTCATACATAACCCATCTCAGAAAGGAGTCCTGAAATGGCCTTTGTAAAGCTCTTTGTTTGAAATCCTGGGGCATTTGGAACCATTGGTCTACAAGGGCAGCAGTGCTCCTTCAGCATCCCTGCTATTGAACAGGGTGATTTTAGAAGAGAAGCAGAGAGTGTGTGAAGGGCAGAGGCACAACAGGGCAGCTCCATGCCCAGGGTAGCTACAGTGCTGATTTAAAGCAGCGCAGTCGGCCACCACTGCCATGGCCACTGTTTTAGCGTACCCATACCTTCCAAAGGTGACGCTTGGGGTTGCTGCCCTGGTCCCCTCCCCCCCAGGTATGCTGCTGTTCAGGGGTTGTTAGAGCCGCTCTCTCCATGCAGGAAAAAAGAACATTAAAGTGAGTTCCTCGAATGAGAGCCTAAATATAACAGATTAAGCCAGCTGTGCAGTTCCTAATGGGAGCATACCTTGTGGACCTTGTGAGCAGCCTCAGAACTTGAAAGCTTTGTCTCCACATCTGAGCAGGACTTATTCCTGCATATATGGGCTCCCTCTCATGCCTTCATCAAATGCATGCTCTGAGCTACCAAGAGATATTTTAATGGGCTACTTGAGGAGGAAGATGTCTACCTAGGGGAGGCAAGCTTTGAACAACCTTCCCTGTGAGATATAGAGGGGACCAGCAGCATCAGCTTGTATGTATGGAGACAGACTTCAAAGAAGGGCAAATCTGTCTGACCCAGCAATAAACAGACCTTCTCTGGTATCTTTAATCAAGTCTCTTTCTGTCTGGTTGCAGGGAAATAGGCCCCATGATATCATTAAGAGGCAGCGAATGCAGAGAGTCACAGCATCTGCTGTCAATTTAGTGCTGCAGTGCGCTAAGGGGACAGTATTCCTTTGTACCTACCCTGTTGAATTGAGCCCACAGGGAAATTCTGGCTCGCTGTTACAGGCTCCTCATTATCTCCACTCTGAATATGAGGCATCATCCTGTAGGTAAGAGGATGTAGTCTGGCCTGAGCCGGCCCTGTATATGAGCAGCCAAGCTTAGTGAAAGGTCCAGGAAGGAGGAGAATTTGGTCTGTGCCATGTGTGTGCTGGGGAAAGGGGAGGAGGGTTGAGAGAGGCATCTACTTGTATCCCAACTGTCAAGGTTTTAATTCCACCACCCAGCTATTGTACCTGATTAAAAAACCAAACAGGCATCTGTTTCTTAAGCAGAATCATGCTAACAAGCAGGACAGAAATCTCATGGATAAGACCTAAGTTAAATAGTTTGCATACGGATGAGTCTCTGCTAATGCCTGATATGCACAGGTAAGATGGGTTTCCATTTGAAAGCAGGCACGTTTGAGCCTCCTGCCTTTCTCTTATAGCAGACATAATGAACTCTTTTTGCAAAGCAGCAGGCTCTAGTACTCACGTTTTGACTGCATTTTCTCTCCTAAACAATGTCTGCTGCCCCTAGAGCCTAATTATCACCTAAGAGATGTTAACAGCCAGATCACTGAAACTTCCAAAAGGTTTTGATCAAATACGAGCAAGATGTAGTTTGTATTTGCTGCCCCCATATTCCAGAAGCAGCTGGTCTCCCGAGGTAGCAGTGTGGACTACGTTAATGAATTTAAACATGCTTCTGTTAGATCTTTTAATCATGAATGTAATTGCATCTGGTAGTCTTTAATTTTTAAATATAGGGTATGTGATTGGATTTTTTTAATTTGGTGCTGTGGTTCCTTCCTTCAGGGAATTCTCTAGCATAAGGACCTTGCCTTCCTGGACCAGGCCTGGTGAATCCTCCTTGATCCTGTTTGTGTTAATTTTCTGTATTGAGAGCCCACTTTCCATCCATCACAGTCTGTGCCTTGTACTTTGCCCTTTCTTATCTCTGTCTGAAGCGACGCATGTGGTGACACCCAGCTCCACATACTGACCAGGCAGTCTTTTTTTCCATCTCTGGTTCAGGTACACACATTTTGTGCCAGCACCAGTGCTTGTCTTTAAGCAGATTGGAAGAACAGGGGCCTAGCAAACATCAGTCGAACTTTCCGCTGACGGAAGCACTAGTTAGGGGAATTCCACCATCTCCGAGTCCCATAGTCGACTTGTCCGATGGCTCTTTCCTCTGCTTGAGTTCATTGAACCTAAATTGAGTGTCACTTCTGTCTTTTGTGGTGTCAGCTATTTCTCAAGTTCCCTCTTTTAACACGTAACAGGAACTCCAGACAGTGAACTAAGAGGCTAAAACACTTGTTGGAGAAAATGGGCTATGGAGCTTCTTACTGCAAGATCACCACCTCATGTCCAGTCCAAGTTGGTAATGGCTGAAAACTCACACAAGCTTCAGGGTTTGGTGCCATACATGAAATAATTGATGGCCTCAGCCAGTTAGGACCTAGGAAAAAGGAACTGGTATCAGTGCAAGGCCTATGGATGTATTGTTACTATAGAAATATCCAGTGAGGATTATTTTACACTTGTGGTAACGGTTTTGGCAATGAAATGAAGTGCTGGCCTAGACTTAAATGGGTTTGCTACTATAGCTATCCTGATAGGGCAGTATTAACAAATTTCCCTCCTGTGGACAAAGAGCTTATGCTGGGAAAAGGGTCATAGTTTAAAGCTATTGGAGTAGGCGTATCCCAATGGCTGGACATTTTTGCCAGTATAACATAGGGCCAGATACTATTCCACCTATTGGACATCAACTGTTTCTACCTGATTCCAAGATGACCCTGAATTTAAGACAACCCCCCCCCAATTAGATTCTATATATGGAAAATGTGTACATTTGTTATAGTTATCTGTGTGTAGAATCTGATTATTGGAGGATCATCTTAAATGTGTCCCCCCTCCCCACCATAGCAGGCAGTGGGGGAGGACAGGTGATGAGGAAGGCAGTAAGGGGGCAGGCAGTATTGAGGGGTGGGAGATGGGCAGTAGAGGCAGCAGTGGGGAGCAAGCAGTGGGTAGGTGGGGGGCCAGACAGTGTGGGAGGGGGAGCAGAGATGGCATGGGAGGGAAGAGGGGCAAGAAGGCAGAGGGGAAGGGGAGACAGGGGCCTGAAGCTGTGGAGGAGAGAGGCAAGGGGGCCAGGCTGGAGCTGGAGCCATAGCTGGAGCCACAGCCTGGTTGCCCCCTTTCTACCTTGTACTAAAAACTAACATGAGGGGCTGTTTTCCCTCTATGTTAAATAAGGGGAAAATGGTCTTTTAAACAAGTGAATATGGTAAGTGGAGTTAAGCATTTAACTGCAATTCTGTTCCACCCAGCTCAGGTCCCTGAGTAACTGTTACTAAAAAAGGTAGGTAGGTGTTCCTCCTTCTCACTGTTTTTTGTCTCAGTCTTAAGGAAAAAGATGACAGTGTGATACAAAACTAGATGCCTTAATGGGTTTTCACTAGAGGTGCACCAATGCATCAATCCCATATTGGATCGGCACCAATGTAGGAAAAATTGACAGTATCAGAAATCAGCTTTTTTTTGCCTTTATATGGCCAATAATGTGGCTGATAAATATCCCATGCACATGCACAGCCGCAGCATGCACGCAACCAAGAGTGCAGCCTAGTGGCTTAGAGACCACTTACCAGCTTCTGGCTAGTAAGTCTGTTGTGGGGAAAGGGTGTGGGGAGGGAAGGGTCATGGGGGGGCCAGATCAAGGCACCTGCAGTGTTGGAGGGAGTAGAGCAGGGACAGGTGCTGCTCAGCCAAGGTGGGATGCACGACAGAGCCATGAGCAGCTCATAGGGGTGGCAGGCGGCTCCCAGTGCTGCGTGCACTGTGGGAGGGCATAGGGGGGCATGTGTCCTTGGATCTGTGTGCAGGGCAAAGGCGATCTGTCACTGCAAGCTGGGGCGGGGGCTGCACCGCGCTTTTCCCAGCGGCAGTGTTGGGCTGGGCTACGCTTGGGACAGGTGGTGGCGGTGCGGGGAGAGGAGTTATGTGGGGGGTTATGGTGAACTATGGGGTGGTTGCAGCCTCCTCTTCCCCACCCCTGTAACCCCCTCCCAGCACCGCCGCTGCCCACCCCAAGCACAGCCTGGCTCAGTCCCTGCCGGAAAAAGCCTGGCACCACCCCGGCCCCAGCCCACAGCTGCAGCCCGCCCTCACCCCACATACAGATCGAGGGCACATGCCTTCCTGGGATGCATGCAGGGCAGGAGCAACCCCCCCCCAGCGCATCCCCCAGACAGGCTGCTCACAGCTCCAACCCCTGCCCCGCCCCATCCTGGCTGAGCAGTGCCTGCTGCTGCCCCACTCCCTCCCTCACCGTGGGGGCTTTGATCTG
>NW_017728995.1:64192448-64193028 GCF_001723915.1 Gavialis gangeticus
TATGGCTCCTTAAAAATTGGCCATCAGTATCAGCCCAAAAAATTGTTGCACCCCTAATTTTCACAGACTTGAACAAGGTGGAGTAGAAATGGAGTTTGGCACCCAAGTCCACTTTGATGCCCAATAGGTGGAATAGGATCTGGTCTATTTTGTCTACATTTGGATTTTGGCTGCCACAGTCTAGTTTACATACTCCTTATGCCATCAATACTTCTGTGTTACCATGTACATGAATAAAGACAGATATTCTTGTCATTTTTGGAGGTGACCTTTTTAGGTCACAACTGAACCCAAAGATTTAGGCAAAGGATCTATACAAGTAGAAACACAGGCTCTTGACCAGGGCCCTGAAGTTCCAAAAACTGCAAGATAAGTGGGATTTTTGCATGTGATGTTTCAGCAAGTAGTAAATGCATCCTGTTAATTTGCAAAGGTTAACACTCCTTGAATGTCAGTGCCATCTACTATAAGGTTTTACTGGAAGGGAGACTTTGTATGCAAAAGGTTGCTTTGGAAGTACACCCTTGTCCTACTGCAGGACCTTGCCAGCAAAATATGCAGTAACACCAAGAGGGGCTGT
>NW_017728995.1:64198028-64201269 GCF_001723915.1 Gavialis gangeticus
GCTCTTGACCAGGGCCCTGAAGTTCCAAAAACTGCAAGATAAGTGGGATTTTTGCATGTGATGTTTCAGCAAGTAGTAAATGCATCCTGTTAATTTGCAAAGGTTAACACTCCTTGAATGTCAGTGCCATCTACTATAAGGTTTTACTGGAAGGGAGACTTTGTATGCAAAAGGTTGCTTTGGAAGTACACCCTTGTCCTACTGCAGGACCTTGCCAGCAAAATATGCAGTAACACCAAGAGGGGCTGTGACTGGGTGATCCTGCCTGCTGATCTCTGCTGGATGGCACTCTGTCATTGTTTGCCTCCAGCTGAGACCAAGAGAGGAAATGGAGATGCTCAAAATTGTGGGTGGTTTTTTTTTTCCCCCTACAGCCAATTAAATTAAATCCCACATGTGACCTCCACTATGTAAGACACATATCAAATCCCATGAGAAGTAAAGTAAATGCATTGTGATAATGAGAGATTCTCTCTCCTGTGCTCTTCACTGAGTGCTGTAATATGCTGTCAGCTACATGAAAAATTCAAAAGAAGTGAAGTGCCATCTAGTGGTCAGTAAACAAAATAGCGAGCTCGATGAATGGCACTTCAGCATTTGGTCTGCAACGCGTACCAGAGCTGTGCAGAGCCGTGAGATTTTTGATTTATGCTGTGACACTGGTCAGCTCACACAGCTGTAGAAGCAGGAGAAATAGTCTTTTGTGCACTTGTTCTGGGGGAGGTAGAGAGCTGTCTGCTGTGACTCACTAAGGGGAAATGCTTGGTGGCCATGCAAAATTAACTTTTAAGCACAGGATACAGAGGCACTTAATGGAAAGCCGGTGCAGCAAGATGACCTTTCAGTCAGATTCTGAAAGCACCTGTAGTTCCCATTTAAAGAGCAGGTTAGACTATAATACTTTGAGCATAAAAAGTGAATCTTATTCCAGAGCATGTATTAATTACAAAGTTATTCTTAAAAATCATGTCAGACCTGCTGAAACGTACAGCAGCTTCCCCCTAAATAGTAGAGTTTCTGGAGTGTGCTGAGGAATATCAGTTATTACCCACTGGAGGAAAAACAAATACGCACTTGCTCCTCCCCTTCCTCCCCCCAGATCTACGGTGTCCCCTGTCTGAAATGTTCACTCGTTTCGCTGTTGGACCTTGAACTCACTCATGTTGGACCCAACATCCAGGTCCTTTATGTGTTTTGAACCTGGTGAGAGGGATTCACCCAGCAGGAAAATTCTGTTGGGCTGTATTTCTCCTCCCTTCTTCTGGATCAGCTAGCCCCCTCCCCAAGTCACCAGGCTCCTTTCTTTGCCTAGTTGATGACCACCAGTGGGACCTGGGCTTGCCTTTCACTTGCCCCTTCTTTACTCTTGAAGAAGCCAGGTGTTGGCTTCTTTCCACCCCTGCTGTCTCCTGCAATGTTGCCAACTTTGAGATTTTATCTCAGCTCCTGGAGGCAAGTGATGGTGTGAAAAATCTCAGCTTTCATTTTCTTTCTAGCAAGGAACTTTGTAGCCCTCATGCTTGCAGGGAAAATCTTGGAGGTGGGAACCTGAAGGTACAGAAGACTACCAGAAAATAAAAACCACGCAAAATATATTTTAAATGATTTTACTATCTGGTTCACAGTTTTTTGAACACTTTAGGGTGACGTGGTTGTCCATGAGCAGAAGGCAGAGGACACTTGGCCTCTTTCTCAAAACCTGGGTGGAATTACTGGTGTAGCAGAAAGGAGTTTGGCCTTCCTACCAGGGAGCAGTGTGAGAGGAGTCATCCTGTGCTACAGCAGGTCTGCGCGAAGCCAGAGGTCTGTTGGAAGCGTGGCCAAGATGCAAGCAACTGATAAAGGGTTAAACAATGGAAAGTACTGTGCAGTCTTAATAATAGGTAGCACTGTCTTCTCACCAAAGCATATACCTCCCGAGGAATGCTGCAGATGGTTCAGAACACTAAGAGAAAGGAGGTCACGGTCTATTGAAGTCTGCAGGGCCTGAATCTCATTTAGGGTCAGGTCCCTTTTTCATACTTTGGACACACCGTAATAGGCCTTTAGAATGGGCATAAATGTAACCTACTTGCCTTCATGTTATCAAGAGAGGTGCAAAGGAGCCTGTACTTCATCTTGACTGATTTGTCTGGAACCCTTTTGTGGTATAAGGTATTAAACAGCACTGCTTCTTGATCTTCTCACTTACAGGTTTCATCCTGTAGCAGCTATGGGTGGCAAAGGTTTTGGGGTTAATGTAAATAATTACAAGATTTTAAAGGCAAAGCAGAAGAGTTCAGTTTGCCTCATCTGAGAATCAAGTTTCACTGTCCAAAAAGAGAAAAACGGAGCCTTTTGCCCTTCCCGCTTCAGAAGCAAGGGTTTTGGTGTTTACTGCTGCTTACTGCTCTTTGGGGACCTGTATGCAGGTAAAAGGGCCCAGTCTCCTAAACTACCCATCAAGCACGTAACAAGAATGGCTCATGTTCCTCAACAACCCTGCCGTGGATTCAGGACTTGTCACAATACAGCTGTTATGTGCCTGTGCAAGGGAGCAAATCCACGGCACTACACCTGTACATATGTACAGGCTGCCCAGCCTGCACTCTGCCCTGTTAAGTAGTGGTAGAGAGTAGGTAGAGCCATGAGCCATTCCCATGCCTCAGCAGATGTCCTCCAAGAGAGGACATTTTCTGTTGTGTAGTGGGCTCCAGCAGACTTCTCTGCAGGAAGTCCAGGGAAGACTCTGATTTACACCACTTTCCAGGGGGTCTTCCCAAGGCAGCGCAGGTACAGACCACCTCAGGCTAACAGCAGTAACCCAGATATCTCACCCACCTGGAGCAGCATCAACAGGGTGAAGAAGAATCCCACCCAGCTTTTGGTGAGGAAGAGTGATGGCAGCAGGGAGGGCGTGCACTGGTGGGAGCCATTGTTTCAAGAATAAAACAAGCTCTATGTCCAGTGCAAGAGGGCTCCCAAAGGAGCCATCCTGTTTGCTCCAAAACAAGGACATTGCTACCGTCCTTTGGAGGTGGGAAGTGTGCTGCCCAGTCTATTTAGAGCTGTCACAGTTGAGACACAGAAGAGACCCATCCTTGGGGATGAGATCCCTGGCGCAGCCTCTGGTGAATGCTTCCTCTGAAGCATCCAGTTCTAGACGCTGTCAGAAACAGGATGCTGGGCCAGGTGGGTCACTTGACTGGTTGAGACGGGGCATTCCTTCCTTCCTTCCTTCCTTCCTTCCTTCCTTCCTTCC
>NW_017728995.1:64201280-64221718 GCF_001723915.1 Gavialis gangeticus
CCTGAACCCCTGAATAAAGTACTTAAAAGTCCTTCCTTCCTTCCTAGGATTGTTTAGCTAATGAGTTTTGCAGGCAGTGTTAGGCAACTTCCTCAATGTAGTCATTTGCTTACAGAAATTATTGTTGGCTTGGCTGTTTTTGTGGCAATTTCTGCTGGACACGCTGCTTGCCTGCCTGACACTGACAGCAGCTATCTGAGTTTCAGGGAAGTAGAATGCCTTTTGGCATAAAGTAATAGTACCTCATACCATGAGTATGTTCCATATTCCCATATTCTTTTAAAAATTCCCTGAAACATTAACTTCCAGACCCAATCACACCAGAGTATTTTCAGACCCAGGCGAAAGAGGTTGAAACCAGAATTTAAGCTACTGGTTTCAGATCAGCGATTTGTAAGAAATTAGTAATAATGCCCATAAAGCTTCCAGTTATGTTTGCAGCAAGTAATGATATTAGTTACTTTAATAGAATAATAAATAGGTTTGCCTTCATCGATCTGCAGCCCTTTCTGTGTGCCTAGTTCCTACTAAGTTTTCATTTGGGGTTTGTTTTGGGGTGTTACTTGCTTCTACAGTCTTATGAGCAAATTGTAAATACCATTTTTCTCATCTCTAAATGTTGTACTATATCCACAGTACAGTGAAGAATGGGCTTCCTCATGCTGGTAGGAACTCCTGAGGTGCTGTACAATGCATATATCTACAGAAGGACTGTTTTGTACATGGCCCTCGAGTACCCTACATCCCAAGCAATGGTACTAGGCTGGACTTTTAGATAAATGCTGGTACCACTGCAAGGAAAATTATTCTCTTGCCATTAACGACTTGGACCTGGACATTCCAAGGCTGGTAACGTATCTCGCAGCCTTAAAGACGGGGCATTGTTACAGGAAGACAGGAATACTGTATTGTGCTGAAGACTGATTTCACACACCCCCCCACAACTAATCCTGCTGTCTACAGCTGCTGTCTAGATCTCACCCCTAAAAGGCATGGAATAAACTTCTGAACATGTGTAACAGCTACATTAAGTGGCATGGTTTATTGTAGAATTATGGATGATGATGGCTGGATTACTAAATTGTAAATCAGTCAAAGGCATTCTGACGATATTCTAAACCATGAGAGTGATGCTCAGACAGAAGGAGACAGTGATTTATTGGACCAACTGGTAACATATCCATCCCCAGTCATTTTTATTTATCATTATTTTGAGACTGTTTGAGCCCTTCATAAAAATGAATAACAAAATCTGTAATTCTGATAAAAGTTTTGTCTCAGCAAAAACTGATGTAAGCAGAGTGAGATTTCAGTGAGAGGAGAGGGCAAATTAACAGCCATGTGACCCAGGAACGTCCCAGCCCATTGCCATGACCCTTGTTTAATTATATTTTATAAGCAAGTAAAAGAAGCTTTTTCTTCTCTGTTCTTAGGGCTTTATTCTGCTTAAAGGGGCATAGGACTCTGTAGATTTAAACCACTGGCTCACAGGATTTTGACCACTTAACAAGCAACCCGTTTCCATGGAATTAACTGTGCAGACAGGATTTGTTTCAATCTGTGCAGTTGATTCTTTGTACCTGTACTTGCTTAAGTGGGTTCCAGTGCAATTAATTAGAGAAACAGTATTAGGCAGTGGCAACTCAAAGCAATCCTACTTGTAAAAGTGATTGATTAGTAGCTCTGCTTTCTTCAGAATCATTTGTTTGCTGTTTGTCAGCACCTACTGCTCCAAAGTTGGTGAGAGTCACTGAATGGAGAAGAAGGTGTTCTGGGGCTTTTTCTAAGTTTTTAGCTTCCTAGTTAGCTCTACCTCATCCATGGGAGTCACTTCTTTGATTCCCTCTCTCCAGTTATTAGGCATCAAAGGTCTGAATTCAGTTCTGGTTGAAGCTAGTAGACTCTCCCGTTGATTTTGGGAGCAGAATTAGTCCCCATACAACTGAACAAATAGTTCACAAATCTGAGACATCTCCATTGTGTCTCCAGACATAAACAGTCTCCTTTCAGGCTCACAGACTAAATGATGTGCATTTGCACTGAATAGGTAGCAGCTCTACTCAATCAGCTGCTCCAGCCCATCTTGTTGCTGCCCTTGATGGCTTGTCAATAACTTAAGATTCTTCATAACAGCACAATTCTTGCCTATTGCCCTTTTTCTAAAGTCTCTCTGCCTGTGGTGCCTGTGTGGGTATCAAGAGAAAAGCTGACCTGCAGTTCAGAAGAGAATAGACCATACAGTATAGCTGGTTTGTCACTGAACAGCACAGTGTCCTTTCACATTGCAGGATTTTCTCTACCTAATTTTTGCATGGATTCATCTTGCATTTTGTTTCTTCCATGTGGCAACATTTTGAGTGTGCATCCTCCTCCTTTCTGAGATGTACCAGAATCAAATGCAAAAGGCTGTGTAAGCATTAATGTTATTAACTTGATATGTATTTGTCTGACAGTCTTGGAGACTGAAGTCCTGGAGTTCTCTTTCCTCCCACTCCCCTTCCCTCACAAGCAGGTACACCGCTGGTGACAGCCATGCAGATGCCCCACATTATGCCTCAAACCCAATGGGGAGGGGGATAATGTAGTTCAGCTCTCCTGCAGGGATTGTTGCCTATGATGGCAATGTCTATATCATGGATACTTGTCCACTAAGAACTAAAATACATTTCTTAACTTGTTCCACTCATGAGTGGCCACTGCAAGCTGGTAACTGCTTTCATCTGCTGCTAATTTGGTGAGAATTCAAGTCACTGACAGGGGAGTGAGAAGCTCTGTGTTTTTTTTATTACCATGCACCCAAACATATTCAGGGGTTCATTTGTTTTTTAAATGTCTAATGACACACCCTTAAATTATTTGGGCACTAACATGACCGTAATTTGTTCATAAAAGTGCTAATACCTTCATTTTGTGCCATGCTAAAATTGACAGAAATAAGTCTTTGTTGTACCGCCATTAAGCGAACTTACTGAAAATATTTTTAGAGAGAATGTAAATTTTTTTTGTAAAGTTTCCGATCATGATGATAGCGAGGGTAGCAATAAAACTGAAGAATGCAAAGAGTAGGCAAAGATTTGCGTTCCACATTTCCACAGTCTGCCCAATGCCAGCGCTGATGTAATTCTTTTGGTGCTGAAATTTTCCATTGCAATCTGTCAACATTGAGAAGTGCTATTGATTAGCCAATTTAATACAGTCATTTAGGGATTGCACCAAACCTCCTGAGACATTGGGAGGATAATAAAAGGAATGCTCTTGGTATTTGATTTGTAACTTGCCGTCATCTTTGGAGCCTTGCTTTAGCAGAGGACACCAGGAGACATTTTCTAAGTGCTTCAGATGGAAAAGGGTTATCCTGATGAAGGACAGCATTTGCTTATAAGCTAGTAACATTAGCTTTTAATGGGTCCTGAGGCTCCAGAGTCTTTTGGACTGGTTCCTTCCCCACCCTACCTACTCTTTCTATTTTATTTTGCTTTATTTTAAACTTTTGGCCAGTACTTATCACACATCTATCAGTTTGAAAAATGAACCAGCAAGTCGCTCCTAAGGCAATTCCTCATGAAATTCTCTCTCTTGCTCTTTTTCTGAAAATTAACAAGTTTTAGAACTCGAGTTCAACACAAAAATCCTGTGCTTATGCAGCAAAGGATTTGCATGAAAATGTGAATGTGTTGAAACTATGTATGCAGGTCTTTTCCATGTAGATACATTAATTATATTCTATTAATTGAGTTATAAATTAGTCATGAGATACAAGGGAATTCAAAACAGACAAGTACCTAGTGAGATGGACGTTTGTATATTGTTAGCAAGTCTAATCTTGAGCAGTATGTGGAACTGTTTTACTTTCAAAGATACGACACTCAATGACAGTGATATTCTTGGCAAACATGTGCTTGTTTCATATACAGAGCAAACAACTTTTCCAATATCCATTCCTGATTGTTCAGGAGGAATGAGTATTTAGCCATTCCTATCCTAAGGATGCCCAGGCTGATACCACCTTCTTCAGCTTTGCTAGCTGTACTGTCTTTTAAAGAAAGGATAGACACCATTTTGTCCCCCAAACTCCAAAGAAGGCAATGGATCCTAGATGTCAAGGCAAGCTATTATGTTTTCTCCCTCCCTTCCAGCAGAAGGCCATAGGCCTGGCACCTGCTCCTTTCCCCATCGCTCCTGCTCCTCCATTGTCTTTTCAGAGACTTTAGGAGTACAACTGAACAGGAATAAGTATCACAGAACTGGACTCTGTTTAACCTGAAAGGCAAGGGCCTACAGCGCATGCGTGTGTGTGTGTGTCTGTGTGTGTGTACACATGCATGCGTGCACTTCGGAAGCTACAGGTTTGGAGGGCAGGGAAGAAAACAAGAGGAGACTCTAGGATGAAAGTAGGGGAGATGGATAGCAGCAAAGGCAGAATTATTCTAGGCTTTAATAGACTATAAAGAGCAAAAAGAGGCACAGGGTTCATAAGAACAGAAGAGTTGCCACCCTAGGTCAGAATGCAGGTTTCTCTAACCCGGTGTTCTGTATTTCTCAGTGGCACAGTATAGGTGCTAAGGGGAGAAATATTTATGCAAGGTATCTCCAGACTGAGGTGCCCTCTGTCCCTCTTCCCTTACAACTTCCACCATTTGGAGACCCAGGAAGTCCTCATTTGGAAGTTGCAGCCTTACAATCCTGTTTAATACCCACTGTTGGGCCTATGAATTTGTCTAATCCTCTTCTGAACTTGGTTAAATGATCAACCTGTACGAGGTCTTGTGGCAATGAGTTCCACAAGCTAATCACATGCTGTCTGAAAATTAACTTCCTTGGGTAGCTTTTAAACTTGCTTCCCAATAATTTCACTGTATGCCCCCTAGCTCTGGTATTGTGAAAGGTGCCACATAGTCAATCCCTGTTTTTCTCCAGAGGGATCTTTCACTCTGAGTATTTACCTAAACATACAGATGCGTATTTTTCCTACTATCAAGTTCTAAAATCAGCATCTGATTATTCCAAGCTGTTACAAACCTTTCGCTCCCTTTGGTTCAACCAGATGCCCAGTGCAAAACAGCTGTTGGCCCTTTAAAACCAGAAGTTTCATTTGGCCTGGTCCATGTGAAGTTCCCTTCTGCTACTGCCCCTTGAGGAAAGCAACCTGAATTGTACAGCAGCCTTTGCAACCTTGTTCAAAGCCAGAACTGTGTGCCTGTGTATCCCTCCCAAACTCAAATGGGAGCATAGAGGGGAGGTGTGGGTTGGATTGGTGTAGACATGTTTTTAAAGTTTGTTTCTTTTTTCTTTTAAACAATAAACTGCAAGTACTGTTTTGTCTTCTTCCTCCTCCTGTCAGCATCTGTTATACTTTCCATAGCATTTGTGAGAAAGAAGGGTTGTGGTCTGCATTTGCGTGCGTGCACACACATGCTGCCGTCTCTCTGGCACTCCAGAGTGACTTCTTACATTGTGATGAAGAGCTGTCAGCTAGGACCACAGTGCATTAAAAATACTCCAGACTTTGTGAAACACACAGTGGGGAAAAACACCTGTAGGTATCTGTTCTTCATTTTGTCTGGACATTGCTTAACTGAAGTTAAATTTTTATATGGTATTAGACATTGATGCTTATTTCAGGGTTTGTATGAGACTGAAATATCCCTGCTATTAAATGTCAGCTTTTCATTCCCTGTAAAATAAGGAAATATAAGTCATTGATACTGACACTAACAAGCAGCTACAGCTGTTTTAAAATTCCAAACATCAGCTCTAAATAATCTAAGATCCATTTCTCCTCTGAAACCCAGTGCTGTTCTATTTCTGCCCTTACTAACTGCTAAGATAATATTGTTGCACCTGCTAGTATAGTTAAAATCGAGTCAGCTCTTCCATTTTTAAATCTGTTTCATCAGGAGGGTTTTACATGTCCATGGCAACTAAACGTGGGCTGAGTAGTGGCATGCAGGGTCACAGCCCAGGGTCTAAATGTGCATCATTAGCTGTACAGCTGATACTTTTCCAGGGACCACACCACTCAGCCCATTGCCTTCTAAATGAGCTACGATGAAGACCAGGGTCTGATCAAACCTTGTTTAAAGACCATAAAGATTCCACTTTGTTCAGAGTAAGTTAGCTTGTGGCCCATGTCAGTAGTGATGAAAAGCTTCATACTTCTGATAGGTGTTCATCAGCCTGAGAGACAGATCCAAAGACTAGCTCTAGTAAAGAATAAGCTAAATATCACAGTGCCTAACTTCTAAGTGCCTGGCCCCAATGTGGCATCCCAAACCCAGAGTCAGTCAGGCTTCCAAGTTCTCAATACCAAGGGAGAGCTCGGCACCCTAGAGCCAGCGCACCTACAGTTCGCTGCGGAGAAACACTGAGGACAAACATGTCTGAAATCCATACTCTCTCTTAAGCTTTGGTGCCTAAGTCAGGCACCTCTGTCCACTGGGTAGCCAGAGTCTGGTATCCTTAGCTTCTGACAGTAGGCACCTACAACTATTCTTTTAAAGTACAGTACTGAACAGAGCAAACACTTCCTTTCTAAAACTGGGGAGGGAGGGGTACCCGTGTTGGCAGAAGTTCTTGCAGTAAGCCTCAGTGGGGCTGATTGGCCAGCTGGGGTATGTCAGGCTGGTTGTACCTGTATACCACTTGATTGGCTCGGGAATGGCATCAGGATCCTTGTTTAAGTGCATCTGTGGTATCTGACTGAACTGCTCAGTGCTCGTGTTCCTGTGTTGCTGCTGCTACCACCACTGCCACCTGAACCCCTAGTTCCTGACCTTTGGTTTCAAATCATAGCCATGTTTGACTTCTGACCCCCAGCTCAGACCTGTTGCTTTTAACGAGGGTTTCAACCATTGGACTGGAGCACCTGCACCATGGTGGTATTAAAGTTTGAGTAGCCTCTGGTTAGTTGCTACAGGAGTCCCTAAATAAGAGGCCTTGCACTTTTCTTAGCCAATCAGGCAGTGTATAGATTTAGATGACCTGACATCCCAGCTGGCTAAATCAGGATTCACAGGACTTACTGTTAGGGTTCTTGACATATGCCATCCTTTTACATAATCCTGTAGCACAGCAGTCAGCAACCTATAGCCTGAAGGCCAGATCTGGCCCACCAAGCCCTTCTGTCCAGCCCATGAAGCTAGGACATTAGTAGCAAGTCAGCAGTGCCATGGATGGGGGAGTAGTGGAGGCTGGGTTGGTAGCAGCTGCCCAGGTTGGAACCTAGTCTATTATTTCAGCCACTCCTAAAAGATTGCTGCCCCCTGCCAGTGGTTAGAGAACTCACAGTGGAAATGGGAGACCTGGGTTTAAATTCACTTTTCTCACCTCCTAGGAAAGTGCCTTGGACTGCAAGGCTGCAGGTAGGATGTATCCTTCATCTCTTCTGCTGAACCACTATGCAGTTATGAATGCAAGATTAATGGGGCCAAAGAGGATATGCATTCAAAAGAGGGAGAATGACTCTACATCCTAGTGGTTAGGGCATTTTTCCAAAAGGAGGGACTCCTAGATTATGGTCCCTGCTCCCAGCAGTCTCCTTTCCAGCAAAGCGCTCTGATCAGGAGGGTACAATGTGATGTTCCTTGTGCCTGCACATCCAAACACATTGGCTTTCTTGGGCTCCATAAGTCTTCCATGAGAAAGTTGCACAGTTGCCCAGAGTTAACAGGAAGGGTGGAGAGTGCCCTGGCACAGCTCTTCTATAGCCTGCTGGAAGATGGGAGAAGTGAGTTTGAATCACTCAGGCTGAGGGTCTTCTATTTCTGGTGACAGCACTTGAACCACTAGGCTGTTGCATAGAAGAGCTGGGCACTCTCCCCTTCTCTTTTCCTTCTGCTTCAAAAGAAAGAAGTTGCAACTGCATGTTGTTAGCTGTAGTCATCCTCAGGGCATGCAGACCCAATATGGCCCCCTGGGAAGTCAGACAGAATAGCGCCCAGTTTCTAGATCCTGATTGGGTTAAGGCAGGAAGTAGGTACTGAGCTGCTCTAACTGCTGCAGTTCTGGCCATGGCCAGAGGCAGAACTGTAGATACCTAGTGAGCTTTCAGGTTAACCAAGCACATGCCTATGGAATTAAAATGGCTACTCAGTAGGGCTTTTGCAGCACCATATTGGGTCTAGGCATCTCAAGCTGTAGATTGTGTCCCTCAGTGGGAGGAAGGCACCTAAATACCTTTTCAGATTTGGTCCTGTCTCTCCCACCTCAGGGTAATCCCACTCAAGTAAAGCATGAAGCTCCCTGGCAGAGGGGTTTGTTGCAAGAGGGAGGCTTGCATAACTACTATGTACATTGAACCTGTTCTGTGGCTAAATCAGTTACTGTTCTCTAGGGTCTTCCCAGACTCTAAAATTCACCTTTCAAAATGTTAGTTAGTGGGGTGGAAAATCTCCTTGTTCTTAAATTGCATTGAAACAGTAGGCTGGAAAAGTCACTGAAACAGAATCCTCCCCCAGCTTGCCCTCCTTACCAGGTGATGGGGAGCTGCCAGCTCATGACTGCTGCGTCTCGGGCAGGTGGGACTCATTAGCCTGCATGGTAAAGGTAGCAGAAGTGAGAGCAGCCTTCTGGAAGAGGAAGCTAGGAATCACTGGAACAAAGTGAAAGCAGGAATGGGTAGAACAAGGTTTTGAGTGGACCCTTTTGGTGAAAAAACCAAGCTCAACAAGGGGGTGACATCCACATTTTATAAGTGGAGAATAAGTTGGAAAGCAGGGAGCTGGGTTCCTCATCCTTTACCTCACAATTTTGTGTATGAAAAATAAGGAATGTCTAACTTCAAAGTCACTCCTGAAACAGCGCCATTCAACCCAGGGCTAGTCCATACCAGTATCTGTACACAAGTACGGAGGCTGCTCCGATGTGCTGTAATTGCAGCACGTCGGAGCAAACTCGATTAATCGAGTCTGCTGGCTTGTGGTAATGACTGTGCTCCGGCAGCCTCCCATGTCTCGTGTATCAGTGTCCTTGCACTTAAAAATGGTGGTGGGGGCACTTGAATTCAAGCTTATTGAACAAGCTTCAAGCACCCCCACCACCATTTTTAAGTGCAGGGACATTCATACATGAGATACTGCAGCACTTTAGAGTGGTTCTCGCGGCAGCTGTAATTAAAGCCCCTCCCACTCCCAGAGCATGTGTAAAAGTGCCCTAAGAATTTGTTTTCTTCCCTTATTTTGAAAGGAAAATATGGAAAAATGACTATGGTATTAGAACATTGTTTTCCACCTCCAGCTTCCCCCAACTCTAATTGGCACCAAAGACTTCTGGCTTTTGGTGCACCCATAAGCACCTACTGTTGTGTACAGTGTAATGGGACTGCAGGAAGCATCTGAGACAGTGACCTGCAAGATAAGCAGAGCATACATGATTCTGAATATGTGGCATCATACACAATGCAATCTTATAAAAATTAAACACCCAAGAGTACAATCCTCAGGCAAAACGTTCTGCCATGCAAAATGAATGCAGCTACCAACGCATATATTCGCTTGCCAGGCAGACATCCTGGACTACAGGAAAAATAATAAAGCTATAAGTATGCATTTTACATGAGCTTTGGACAGAATATTGGCCTTCCTGCTGAATTTCCTGGCTTTGTTGGTTTGTATTATAATCTTTCTTGACGGGTAGGGGGATGGTTCTTTGACTGACTTTAAAGGGCTGAGGAGTTTATTGTGTGTGAACTGCAGGAAGAGTCTAAATGAACACCATATGAGAGGAAATAGACGGAGGAAAATTAGACCTATTTGCTACCAAAGGAAGTCATCATTATACATATATTAAATTACAGTCTCTAACAGAGGGACCATGTTGTTATACAAGAAGTCTGATTGTTAAAGAAAAAGTACAAATTGAACTAGGTGGAGCTGGAGAGTGAGGGAGCCATCCCAAGATATGGCTTTAAAATAGATGGGCAGAGATTCCATTTCATGTTGTTAAATAAATTATAAAGCACTCAGGAACTTTCATTGAACCGAGTGCTTTGATTGGTGAAACGGAGCATGTTCTTCAGTTAAATGCTTTCCACAACAACAGACAGTGCCATTATGACTCTACAGGGGAAGGGCAGAATACAGCTGAAATCATTATTTTTTAAAAGTTACCTTTGGTATCAACTTATAATAAACGTATAAACCACTTAAAGAGTCCACTCTGTTTGAATTGCCTGCTGCCTCATTCTCAGCTTAGGCATCATGACAGAAACACCAGCACTTACCTTCACTTAGCAGTATTGTAACTTCATTGCTTGAATGGTTCATTATGGGAGACTGTCTGTTTTCAATGGAGTTAAATTTGCAAATAGAGAATAAGAGTTGCATAATTATCATTTTAATTGCCCTTGGGAGGTGGAAGTTTAAATGTGTGCAGTAGAGATTGAGATGTGCCTCTCCCTCCTCCACCCATTAATGCTTTTGGGGTTTTTTGCAAGGTAAACAGGAGGGCAGCCAACACTTATTTCCAGCTCAGGTACTTTTTTGTTTGACTGATGGGAGTCAGGATCACCAATAGGTTTAGTCTTATATCATTTACAGTAAGAACTGATTAACGTTATGGATTGAAGAACCACCATAAAAGACGTTAGCTGAAGTAAGGATATATACAACGCATGGACTTGGCTTACAGAAGTGCCTTGTACCGAGCCCTATCTTCCACACTACAGCAGGATTTCATTGAACTCAAAGAGTCCTTCCAGTTCTATAAGCAGGCGGGCCCTTCTCTCTTCCATTGACTCATGAGGGCCGAGGTGGAACAGAGCCGTTCTTTGTTTTGTGTTCTGTTTTGTTTTTTAAAAGTAGTGGAGAAGTTGTAGCCTTAAGGCAGGTGCCATGATAGATTGGGGTTACTTGGTTGATGTAGACCTGAGAAGCTTCCTTTCCCAGAAAGCAGGATGAAGCACTTAAGAGTAGAAGCACCTATCATTAACTTGATGTTTATTTGGCAGAGATCCGCTGAAGGAGATGAGGAGGCCTTGCAGGAGTCTGGTTTTAGCGCACAGCCCATTTCCTCTGAGGCCTCCTGAATATAAAAGAAGAACCAGTAGAAAAAATACCCAAGGGCTTTCAGCTAGGAGTGGAAAATAGTTCATTTCAATGGTGAATAGAGAGTTGCATTGAAGAAGGGCAATGTAAATGTTTGACTGAAATAAAATTAGCTGCTTACAGCACTTGTTAACAACCAGCAGTGAGAAGAAAGAGGTGTTACTGAAGGGGATGGGGAATAAAAATAAAGTGAAGAAAAAGATCTAGGATCCCCTGTAGAAGCGATTCCTCAGTTGCAGCAAGTCCTAGTGGCTGATAAATAGCAAGAGAAGAAGGAATGTGTCGTAATCAGAGAGGGTTTTTTTCACTTTCCATTAATGAGAAACATGCAAAGACCAGACCAAGGAATTAGTTGATTTTTCTTATTTGTATGATAGTGACACATGGAGGACCCTGCTGAGGTCAGCTCCATTACCTGTACCCATAGTAAGAGTACACCGCAGCTCTGATCAAAGAAAGCTCTGTCCCCACTACAAGCATGAAAGACAGGACAGGCTTGCCCAAGAAGTCTGTACTAGACCTAGACTTAAAGCCAATTGTCCGCTCCTTGGTTCAGCATTTGAATGACAAAATCATCCGTCTTGTCTGACGGTGCAGTTTGAGAAAAGAAAAATGGTTAGAACACTATAAATCTATTTTGCTTTCCTAAACCCATTGTTGGTGCCTCTTTTTCCATGACACAGGAGCACAGCTTGTGCGCAGATCAGGCCAAGGTTGTGCTGAAGTTAGATTGCCCTGGGGAGTTAGGCCTAGCCAGAAGCAGAGAAGAAAGGAAACGTGCAACTGTGACTCCAGCACTGTAGGGTCCTGTGACCCTTGAAGGATGTAAGAAAGGGAGGTCTTCAGCGCACTGCATTCTACCTGAGCAGAAGTAGAAAGGAGCTATTTATTTGCTCCATTTTCTTACTTTGGCTGTTAGCTCCAGGAAGGTCAGCAAGAGCTGGATTTGCACCACCAAAACGAAATCATGTTTTATGAGACAGTGTTGAGTGGAACCATCTGGGTTGGGAGAAGACCACACTTCGAAAATGAGCCTGTAGTAGTACTCAAGTAGCTGTTTAGGACACAATGCTGAAAGTAAGGGGTGCTTCCCAGCTGCATGTATTTTAGGGCCTTATTTTATCTCTGATGACAAAAGAGAAATTACTAGTCATGTGTTGCCTCATAAATTTCAAACTGCTGCTGACAGGTGGCATTGCCTGTTTTCAACCACGCTGAAACAAGGGCCCTGCCCTGACTTTCTTATGCAGAGCTAGCTGGCTAAAGCTTGCTAGGCTTGATAAAGGCTAGTACAGTGCAGCTACAGGGTTCATTCTTTTTTATAATCCTCAAATATCATATTTAAGAATGGAATATCTTTGGCCAAAGCGTACCATCTGGGTACTTTTGAGTTAGGCACTTAAATCCATTGCTTTTTTCTTTACGTGAGCCCCCTCTAGTCCACTGAGGGTCACTTCATTGATTTTATCAAGAGCTGTCTGTACTCTCTGCTTCTGAACATCAGGCCGCTTGTTTAAATTGTTAAGTGCAGATTTGGGTGAATAATTTCAGGCACATTCAGTCAGTTTTCAAACTCTTGTGGGTCTAAATTTAGGTATCTGTGTGCGTATTTAGATGCCTAATTTTCAGAGTAGCTGAGACCCCGCAGCAGCCATTGGAACCAATGGGAAAACAGGTCCTTGGCCCTTTTTGCAATTTAAGTGATTTATGCAGGTTCCTTAATAATAGGAAATAAGTACCTGAAAATGTCAATATGTACTTATAATTCTCCAGTCTATCATGTTTCCACACTTACCAACCAGCTTCCCCTACTTGAGCTGGAGTAGTTGCTCCTTTTCTCTTAGACGGTGTTAGGAAGCAGCCCTCAGGTGTTCCACATATTTTTGTTTCCTGCACCTCCCATATGCTAAATGCAGCCTTAGAAAGCAAAACAGCTTTTTGTAAAATATTTGCTAGTATTACATCTCAAATGCTTTTGCAGTCATGAGATGGAGAAAGATATGCTTGTTTGCAGTCATGAGTTTGCATGTTTGCAGTCATGATACAGAGCAAGGTATGCTTGCTTTTAATCCTTTCTCTTGTGTCTTAACTGCAGCTTCTGTTCTGCACCATCAAGCAGTGGAGCATGCTGAAATGCCAGCTTTTTTTGTTCTAGTCATGGAACATCAGCATTGCTTTGAAGGGGTGGCCCTGCAATGTGTTTGTTGCATATACTGCATCTGTTTACTGACTGACTTACATTGCAGGAGGGTTGGTCTTGTGGTTAAGATACTGGGGCAGACATCAGTACTTTGCTCTGCCCCAGACTCCCTGTGTGACTTTATCCAAGCTACCATGCATCAATTTCCTATCTGTAACATAAGGAACTTTAACGCTGCCTTTTTCCTACCCTTATCACCTTTGACTGCTCCCTCTTCAGGGCAGGAACCATCTCATACCTTGTCTTTGGACAGTGCCTACAAATGGATCCCCATCACAATCTGAAGCTTCTGGGCACTACCACACTCCACATAATAATATATAGTTTTAAACCTGCTTCAGGAAAAACTGCAACCTTCAGATTCCATTGGTGGACATAAAATTTTAAAAAGTCCATCACAGTTCACAAGTCAAAAAAAAAAAAGTCAGCAATGTTTAGCATCAGTGTCTGTCGCTTGAACATCTGGCATCCATCACTGCTTTCCTGTTCCTTCCACTGTCATATTTTATCCTCATCTGTTAGAGGTTTCTTAGCACTGTTTATATAAATCATAGCTGCATCCAGTCAGGGGAGATGAATCATTATTATGGGCTGCAATGTAAATGAAAGAAAAAGAAACTTAAGGGAGGTTTTTCCCCTATCATTCTACAAGTGTTGTTTTACTAGACAGCACTATGCTTCTGGCAGGGTGAGAGCCGGACAATCTTACATGAACCACAGTTGTCATCCATACTAGCTCTGCTTGTGAAAACTGAAGGTGGAAGAGCAGTCGGTCTCACCCAGCATATGGTGAAGTTGGTGGAAAGACCCATGCTGAGTGCTTGGGGTTTGGGATCGGGCCATTGGTGAATTAGTAGTCAAGTGGAAAGGGAAGGGTTCCTTCAAATTAGATTTCCTGGGCACTAGCTTTGGTGCATTTTTTTTAAATTAAATCACTCAGGTTTCTGCACTGAAATTGGTGACTGCAAGGGAACAACAGTATGTAAGGCGTTAGGAAAATATGGGCTGTGCTAATATTAGCCAGAACAGAATTTTTTTTGAATCTGCATTTTTATTTTCTCTAAAATCCCTCAGAACCCCCTCCAGGGCATATCACGTGTATTTCTTCTTGCCCTACCCCTGCAGCAGCACAGAGCCACATTCTGCCGATGTCAGCTCAGAAGGAAACAGTTCTGGTCCTGCACTCGCGCTGAACCCTTCGTGAAGGGCAGGACCCCAAGTAACCCCAATTGGTGCTTTGTGCCAATGAAGTCTCTAGCAGCCCTGCAGAGATGAGATGATGTCATCTAGCCTGAGGGGCCTGGAGCACATCAGTGGATCCTACCTACTTAAGTGACTTAAAAGGCCATTTATTTATCCCAAAGTACTGATCCTGTGACCAATTAACGTCATGAAAATTGACTCTAGTGAGCCTTAGGTCAAGGCCCAGTTAAACAGAACTGCTATTAGGCTGCACTAGTGGTGCTCAACCTTTTGGCCCTGCGGGCTAAATGAGTATGAGGCTAGTCTCCCCCTGCCTCCACACAGCAGGATTGGGCCTCATTCCATCTCTGCTTGGTCCCACATTTGGGGATCAGGCTCTGGGGCCCCATGCCACCTCTGCCCAGGCCTGTGTGCAGCGATCAGGCACCAGGAGCCCCACGTTGCCTCTACCTGGCCCTGTGTGCAGTTATGCAGCCCTAGGGCCCCACACTGCCTCCACATGCAGGGAATGGACTCCGGGGGCCCAACATTGCTCCTGCACGCTGGGATCAGGCCCCATGTTGCCCTGTGTGCCCAGCCTAGCATGTAGGGCCACAGCCCATGGGGTTCCCCACAAACCCATGGGGAGCCCTCGAGGCTGGATGACAAGGAGCTGAGAGCTGGTATGCAGGCTGGGGGTTGAGCACCCCTGGGCTTCACCTTTCTCATCTGAGTTGCAAAGCCTTTGGGTAGCCAAGCACACCATGGCCTGAGGCCTCAGTGGTTCTCTGCTCACCACAGATGCAGCACACATGGTTTAGGCTGCCATTTTTTACATTATTGCACTACAGCGTGCTCAGAGCATAGACTTTTTTATTGCTCTTGATTGTCTTACCTCCAAACCCACCTACGCTGTGTTTTGAATAGTGGATTTTGGTTAGGTTTTGCTTGAATTCGTATGGACTGGCAGCAGTGAGACTGAGCTGCTGCAGGTAGAATCACTCTCCATCTGCCTCCCTGTTCTATTTTAAAGGAGGTTTCTGGGCTGTGCCTCGCTTCTCAATGTGGACACCTGTGTTCCAGCTTGGTCGCAAGATCAAAGGAGTGGTAAGCTGCCCACTCAACAGGTGCACAAACTGAAAGCAATAGGGTCCGCTTATAAATAGACCTGCTCTTGGCCAGTGGCACAGAACAAGCCCTAGCTGACTGCAGATGCACGGTAGTGTGAAAGGCCAGTCAACCCCTAAAGCCAAAGCCGCTCCATAAAGTTGGCAGATCAGTTGAATTCTGATGATTCGTTTCGACATGGCATTCTGTTGCTGGAAAGCGATATCCCAGAGAGACAGTGAGTTATGACTTGGCATGCCTGAAATGGAAACGAATGAGTACCAGGCAGAGACATATAGCCCCAGCGTGTCTTAAATTACCTCACATTACAGATTCTAGGAAGAAAATAATCAGCAGTAAATGAAACAAATGCTGAGTTGCTAACTTGCTGTCCTCTTTGATGTGTGTCCTAGGCCTTACTTGCTAGGTGACTGTGCTTGTTGCATGCCGAGTATTTATTTCTTCTTTTTCTTCTTCTAGAAAATTTTACTACATCACACTGCTGAGAGACCCTGTGTCCCGTTACCTCAGCGAATGGCGACACGTCCAGAGAGGAGCTACGTGGAAGACTTCCTTGCACATGTGCGATGGTCGGACACCGACCCCTGAAGAGCTGCCATCATGCTATGAAGGCACAGACTGGTCAGGGTGTACGCTGCAGGAGTTCATGGATTGCCCATATAACTTGGCCAACAACCGCCAGGTGAGGATGTTGGCTGACTTGAGCTTGGTGGGCTGCTACAACATGTCATTCATCCCTGAGAACAAGCGAGCACAGATCCTGTTAGAGAGTGCAAAGAAGAACCTGAAAGACATGGCTTTTTTTGGCCTGACAGAGTTCCAGAGGAAGACTCAGTACCTGTTTGAGAGAACTTTTAATCTGAAATTCATCAGGCCCTTCATGCAGTACAACAGCACAAGGGCAGGTGGGGTGGAGGTGGACAACAACACCATCCGGAGGATTGAGGAGCTTAATGACTTGGACATGCAGCTCTATGACTATGCAAAGGACCTCTTCCAACAGCGCTATCAGTATAAGCGGCAGCTGGAGAGGATGGAGCAAAGGATAAAGAATCGGGAAGAGAGGCTTCTTCACCGATCCAATGAAGCACTTCCCAAGGAAGAGACAGAAGAGCAAGGACGCTTGCCCACTGAGGACTACATGAGCCATATTATAGAGAAGTGGTAGCGTAGGCAGACTTTTGTACTGATGAGATTCTAGGGTTTCCATTACAAAAGATCGTGGAAGTAAAAATACGAAAACCAACAAAAAAAGTCTTTTATTTAAGTGAGCCTGTAAAACAGAAGGTAGAATGCTTCTTTGAACAAAGGGTCTTTTTACTGTTTCTTACAAGACCATTGAGATTCTTAAAAAAATAAATAAATACATAAAAAATAAAAAGGTCAACATTATAACTCAGACTTAGAAATGCACACATGCAGCTACCCGCTTTGGAGGCCAAATACAACGTAATGTTTCTTGTCCTCCCAAATTAAAAAAGAATAGATGACAGATGTAGGATTCCCCCGCTTCCCCGTGTTTCTCCTCAGTACAAAGACATCTGTATAATTTAAAAACAAAACAACAAAATGAAGTTTTTTCTTTTGTGGTTTTTTGGAGGGTGGAGGAGGGGGAATTGTTTTGTTTTCTTCAAGTCAGAGTAATGGTGAAGTTGATTGTGTGCTATGCAGTTGGGCTGTGATTTCACCACAGGGGCAGCTCCTCAGAGTCAGATGGCAGCCACTGCCAGGAGCATAATGAAAACAAGGACAGCAGAGGATGAGAAACATTAAAACAAACTTTCTCTGGCCTAGGATATACACTTAGCACAGTGGTTTGGATGCATTGCACTGGTCTCACACTTCTCAACACCACTTTACCATAGTAACAACATTTAGGGAATTCATTCACAAACATCCTCCATGTTTGCTTCAAACAGTCTCCAATGCAAGAAAAAAATCTCACCAAATTCCTTGTAGAGAGAAACATGCACCCAGATACAACCTTCTCATCCCCACACATGTGCAGTACATGCATTAATCCATGGACTTTGTCAACACCACGTGAAAAGCCTTTTCTTAGATGTGAAACAAGTCGAGCTAAGAAAGTAGGCAGCATCACTCCCTCCCATCCCCACAACAGGAAAAAGTTCCCACAAGTACTCAGCTGGGAGGTACAGGAAGGTGCGCCTCAGCACCTTAGAGACTAACTGGTTGGGAGAAGCAAGCTACTTTAGCAGATGTTTGTAACAAGTAGGTTGTTGCCTACAAATGCTCATGCTGCTCTGAACTGGTTAGTCTAATACGCTGCCCTGCCCTGCCTTCTGCCCGACTTCAGACTAGCAGAGTTAACTAACCACCTCTGTGCACAATCACTTGGTTGTCAGGGGCAGTATGGTTGAGGGGTGCTTTTAACATTGGTGTGAAAAACAAATCTTAATTACAGGGCACCCGTTTACTTACCTGTGGCCACAGTTTCAAAATGTTATTTAAAAAACCCCCATTGGTGATATCCTGCTTCCAGGGAGGTCAGTGGGCAAAGTTTTGCTGATTTTGCTGGGGGCAGGATAAGGCTGTCTGCCAGGGCTCTGCGATTTCCTGCCATTGCTCCAAATGAATTGCTTCGCAGGCTCATGGTCCTTTGACAGGGTGCTTTCTCTCTAAACCTTATGCTAAATGAACAAGCTGCACTCCTCAAACTGGAATGGGAGATCATCAATAACAGTTTTCAGTCCCAGGCCCTGCTCTGGCCGGGGCCATTCTTCTTCACGTGTTTTTTTAGGGTGTCATGAAATGACATTCTCCAGTGTGGGGGTCAGCTGCGCCAGCTTCCCATATAAACTTCAATTCAGAGACAAGTCAGGGCCTTTTCAGTGCCCCACCCCCAGCTCTTTCGGCTATGATCTGGTTTGTTGTTATTCTAAGCACTTCTGTGTTTTGTCTGAAACATGGAAATGAAGCAAGTTTTGTCTGCTTCATGCATCACCCATTATTACTTTGCTCCAAGACCCAAACCAGCTCTTGTTTAGGGTGAAGTACAAATCAAATAGAAGACAGTTTGATTTTCAAAGGCTGCGTTAACTGCAGATCAGATATGGCTCTGAAATCACAGGTGGGAAGGCAGAGAGCTTGATGTATTCAGCTCCAGCCTGTCATTTTTACAGAGTGGCTCTTTCTCCTCACAGGAGCGCACTGAAGTGTCACTCACGCTGTATTTTAATTCTCTCTCTGCCTCTGCACCCTGCTACCAGCGCTCCAGAATTCAAATCGAGTTTTGCAGAAGAGGAGGCTGCCTGAGCTGCAGGGACTATCTGGTTTCCTCTCATATACCCTGATGCTTTGGTAGATGTTTTTCTCCAAACACAGTGGAGATGGTAGGAAGCATGTGGACCAGAAACCTGGGCAACACTTTGTATTGACTTGCAGTCCAAGTCTGGTCTGATCCAAAGCCTGCTGAAGTCACTGGGAGCCTTTCCATTGAGTTCAGTAGGTTTTGGATCAGGCCCTTCCAGCTGAGATCACCAGAGCTTCTGAGCATGTGCTTAACTGTCAGTAGAGCAAAGAGTTCAGGCCTTTTCTGAACCAGGCTGTTAATCGCTACCTGCCAGTGCTGTCCTCGTTATGGGTCTATTGGTGCTTTCATTAAGACCTGGCTCCTGTTCCCCAAGGTGGCCAAGAACATTTGCTCCACGCTAAAAGCTGGGAAGCAAAAGGGAGCGCTCTTCAGTCATTGCTTTGGGGGCAGGGGTGTTACAACCACACTTCATCTCTGAATTCCCAAACCTGGGAGTAATAACATTGCTCATTCCCAGTGCGTTGCTGTAACTAAAGAAAACATCTTTTTTTTTTAAAAAATGCAGTTTTACTAGTTTATCCACAGACCCAAACACGAGATATAAAAAGCATATGCACAGTATTAGACTTTACCCAAAGGCTTTTCGTGGTGCATTCAGTGTTATGGATCTATAATGCGCAAATGGTTACTACAGCTAATCCGTATTCAAAGCGCACATCAGAACAGCTCCAGAAGCAAGCATGCTGTGAATGCTCAGGCAGTACCATATACACTAGTACTGAGTTTCAAAAGCAGTTCTGTACTGAGGGCCTAGTTCTGCTCTCATTGACAAAGGTTGATAAATGAATGGGGTCGTGCCACCAAGGCTGACAGCAAAACTTGGCCCAGGGCTGTCTTAAGTTCTCTCTCTGTTACAGGCCCTTAGTAACCAACTGAGCTCTTGGACCTGTCTACAGGTTCTCAATCAGGGGGAGCCTCTGATCCCAGGAGCACATCAATAGTAGACTCTTTCCAACCTTTTCTTTACAATAACAAACTATTGAAACTACAGGGTATTGTTAATGGTTTCACTTTAAACTCACAAAGGAGATGTGATTTCTAGTGGTCTCAGCTTGGCACTGGGAGCCAGAAATGTCCATTTTCAAGTCCAGGTTCTGAATAATCCCCCAATCTGCCTCAGTTTCCTCATCTGTACATTGGGGATAACAATATGTGCTCTCTACAAAGAAGCATAGTGTGGGAGAACCAATGTCAAGCACTAAGAAAATAAATATTAAGTCTGAATAAAGGAAATGAAGAGTTGTGACTTCAAAACCCCATCCTTCACCCAGCCTGCTATGCCAAGCTGTTGGCTATAGACTATACCCTAATTTACTGCAGATGCTGGGTGCCGGGGAGGAGGTTGTAGGACACAATTGTTGCCCTGACAATAATTTTCTTGCTTTTAGTGAGTTTAAGGGAATTTCTTTAACATAATGTGAATGTAGTTTATTGTGATTTATATGTACTACAATTTGGAGTGGTACACCTTTTTTTAGGAGATTATTTGATGCTACAATAACATGAAAAATGTATGTGTAGTTTTAAAATTAATAGACAACAACGGCTTTAA